>NC_056741.1:755840597-755908097 GCF_019279795.1 Protopterus annectens
AAGGGCTGCCTGCCGACAGGACAACCCATTTGTAAGGACTGCAGATGCTATCCTGTTCGGACATCTACATTTATGGTAGGTACAAAACTGTACTTTGTTGCTAGTTAAAGTAGTATTGATTGTTTCATAATTGAATTAGCAGACAATGTTGCTTTGACAGCAGATGTACTGATTTTTTTGAAGTTGTCCATCCCAAGTTTCCAGTGATTTTTGGTATACCAATGATTCACAGAAATATTTCGGTTCCACCTTTTAGACTCATTGTGGCAGCAAGAGAGGTACTTGAGTATTATCGCAAACACTTAAGTACCGATTGAAACTACAAGGCATACCATTAGGCGAATAAACTGTCAGAATTCTGCTATCAGACCTTAACAAGTGTTAAGTACCCCTTAGGAAAGTTATGGTTGTGTCCAACATTAGGCAATAAAATCTGCATGCTGTAAACAGCAAGTGACAGCAGCAGATTAAAAAAATGGTTTATAATTGTTAAGTCCGGCAAGGTCTCCTTAAACTGCTGTAAAACATGTACAAACTTGTGACAGTAACAGGAGTTGTTTTCGCATGTGTTTCCTGAAGGATACAAACTCTGACATTGTGAAATGTTTACTGACTTCACTGCTCACTACATTATCGGAAACCCCCTGCTGTTTACTGCCCTGCTGACATCGTCCGTTAACTGTTTATGCCTTTGAAAGCCGACAAAAATTTTTATATTTTCCTGTAGGTACAACTACATGGAGCACATAAAGCCCCACGCAGTGCACACAATTATGATCATCTCATCGGTCAAACCCCGAAATTATGTGCTAATGACATGGATGGTAACATTGTCCTTTCCAAATTTGTGGCCATTCATTTGTCGAATAGAAAATAAGATGAGTATGATCTCTGAACCGACTGCTTGGAAAAGAGCTACTTGTCCTGCTCGGAATGTAATGGCAATAGACGGAATGTGGTTGCGATAATATGCAAGTACCACAAGAGATTCAAAACCTGAATCTCTTGCGGTCATGTTGGAACCTTTTCTCAAACCTGTTCTTTCTAGGATTCAAAGATACTTATGATTTCTTTGACAGAATTATTTGTGAATGTTATTTTATTTAGTAATACTTCATGTAGTATCCTTTTACACAATTACTTCAAAAGATGAAGGAACTTAATTGGTTAGGACTTACTTAGATTTGATAAAAGAATTTAAGATTGATGTGGACTTGATGAGTGTTCTGTTAGATGCTGTGCTGAGTTTTTAACAAGAGCTCTTTCAGCAAACAACTGGTGGTGTTATGTAGGCCTTGGTGGCACCCACTTTACTATTATTTTCATGGCTACTTGAAAAAAACAGTAGCATTTGAGTAATGCTTTGAGGCATTATCCTGATTGTTAAATAATGTTGGCCTTTATGCTCCAATAACCAAACGGCTAAAAACGTCTTACTAGTTTACAAAGCAAGATTGAGCAAATTTGAGATGTTCTCATACAGCATGTTTGGTCTTTCCCAATATCATTCACTTTTGCAGGTGATTCTGGTATGTTACTGAGCATAGTGAGAAAACGGTGGGAACAAATCTGTGGATAAAACACCTATGTTTCTGTATAGCAGGTTGCAGCTGTGTATGTGATTACCACCACTGATGATAATTGCCACCATGTGTACAGCAGTGTTTGTATTCCCAACAGCTTGCTTTTGGTACAGCCAGGCTTTTCATTCCCAACAGCTTATGTTCCAGGGCAGCATGCTGTACACCTTGTGTTAGCTACGACAGTGGTGACCTTTTTGTTTAAACTGTGCCACTGTTTTCTGAATCAGAATGCAGAAGATATGGGAATTGCACTTAAGCTTTTGATAAAACGTGCAGCAGGTAAAGTAAAAATGTGTGATTTAGTCTACAATGTATTTTTCTGTGCTTTTGTGAATTTCTAAAGTTTTCATACGAAATCTAAAATGATGTTGATACAGATATGGAGTTTATAACTGAAGACTGTAAGTGCTTTGATCTGGGAACCACAGCAGATATCCTTGGGATTTGAAAATGAAATTGGATCTGTCCTGTAATTACATGATCTTTGATTCCCTGAAGGACCATGAAGTTAAAGATCGTTAAGGAACAGTTAGAAGATTCTTTGAAGAGAGAGCTGAGATCAAGCAAATAGACTTATTTTGCTTCAGCATAAAATATAATCTGTAGCTGACCAAATCAGAACAGAAGAGAGGACAAAACTACACTGAAGCCTGTGACTTGTGAGATCTCTGCAATTTTGTCTCTGTCTGGAAATTCACCTATTTGGAGTTAGGATCTATTAATGCTTTCAGTTGTGAAAAGCCTGGAAAAGAGTATCTGGAGGTATATGTTTTTCTTTTTTTCTCTCTTTCCTTTTATGCAGTTTTTATTCTCTCTCTGAACATTTAACTGTTAAATTGTCTTGCTTAATTCCTTTTCTAAATAAAGTATTCAGTTTATTCAAATTATTTGTCTTATTAATAAAAGTGAAGCAGTAACTGAGATGTTTTCCAGCCTGGTAGAGTTGGATGCATTTTAGTCCCATGAGTTAGGATAGAAGGCTGTGATGCTGCGGAATATTACCACCCTTTCCCAGAAATGAATGTGTGTATGTTTGCATGTATGTTTATGCAGTAGTCTAAAATACGGCTACTGTGGGCAGGTTGAGCATTGGAAGATACTGGAACTATGAGATAATGCAGATTAAGATGTCTGGGGATCTAGACCAAGAACTGTACTCTGTGGGGTGTTCATTGTAAAGTCTGTATATGGTGTGTACCCCTGCACCCAGGAAAGTCTTTTCTGACTCGAAGAGGTTTCTTGGTTCATATTCATGTGCTTTGTTTTATTTTAACCTGTTTAGTGCCAGTGATGTGGTCTGTGTTGTATTTTTCGCAAATCATATTTAGAAAGGAGAGTTAAGTCATCATAAATGAAAAGATTTTGGGGGTAAATATTTGTATGAAAAAATGTCCAGTTAAAAAACAAGTAAACGTGAAGAGCATCTGAGCTTAATTTTGGGCATGTGCTTAGTTAGACAGGATGGTTTGCAGGTGTCTAGATCAGGGAAGAGATTTTTGTAGCAGATATTTTGCAGTATTTGACAAACACAAGACAAGATTTTTCTAGGTCGAAAACTGAACAGTTTACAGATAGCAATATTTTAGCATCTCTGATGTTTGTTAATTCTAGGAGCATTACTAATAAAGTTCTTTTTCCAAAAAAAAAAAATAAATAAATTTATGTTCCCACAACATTGATGATATTGTTTGTGAAACATGGCTGAAGAGCAATGGCTGAAAACCAGTTCTGTAAGGGTATAAATGTTTTTACTGTAACAGACCTTCTAACAAAAAATCAGATGGATATGTCATGATAGGGGTTAAAATTTGTTATGAGACTTGTGATTATTACCTGTTCAGTGATAACACCAGTGTTGTAGATTATGTAACTGTGACTGTTATGACACCCCTTGAACATATAACAATTGTTGGAATGGCTAGACCACAAAAGTCTAGTGCTGAGAGGAATTCTACATTTGTTGCAGGGAACAATGAAGGGAAAAATAATAATGGCTGGGGACTTGAATTTACCAGAAACTAACTGGAAAAATATAGGTTCAACAACATTAGTAAGGAAATTATTTACAGTGTATGTTCAAGAACAACAATTGTTTCAGATTGCAAAAAAGCCTACCAGGAAACAGAACATACTAGACATTGCTTGTGTTCTTAAAGAAATTAAGGTTACTTTATGCCACGTTTACCACTGTTGATGTGCAGTGATCATGGGATTATAAAGGATAATTTGTTGGTAGATAATGCTGCTAAATTGAAATCTAAACCAGTGCATCTAATTTTAGTAATAGATTATATGAAAAACTAATTGTGATACTTTCAGTGGAAAAAATGCATAAGGAACATTGAAAGATTTGAAAGAGAAAATGTTTGAATGCAAAATATCAAAATGTTTAACATCAGGATCTAGGCGCACAACATCAGGAGGATATATTACCATGAGAACTGATACTTGAGTAAGGTAAGAGACAAAAAATACAAGAAATGGAAGAGAGTTCAAACTACAACTTTAAAAACTGAAACAAATAAGCTAGACAGGCATTTTAAACATAGTGTGAGACAAGATCAAGAAAATTTTGAAGAAAATTTATGTAAAGAACTTGAGCATAATAGGAAACGATTTTGTAGATGCATAAGGTGGTAGAAGTATAGCTATACAAATTGATAAACTGTGTATAGATTCTAAAATTTATTTTCAGAAACAACTGATTTTAGATATATTTACAAAAATCTTGTGCAAAACATGTTTGTTCCACAAAGGAGGTGATAAATTGTCATTTGAGATATTCAGGTAGCCTCAAATACTGACATCAAATTAAATTATATTGAAAAAGAACTATGCAAACTGGATCCAAGCAAACAGATGGAGGAAACAGAATTAGTAGTAATGACCTAAGAACATTTCGGCAAGAAATTATTGTACCATTATATCTACTGTTTACTAGACCATATAAATATGGGGAGATTTTTCAAAGTTGGAGACATGAATTTGTTAAACTTGTCTTTAAGGGAAAGTGGAGTATGACAAACTGGGTCTATATCACATAGTCGAAGTGTCACAACTTCGACTATGTAAATATTGAACCCAAAAGTTAGAAAACTGAAAACTCCAAACACTCAGAACAGCGATTTTGTCCGGTACAAAACGCAGAAACACACGGAACACAACATACTGTTTCTTATGAGGGGGGCTTCACCCCCACACACCCCTACTTAAATATGCCAACTCCGAGATCACACCACAGTGGAGGAAAGAGCAAAGCTGTGGAAACGGCCCACCAAATTCTTTCCCTTGGAAAGAATTCGATGTTCCGCAGCTTCGTTATTTTTAGACTTCAAACTTCCCAGTTCGAAGTTTTGGCGTTCAGGCATTTGTGCATTTGGACTTCTGATATACACCCGGACAAACCCAGAGTCATACAGACCCAGAAGTTTACTTTCATGTTGTGGAAGAATAATGAAGAAAGTTGTATTGAGTAAATTATTGTCAGAACTGGAAAGGTTGGGATTTGAAAATGTATCTCAGCATGTAAATGTTGAAATCAAATTACCATCTGTAACATGATGTCCATAGGTTCATAGGTGTGTACTAGGCTAATGGCCTTGGAGCCTTTACAAGCCTAACCCTTAGGATTACCCTGGCATCGTGCCACACTACCTTAGTTCCTGGTGCCTCTGTCGAGTAGAGCCACTAGAGTGATCCCTGGGTTGAGTTTTCCATTTGCCATCCATTCATCAAGATTTCTCTTGAAGAGGGCCAGTGAGGTGCTCTGCTTGATGTGTATGGGAAGTCTTTTCCATAGCATGAGCAGTTTCTGGGTTATGAGCCTGTCCCTCTAGCATGTTCTGTTGATTGTGGTAATGAGGTTGAGGTCTCTGGAGCATGTGGTTAGGAGGGATTAGGATTTCTTTAGATGTAGCATTTCTAACAGAGCTGGGTCTCAGACATGTCTTTGTAAGTCAAGCAGAGATTGACTCTAAGTAGGTGATATGTGACAGAGAATAGTTGGGAGTTTTTTTGAGTCTGTATAGGACAAGTATTTAAGGCCTAGGATCCTCTTTGTGGGGTACTTTTGCAGCCTCTCCAGTTGTTGCAGGTGCCTAGTGAGGTACATGCCAAATGGGGCATTGTACTCTATGACTGGCCCAATGAGGGAAGAGTAGAGGGAGACAATGATGTCTTTCTTCCTGGATGCAAAACCCTTAGTAATGAGATGTGGGGACTTTCTGACCACAGTGGCAGCATGGTGGTCGAGAGGTTGCTGTCATTCTGTGTTCCCAGATCTCTTATAACACCTTCTGTGTTCAGTGGACTGTCATCACTGTGGTTTTTCCCAAGGGGGATGGTGACACATTTTTTGGCATTGAGCTTAAGGCCATGGTTCTGACACCAGGCGTTGGTATCATTGAGGCCTTTCTGTAGGATGTCAGCATCATTTGGGGAGTTAATAATAGCTCCCAACTTGCAATCATCTGCGAACTTTGTCAGCGAGAGTCCCTTCATGTTGGCCTGGACTTCAGAGAAGTAGATACCAAACAGGAGAGGACCCAGGACTGACCTCTGTGGGACTCCACTTGTGACTGGTCGACAGTCTGACTTGGAGTCAGCTACTTTCACACTGTGGTTTCTATCTGTGAGCCAGTTTGCAACCTGCCCAGTGATATAGGGGTTGATGCCTAGCTTAGTGAGTTTTTCTATGATTCCTGAGTGGGGAATGGTATCAAAGGCCTTGGCCAGATCAAGGTAGGCTGTATGAACCACCTAGCCTTCATCCACAGCTCTGGTGACTGACTCAAAGAAGTCGGCCAAGTTGAGCTGGCATGATCTACCCTTCACAAAACCAAACTGTTATATCCAGAGTTTGGAGATTCCCTATATCCTTGTTTATTAGGCCCATGATGATGCATTCATTAGCTTTGCATATCAGACTCGTCAGGCTAATTGGGCAATAATTCCTGGGGTCTGTAGTCGCTCCTACTTAGTGAAGAGGGATGACTGTAGCAGTGCGCCATTCGGTAGGGACAAAGCCTGAGGTGAGGCTGTGATTGAACAGGGCACACAGGTGAGGTGCTAGTTCACTCTGTAGTTCATGTAGAACACAGCCAGGGATATTGTCAGGTCCCATAGAAACTGTATTCTTCTGTAGCAGTAAAATAGCTGTGAATGAAAATTTGTTTTGTGATGTACTTAAATAGCATTAACTTCAGCATTTGATCGGGTCATACACAAAGTACTGATGAAAAAATTAGAACAAATAGGTATTGGTGTACCTATGATACAACGAGTAGCTGCATGGCTTACAAGTAGGACATGGCAAGTATTATGCAGCAGTTAGGTGAAATTCGAAGTTGCAGTCAGTGTGTCCCACAGGGCTCTTTCGTCTGAGGTGTTCTACAGTCTGTAGGCAGATGACTTGAAAATAGGGCATGTCTGTAAATTAGTTTCCGTATCTGTAAGTCATGTAAAGAAATTGACTAAATTGACCATTGGGCACAGGAGTATAATGTGCTGATAAATGCATCAAAAACTAGGCATACGAGATTTTATTTATTTATTTATTTATTTTACATTTGTTAACCGGGCTGGTCTAACCGGATATATTTCCATTTTCAGTAGAGGCCCGGGGAGAAAAGCTCCACATAAAGACAAAGAGGTATAACAATAACAGATTACACTCAGATAGGACGTTGACAATGAAAATAATTACCACAGGAAAAGGACTTTAAATTCCTAGACATTGTAAATAGCAACATGTTAAGGCTTATTACATCTTTTAAAACCAAGAAGAGAAAGTGCAAGACCAAGGAAGAGGAAACAATGATATATAGAGAGAGCAGATTTAAAAAATATAAAAGATATATAGTTTCTGGAGTAGAGTCATAGCCTTATAGAGGAAAGATAAGGGGGAGAGGTCCATAAGTGGTAGAGGAAGAGAATTAAGGGAGAAAGCAGGAGGTATAAAAGAATAGGGAGAGAAAAAGAGGGTTAACTAAGGAAAATTAACTTTCAATCAGGATTAGAGCAGGGGCACATCCAGTGGCTTTTAAGGTAGGTTCTAAGTTTTTGTTTAAACAAGACAGTAGATGCAATGGAAGTAAGTTGGTAGGAAGTTGATTCCAGTGTTTACCAATGGAATTTGAGAAGAGGGAATCACCAGCTAGGTTATTAGATTTGGTTAAGGTGACTAGCAGTTTATTAGATGATCGGAGTGAGTTCAGATTAGAATAAGGGGTTAAGAGGTTAGAAAGTACAGGTGTGTTATGAGGTTGGTAGAAAGCTCTTTGGACAAACGTGAGTTGGGAAAGTAACAGCATGTTAGTCAGTTCAAGCCAGTGGAGTTGCTGCAGATTTAGACAGTGGTGAGTTCTGAAAGGCTTACCAGTAACAAATCTAGCTATATTGTTGTAAGTGGTAGACAGTTTGGAGATTGTTTTTCTTGAGGTTAGTATAGATTGGTGAGGCATACAGAAGAGTGGAAATAAGGTGAGAGTGAGCAAGAGTAATTTTGGCTGGGGAGGTTAAGAAAGTTTTAATTCTATAGAGAGAGCCAAGTTTCCTGTTTACAGATTTAATGGTATTGTTGATATGACAGTCAAAGGAAAGATTATTGTCAATTGTGACTCCTAGTAGCTTAGTAGTAGAGTCAGGAGATATAAGAGTTCCATTGTTAGATAAGATAGTGAAGTCTAGTGTAGGGGATCTGGTAGTTGGCCTAAAAAGTAAGAGTTTGGTTTTTTTTGCATTTAGGAGGAGGCAGCGTTTAGGAACCAAGTTTCAACTTTGGAAAATACAGTTTGAGTATTAGTTTGTAGTTCAGAAATGGATTTAGCAGAGCAAATTAGTGTGGAGTCATCAGCATATTGTATGCATGTAGCTTGGGGAATAGCTACTTGTAAGTCATTTATAAAGAGGGAGAAAAGAAGGGGTCCAAGAATAGAGCCTTGGGGTACCCCAAGTGAAATTGGGAGAAGAGATGAGAGTTTGTTATCCCAGAGGACGGCCTGTTTCCTGTTAGTGAGATAGGATCTAAACCAGTGGACAACCTTAGATTCTAAGGATAGAGATTCAAGAATGTTTAAGAGGAGAGAGTGGTTGACCATGTCAAAGGCTTTGGACAGGTCAATAAAAAGAGCTGAAGAGAGGATGTTATTATTGCGATTTTTGTTAATTTGGGAGACATAAGTGGAAAGATGAATATTCTTTACTGCACACACTGATTGAAACCTTAGATTAATTTATGTACCTGGGTATATGGGTAGATTCAGCTTTGAGTTTTTCTAATCATGTCAACTAATTGGTTAATGATTAACACAGAACAATAGGTTGTATAAAAAGATTTATAAATCTAGGAAATCAGAAGTGAGATGAAGTCATTGTTTGTTACATTAGACCCAAACATGAGTATTTGAGCATGGAATAACAATATGGAAGCATTTAAACAAAAGAAACACAAATAAACTGGAAAGAGTACATTGGATTTGGGAGACATAAGTGGAAAGATGAATATTCTTTACTGCACACACTGATTGAAACCTTAGATTAATTTATGTACCTGGGTATATGGGTAGATTCAGCTTTGAGTTTTTCTAATCATGTCAACTAATTGGTTAATGATTAACACAGAACAATAGGTTGTATAAAAAGATTTATAAATCTAGGAAATCAGAAGTGAGATGAAGTCATTGTTTGTTACATTAGACCCAAACATGAGTATTTGAGCATGGAATAACAATATGGAAGCATTTAAACAAAAGAAACACAAATAAACTGGAAAGAGTACATTGGAAATGCATGACGGGCATTCATCATGGATGTGAAAATTTAAGTTATTATGAAAGACTAAAATTGGTGAACTTTTACAGTCTCTCATATAGGTATTTAAGAGGAGACCATTGTTCAGGTATTTAGGGCATTTAGAGACAACTACCTCTGGGAATGTTTAGGGTTATCAAAAAGTAGTAGCGAATCATCAGACAACCTATGTAGAAGCTTCTATAGGAATGTAAAGTTTACTAATCGGTTCTCTCAGAGAATAGCTAATGCATGTTATAGACTGCAAAATCACATTAAAGCAAGTACTAATTCAGATATTTTTTAGAATGGCTTGGACACTTGTTATGGGAACAGCTGTTTTGAAGGGCATTATTGCCTGTACCCGAAATATTTGTATGTATTAAGAGATCACATCTCTGGTTGTCATAAGATTTTTAATTTTCATATTTAAAAGATTTAAATTCAGTGGTAGGCAGTGGGGCAGATCGCACAACTGTAGCCCCTGTCTGTCCGACTTCTTAACCTTGACATTGGTTGGCAGGGGTGGAATTCAAACCTTGATCTGCCTGCCACCATTATTTTTTCCCCTTTACAGATCTCTGAGTTTCTGTGTTTTGTTGGTGCAGTATCTTGGCACTTTTGAAAGGTATTAATAGCTTCAGAAGCTAGTTAATTTTATTTATTTTACAATTTACTAACCAGATAAGTGGGATGGTCACTTGAGCCCTTACAGTCATGGCCCTGGTCAAGAGTAAATACAGTTTATTCAGTGCTATTATGAAAGATAAATATTAAAACAAATTTATAACATAGTAAATGATATGCATAAAATATACAGTTAAAATTGTAACTGAATACGCAATAGCAGTTATGTACAGAATGTATAGCTGAAGCATTCTAGCACAAGTGATAAGTAATCCTTGGGGAATATTACGTATATTAGAAATCCTTCATGTTATGTTAATGCTTCAGGTTCGTAGTGTAGAATAGAATTGTTTAAAAAAGTTAATTTATTTTGTCATATACACAACACAAAAATTACAGTGATGACATAAAACTGTGTCACAAATATAACATGCCTTGGTGCATACTGTTCAAATTGCCCAGTGGGATTATTCAGAAACTGAACAGTGAGAGCATGAGGACAACTCTGACCAATTCCTTTTTGCTCTATAGCCTTCTGCTACTTTTTAAATAGACTGTAGAAAGCAGGGAAGTATGTCATAGCCACAGATGTTTTTTTTCTACCTGATGCTTTTATATTTGGAAATTGTAACTGATTTTGACTTTATCAATCTCATTCAAGTCCTAAGTTTATGTTCGGGAAAGTTTAGGAGAAATTAGATTTTTGACTAAGGATATTAATGTCATTTTGGGGTTGTCCCATATTTTTGTGTATATAAAGCTAAGCTAAAATAGAACCTCTTAATTTTGAAACATGTAAAAATGAATTCACTATGGCACAATGGTTAATGTTGTTTCATGGTTATTTGATCTCCACTTCTATTCCTGGTTTGGGCATCTTCCATGGAAAGGCTGAAGGATTTTTTTCCAGGTGTTCCATTTTTGTCTTACTTCCCAAAGACATGCTGTAGGTGAATTTTTGATCTTCCATTTTGCCTGTAATTGCATGTTATGTGTAAGCATATTGAGACATATACTGTGTCTTATCGTGGATTAGTTTATTTGGTTTGTACCCTTTAAACACAGATGACAGGCTGTGGCTGCTTTGTAATCCTGAACTGAATAAAGTGGATATCATGAAATGAGTGAAAGAGGGATATGGAAGGATATACCAGACTGTGACTCCTCCAAATAAAGCAGCTTTCTAATCGTGTTTATTGTTGAAATGTAATGTCTGCATCATTGTCAAGTGTGATGCATAGTAAAAGATCTATTAAAAAGGGAGCATTCTTAAACATTAGATGCATATCTCTAAGAGATTTTAACTGAAAGAGTAACAGTCTATTATACTAATTATGTTAAAGGTTTTATTTATTTTTTATTACATTTTATTTATTTTATTTTGCATTTGTTAACAAAGTAGTGTCCGGCTGGGCAAGTAGCCCGTTTTCAGCAGAGACGAAGGGAGAAAAGCTCCATAACAGTAGTACAAAGATTTTACAACAATTTACAAAGAATATAGAAAAAGTTTAACAGTTGCCTGCTACAATCAGAATTTACAAAAAGAGAATGTAAACAGAAAACATTTCCTAAGCCTTACTACAGACAGTAAGTAATATGAAGCTCATTCGATACATAACTAAAATAAACCATTGTGGTATTTTCATTTGCTAGAAGTAAGACAAGGAGAAAATAGCAGAAAAGACACATTTGATTGATGGCAAGAGAAAACTAGCCAGGAGTATTACAGGAGCATAGCCATTGTTGTGTAAGGTATTCCTTTAGGAGTTGTTTGAAGCTCTGACTATCTGGTTTTATTAGGATGTTCTGCGGTATTAGGTTCCACTGTTTGGTGACTCTCTCTTCTCCTATAAAGTAACCAAAGTAATTATGAGACTTTATTACCTTGAGTATAAGTTCATTAGATGATCTAAGCATTCTGGGGTTAGTATTTAGTTTCACTAGGTTGGAAAGTGCAGGGTAGTTTTCAGGTTTGTGGATAATGGAGTGGGCAGTGGTGAGCTGATTGAGCGATAACAAATTTGGAAATTCAAACCAGTGTAGTTTTTGAAGAGCAAGGCAATAATGGGTCCTGTTTGGTATATTAGCAGCAGATTTTGCTATTTTATTATAGCAGGAATCAAGCAGATGTAAATCAGACATGCGCAGGTTAGTGAAAATTTGAGAACCGCAGGGGAGTAGATAGGAGGTGGGATCTGGCTGTGGCTAGTCTGGCATTTTGAATGAAGTTTGGCCTTATATAGTGTACCAAGTTTGATATGGACTTTAATTGTGAGTGATGCTTTTTATCAAATGTTAGGTTTTGTTGTGACACAAAGTAGTTTTGTTTGGTTAACTGGTTCTATTATAGTGCCGTTAGTGGAGTAGATGGAGAGAGGAGGTGGATTTGCTTTGGATTTCCTGTTGGAGAAGATCATTATCTTTATTTTGTTTGGGTTTAGGATGAGTTGAAGTTCATTTAGGTAATTTTCAATATCTAGAAATGATTTTTGCAGTTTATCCTGGAGTTCTTGGGGTGTGGAAGCAGAGCAAATAAGAGCAGTGTCATCAGCATATTGAATGATAGAAACAGATTTAGTGGCAGTGTTTAGACTGTTTGTGAATATAATAAAAAGCAGAGGGCTAAGGATGGAACCCTGAGGAACCCCAGCAGAGACTGGGAGGAGTGTGGAGATTTTGTTATCCCATTTAGTTGCCTGTTTTTGATCAGTAAGGTTGCTAAAGAACCAGTTGAGAGCTGTAGAGTTGAGGTTCAAGGAGGTCAAAGTGTTAAGTTGTTGGTGGGATACCGTATCAAAAGCTTAGGTCATATCAAGGAATATAGTAGAGACTAGTTTGTCCATGAGGATGTTGTGAGCACTGTGGAGGTACTGTGCTTTGGACAGAAGCCATGCTGTGAACTACATAAGAGGTTATTTGTAGTGAGGTGGTCTAGAAGCTGCTTGTGGATACATTTCTCTAAGATTTTGGCTAGTGGTGAGAGAATGGCAGTGGGCTGATAGAGTGATCTTTAGATGGGCCTCCCTTTTGGAGGGGATAATATGGGATATTTTCCAGAATATGGGGACATGTTCTGCAGTGGATTGATTGATTTGGATATTTACGGGATAGGCGATGGAGCTGGCAGTTTTTAAGAAGGCACTAGGGAATTGGTCAGCTGCTAGGCAGGTAGGTTTTAGTTTTGATTGATGTAAGAGGTTTGTATGGGTTTAAAAGAGAAGTAGTTGGGTTTAGAGTTAGTGGAGGTAGGCACTGTAAGTGGTTAGTTAAATTTGTTTTGTAAAAGTGAGGAGATAGTTGTGACGAAATGAGTCAAATTGAGATGCTAAGCATTCAGTGCTGTTTGTTGTAGATGGTGCAGAGGTATAGGATGTTCTTCATCTCACATTGCTGCAGTCCTAACACTTGGGTAGTCCGCTGTCCCAGTCGGCCCGAATACCAAAGTATAAGGCTGACGTCGGTCAAGGCGCATTAGTCTGACGTCAGGGTACAAATGCGCATGACCGACGTCATATCCTCAGTCTTTTTTGCCGCATGGTCCGATGCAGAAGCAGTATTGCGAGTGCAGGTTGGCGTTCTGAAATTTTCTGAAGTCGGAGTTTCAGACCGAATCAAAGTTGGCTAAGTACCCCTTGGGGAATATTTTGGTTTTTCTTGCCTCAGTATTTAACCGGATGTCAGAAAAAGTGAATAACTGTATTTCTTGTGGGAAACAGATACCTCATAGGGATTACCATACCTTGTGTATACCTTGCTTAGGGCCTGAGCACGACGTTGTTGGATGTCGCTCTTGTGCTAGATTTAACAAACGCACTATAAAGAGAAGATTAGACTGTGCCAGGTTAGTTTTTGGGAAGCGTTGTAATTATAAAATGCCGCCGGATGCTCCGGCGCCGCTTGCCTAAAAAGCGCAAGGACAAAGCAGCAAAGCCTAGGTTGGAAGAACAGTCTGTCCCGGACGTCGGTTCTTTAGAGGGCTCGGTGGAACCGGAGGTTCTGCCAGAAGTTTCTTTGGAGTCTCAGGGAGAGACTTTACTGTTACAAGATGTGTCCTCTCAGGAGGTATGCCAGGCTGAGGGGGCTTCTCAGGTAGCTGTTCTCCCCTCCCTTCCTAAGGTGGTTAGGCCCTCCCCCTCTGTTTCCAAGGCTTCTTCGAGAGGCAGGCCAGGTTTAACTTCAGTGGGTGTCTCTCCTAGTTCTTCAGGGTCTCTGCCTAAGAAACATATGCTTAAAATGGCAGAAGATTTGATTACTATGATTAGAGGATGTTCTTCATTCCACATTGCTGCAGTCCTAACTATTGGGTAGTCCGCTGTCCAGTCGGCCCGAATACCAAAGTATATGGCTGACGTCGGTCACGGCGCATTAGACTGACGTCAGTACGTCAGGGTACTAATGCGCATGACCGACGTCATATCCTCAGTCTTTTTTGCCGCATGGTCCGATGCAGAAGCAATTTTGCGAGTGCAGGTTGGCGTTCTGAAAGTTTCTGAAGTCAGAGTTTCAGACCGAATCAAAGTTGGCTAAGTACCCCGTTGGGGAATATTTTGGTTTTTTCTTGCCTCAGTATTTAACCGGATGTCAGAAAAAGTGAATAACTGTATTTCTTGTGGGAAACAGATACCTCATAGGGATTACCATACTTTGTGTATACCTTGTTTATGGCCTGAGCACGGCGTTGTTGGATGCCGCTCTTGTGCTAGATTTAACAAACGCACTATTAAGAGAAGGTTAGACTGTGCCAGGTTAGTGTTTGGGAAGCGTTGTAATTATAAAATGCCGTCGGATGCTCCGGCCGCTTCGCTAAAAGCGCAAGCACAAAGCAGCAAAGCCTAGAGTGGAGGAAGCGCCGGTCCCAGACGTCGGTTCTTTAGCGCGCTCAGTGCAGCCGGAGGTTTTCCCAGGTGTTTCTTTGGAGTCTCAGGAGAGACTTTACTGTTACAGGATGTATCCTCTCAGGAAGTAGGCCAGGCTGAGGGGCTTCTCAGGTGGCTGTTCTCCCTTCTCTTCCTACGGTGGTTAGAGCCGCCCCTTCTGTTTCCAAGGCTTCTTTGCGGGGCAGGCCAAGTTTTGCTTCAGTGGGGTTTCTCCTAGTGCCTCAGGGTCTTTGCCTAAGAAACATATGCTTAAAATGGCAGAGGATTTGATTACTATGATAAGGGGTTCTATGCCCCTCCTGATAAGAGGCCTAGGGTGGAACCTGAGTTTGAGAGTTTTGAGCAATGCTCGAGGCTTCTGAGTCTTCGGCTGAAGACTTGCAGGAGTACCCTCCTTATTCTGATTCTGATGTGGATGATTCTACTCCTTCAGCTTCTCCTCCTGAGGATTTTTCATTTTCAGAGACTCTGCATTCCATGAGGGAGCATTTTAAATGGGAAGGGCAAGATTTCTCTGATTCCAGGAAAAGGCTTAGGGAATTCTTGTTTTACCCCAGCATAGGCCTTTAGCTATACCTCCTGTTTTGAATGTGGTGGAAGATGTTTTGCAGAGGCTTCCCTGAATCCTGATTCTTTGCCTCCTGCCCCAGTTAAACCGGATAGGTATTATAGGGTGCCTGACGCTCATAAGTATCTTTTGAGAGTCCTAGGGCAGATCCGAAACTGTCTCTCAGGGGCCTAAAGGTGTGAAGGCCTCAGTTGTTAAAAATCCTGTCCCTCCTGATAAAGAGGCA
The DNA here is from genome assembly GCF_019279795.1 of Protopterus annectens. Lineage (NCBI taxonomy): Eukaryota > Metazoa > Chordata > Ceratodontiformes > Protopteridae > Protopterus > Protopterus annectens. The sequence goes on from NC_056741.1 coordinate 755,856,267, forward strand.
AGGGCTTTGGATAGATGGGGAAAGAAAGTGTATACTTCTTCCACTTTAGCCATGAGGCGTTGAATTGTCAGTTTCACATGTTAAAATATCAGAATTATCTTCTTTCACAGTTGAAATCTAAGGTGGATGCTCTGGCGGAAGGTATTGAGTGTAAAGAGTTGCAGGATTTAGTTCATGTGTCTGAACAAGTGGGTAAACATTCCTTGCAATGTGGTTTTGATGCTGTGCAGGCCTCCTCCAGGGTGGCTGCCACTGGTTCTGTTCTTCGAGGCACGCCTGGTTGAGAGATCAGAACTTAGCTGAGCATGTTAAGACAAGGATTTTGGATGCTCCTTTACAGTCTGATGTGTTGTTTGGTTCGCCTGTGGAAGCAGTTTTAAAGAAAATGGAGGACAAGGCTAAGTCTATGCAAACTGTTAAGGATTTTTTGCAGGTGCAGCCTCCGAAGTTTAGTAGAAATTGGCCTACTAAGGGGTGGACTTATCCTGCTTATGATTCCCAGTCTAGGGGTAGGTCTAGACGTGGTAGGGGCAGAGCACAAGGTTCTTTAGGCCTAGGACAGGAGTTCACCTGCTCAGACTTCTGGTGAGGGCAGGGGTCAGTCCTTTCGTAAGCAGACCCAATGACCTGCCTTTTCAGCTGCCAGTACCTTCTCGCCTGGCGGCACCTCTAGGAGGAAGACTGTCTCTTTTCAAAGAAAATTGGGATTTAATTACCCAAGACAAATGGGTTCTGGATATCATTCACCACGGTTACAGGTTTTATTTCCATACCTTGCCTCCTTTCAAAGGCATGCCAGACATTCCTCCTCTACAAAGAACAGAGGCTCGCAGACAAATTTCTCTGTTACTCCAAATAGGAGCCATTCAGTCAGTTCCTGTGCCAGAAAGGGGCCTAGGATTTTATTCTCGCCTGTTCCTAGTACCAAAGAAGGGGAACACGTGGAGACCAATTTTGGATTTATCTATCCTCAACACTTATCTGGACATTCCAAAGTTCAAAATGTTGACGTTACAACAGCTTTTACCTCTACTGGGCAAAGATCACTGGATGGTAACTTTAGATCTCAAGGAAGCTTACCTTCATGTGCCTATAAGACTAAGTTGCAGAAAGTATCTGCGTTTTCGAGCTGGAAATTCTCATTATCAGTTCTCTGCATTGCCCTTTGGCTTATCTACTGCCCAGAGTATTCACAAAGGTTCTGGCTCCAGTGATAGCTTACTTCAGGCTAAAAGGAATTCAAATCTATCCTTACTTGGGCGACTGCCTGATTCTGGCTCAAGAAAAGGAAGACCTTCTACAGCATTTGGAATATGTCATAGCAGTGCTAAGATGCCTAGGGTATTCTGTGATCGATTTAAAGTCCAGTCTAGTATCCTGTCAAGACATCTCCTTTCCGGGTGTGAGACTGTATACAGCAGCCCAGATGGCCTTTCTAACCCGGACAAACAAAAGAATCTTTCCAGTTACTTCCATCAATTATCTCTTCAGTCCGGGCTGACTGCAAGGACAGTCCTTCAAGCCTTAGGGTTCATGGCATCTTGTATTCTGGTGCTTCCCAATGCCAAACTGCATATGAGGAAGCTACAATGGTATCTCAAAAATCTATGGACACAGCACTGCCAGGATTTGGACACTGTCATTCAAATAATACCTTGCATTCAAAAGGAATTTTTGTGGTGGGCTCAGGAATGTCACCTAAACAAGGGACTCTCTGTGACCCGGCCAGAGGCAAGTCAGATTCTAACGACAGATGCCTCAGACATTGCTTGGGAGCTCATCTAGATGGAAAGTGGATACAAGACAAGTGGCCTGCCAGACTACAGCATCTACATATCAACATGAAAGAGATGTTAGCAGTCCAGTTTGCATTAATGGCTTTCAAGGAGTTACTTCTTCCAGGGCAGGTGTTGATTCTAACAGACAACACAACTGTCATGTGGTACATCAACAAACAAGGGGAACACATTCTTACCCATTGTGCAGGCAAGCAATGATTTTATGGGAGACTGCGCTCAGCTTGCAACTAACTCTTCAGGCAAGGTTTCTGCCGGGAGCACAGAACTCCTTAGCAGATGTGTTAAGCAGACAAATCATGGATCCCCACGAGTGGAAACTGGATCTTCATGTATTTCAAAAATTGACAGTGTCATGGGGAACTCCAGACATAGATCTGTTCGCTTCTCCACTAAACCACCAGCTGCCAAAGTTTTGCATGAAGGGATTTCATCACACAGCTTGGAAAGTGGATGCTCTTTCTTTCAGTTGGAAAAATCTTCATGTGTATGCTTTCCCACCTCTGCCTCTTCTCCCAAAGGTGCTTATAAAGGTCAGACAAGACAAGCCAAGGATGATTTTAATAGCTCCAGATTGGCCTCGGCAGCACTGGTACCCATTACTGAGGAGTCTGGTAAGGAAGCCTCCATGGCCTTTACCCTTGATTCCACACCTATTGTCTCAGAGGGACGGTCATCTGCTCAATGTCAAGCTTCAAACTCTTCATCTTACAGCCTGGCATATTCTGTTTTGAAAGACAGCAGGTCTCAACTTCCTCAACAGGTTTTAAATGTGATTATGGAAGCCAGAAGACCTAGTACAAGGAAAGTGTATGCAGAAAAATGGAAGAGATTTTTATTTTGGACTGCAGCACAGAATTTGGAGATTTCGAGCCTAATTTGAGTGTGGCTCTTCAATATCTTACTGAGTTATTGGACAAAGGTTTGTCTTTCTCTTCCATTAAGATTCATGCTGCAGCAATTTCAGCTCACTATGATTGTGACCCACCATTGTTTTCACATCCTTTATTCAAGCAATTTCTTAGGGGGGCAAAGAATATAAGACCCCACGTAGAGCTCCTACTCCTGCTTGGGATCTCAATTTTGTGTTGGAGAAACTTACTCTACAACCTTTTGAGCCTGCAGCTACTGCTGACCTGAAATACTTGTCATGGAAGACTGCTTTTTTGTTGGCCATTACTTCTGCAAGAAGGGTTTCTGAGTTACAGGCCCTTATGGCGGTTGAGCCTTTTTTGATTTTTCATAAGGATAGGGTATCATTACGTACTAATCCTTCCTTTATGCCTAAGGTGGTTTCTAGTGTGGCTTTAAACCAAACTATTCATTTGCCTACTTTCTATGCAGATCCCCAAAATAAAGGGGAAAAGATTTTGCACACTTTAGATGTACACAGGCAATTGCATTATTATTTAAGCAGGACTAAGGATTTTAGAAAGTCTCAGCAGTTGTTTGTTTCTTTTGCTTTGAGTTCGCAGGGCAAGCCTGTGTCAAAACAAACTATTTCTAGGTGGATTGGGTTTTGCATTGCATTTTGTTATTCCCATCATGGCAAAGAGATTCCAGCTGGGATTAGGCCTCATTCCACTAGGGCTACTGCCACTTCAACAGCATTTCTAAGGGGGGTGGCAACTAAGGATATTTTGGAGGCAGCTACTTGGAGTTCAGTGCATACTTTCTCTAAGCATTACCACCTTCCTCTCTACTCTAAGTCTAGGGCTGGTTTTGCCACAGCTATTTTGCAAGGCATGTTATCAGCTCCTGCTTCCTTATGATTTGCCAGCCTCCCTTACCTCTGCTTTGGGATTCTACCCAATAGTTAGGACTGCAGCAATGTGGAATGAAGAACATAGTACAGTTTTGTACCTACCATAAATGTAGATGTTCGAGGATCCACATTGCTGCAGTCCAATTTACCCTCCCTCCTTCCCCTCTGTGTTTAGGGGTGGTTGTGTAGGTGAGATTATATTCTGGTACCTTTGTATATATTGTATATGTTTTTGGTGCAGGTATGTTTGGTGTGTTTTGGTTTTGGCCTTGTCTTTTTAGGGTCTTCTGACATCTGGGGCAAGAAAAGACTGAGGATATGGCGTCGGTCATGCGCATTAGTACCCTGACGTACTGACGTCAGTCTAATGCGCCGTGACCGACGTCAGCCATATACTTTGGTATTCGGGCCGACTGGACAGCGGACTACCCAATAGTTAGGACTGCAGCAATGTGGATCCTCGAACATCTACATTTATGGTAGGTACAAAACTGTACTTTCTATGCCCCCTCCTGATAAGAGGCCTAGGGTGGAACCTGAGCTTGAGAGTTTTGAGCAGTGTTCGGAGGCTTCTGAGTCTTCGGCTGAAGACTTACAGGAGTATCCTCCTTATTCTGATTCTGATGTAGATGATTCTACCCCTTCGGCTTCTCCTCCTGAGGATTTTTCTTTTTCAGAGACTCTTCATTCCATGAGGGAGCATTTTAAATGGGAAGGTCAAGATTTCTCTGATTCCAGGAAAAGGCTTAGGGAATTTTTGTTTCTACCCCAGCATAGGCCTTTGGCTATACCTCCTGTTCTGGATGTGGTGGAAGATGTTTTTGCAGAGGCTTCCCTGAACCCTGATTCTTTGCCTCCTGCCCCAGTTAAACCGGATAGGTATTATAGGGTGCCTGAAGCTCATAAGTATCTTTTAAGAGTCCTAGGGCAGACCCAGAAACTGTTTCTCAGGGGCCTAAAGGTGTTAAGGCTTCTGTTGTTAAAAATCCTGTTCCTCCTGATAAAGAGGCAAGGGCTTTGGATAGATGGGGAAAGAAGGTGTATACTTCTTCCACTTTAGCCATGAGGGCTTTGAATTGCCAGTTCCACATGTTAAAATACCAAAATTATCTCCTTTCACAATTGAAGTCTAAGGTGGATGCTCTGGCGGAAGGTATTGAGTGTAAAGAGTTGCAGGATTTAGTTCATGTTTCTGAACAGGTGGGTAAGCATTCTTTGCAATGTGGTTTTGATGCTGTACAGGCCTCTTGAGGGTGGCTGCCACTGGTTCTGTTCTTCGCAGGCACGCCTGGCTGAGGGATCAGAATTTGGCTGAGCATGTTAAGACAAGGATTTTAGATGCTCCGTTACAATTTGATGTGTTGTTTGGTTCGCCTGTGGAAGCAGTTTTAAAGAAAATGGAGGACAAGGCTAAGTCTATGCAGACTGTTAAAGATTTTTTGCAGGTTCAGCCTCCGAAGTTTAGTAGAAATTGGCCTACTAAGGGGTGGACATATCCTTCTTATGATTCCCAGTCTAGGGGTAGGTCTAGACGTGGTAGGGGCAGAGCTCAAGGTTCTTTTAGGCCTAGAACAGGGAGTTCACCTGCTCAGTCTTCTGGTGAGGGCAGGGGTCAGTCCTTTCGTAAACAGACCCAATGACCTGCCTTTTCAGCTGCCAGAACCTTCTCGTCTGGCAGCACCTTTGGGAGGAAGGCTGGCTCTTTTCAAAGAAAATTGGAGTTTGATTACCCAAGACAGATGGGTATTGGATATCATTCACCACGGTTACAGGTTTTATTTCCATACCTTGCCTCCTTTCAAAGGCATGCCAGACATTCCTCCTCTACAAAGAAAAGAGGCTCACAAGCAAATTTCTCTGTTACTCCAAATAGGGGCCATTCAGCCGGTTCCTGTGCCAGAAAGGGGCCTAGGATTTTATTCTCGCCTGTTCCTAGTACCAAAAAAGGGGAACACGTGGAGACCAATTTTGGATTTATCTATCCTCAACACTTATCTGGACATTCCCAAGTTCAAAATGTTGACGTTACAGCAGCTTTTACCTCTGCTGGGAAAAGATCACTGGATGGTAACTTTAGATCTCAAGGAGGCTTACCTTCATGTGCCTATCAGACTAAGTTGCAGGAAGTATCTGCGTTTTCGAGCTGGGAATTCCCATTATCAGTTCTCTGCATTGCCCTTTGGCTTATCTACTGCGCCCAGAGTATTCACAAAAGTTCTGGCTCCAGTGATAGCTTACTTCAGGCTAAAAGGAATACAAATCTATCCTTACTTGGACGACTGCCTGATTCTGGCTCAAGAAAAGGAAGACCTTTTTCAGCATTTGGAATATGTGATAGCAGTGCTAAGATGCCTGGGGTATTCTGTGAGCGAAATAAAGTCCAGTCTAGTACCCTCTCAAGACATGTGCTTTCTGGGTGTGAGACTGAATACAGCAACCCAGATGGCCTTTTAACCCCGGACAAACAAAAGAATCTTTCCCTTTACTTCCATCAACTATCTCTTCAGTCCGGGCTGACTGCAAGGACAGTCCTTCAAGCCTTAGGGTTCATGGCATCTTGTATTCTGGTGCTTCCCAATGCCAAACTGCATATGAGGAAGCTGCAATGGTATCTCAAAATGTATGGACACAGCACTGCCAGGATTTGGACACTGTCATTCAAATAATACCTTGCATTCAAAAAGAATTTTTGTGGTGGGCTCAGGAATGTCACCTAAACAAGGGACTCTCTGTGACCCGGCCAGAGGCGAGTCAGATTCTAACGACAGATGCCTCAGACATAGCTTGGGAGCTCATCTGAATGGAAAGTGGATACAAGACAAGTGGCCTGCCAGACTACAGCATCTACATATCAACATGAAGGAGATGTTAGCAGTCCAGTTTGCATTAATGGCTTTCAAGGAGTTACTTCTTCCAGGGCAGGTGTTGATTCTAACAGACAACACAACTGTCATGTGGTACATCAACAAACAAGGGGAACACATTCTTATCCTCTATGCAGGCAAGCAATGATTTTGTGGGAGACTGCGCTCAGCTTGCAACTAAATCTTCAGGCAAGGTTTCTGCCGGGAGCACAGAACTCCTTAGCAGATGTGTTAAGCAGGCAAATCATGGATCCCACAGTGGAAACTGGATCTTCATGTATTTGAAATTGACAGTGTCATGGGGAACTCCAGACATAGATCTGTTCGCTTCTCCGCTAAACCACCAGCTGCCAAAGTTTTGCACAAAGGTTTCATCACACAGCTTGGAAAGTGGATGCTCTTTCTTTCAGTTGGAAAAATCTTCATGTGTATGCCTTTCCACCTCTGCCTCTCCTCCCAAAGGTACTCCTAAAGGTCAGACAAGACAAGCCAAGGATGATTTTAATAGCTCCAGATTGGCCTCGGCAACACTGGTACCCATTACTGAGGAGTCTGGTAAGGAAGCCTCCATGGCCTTTACCTTTGATTCCACACCTATTGTCTCAGAGGGACGGTCATCTACTCAATGTCAAGCTTCACTCTCTTCATCTAACAGCCTGGCATATTCTGTTTTGAACCACAGCAGGTCTCAACTTCCTCAACAAGTTTTGAATGTGATTATGGAAGCCAGAAGACCTAGTACAAGGAAAGTGTACGCAGAAAAATGGAAGAGATTTTTATTTTGGAGTGCAGCAAAGGATTTGGAGGTTTCTGAGCCTAATTTGAGTGTGGCTCTTCAATATCTTACTGAGTTATTGGACAAAGGTTTGTCTTTCTCTTCCATTAAGATTCATGCTGCAGCAATTTCAGCTCACTATGATTGTGACCCACCATTATTTTCTCATCCTTTGTTCAAGCAATTTCTTAGAGGGGCAAAGAATATAAGACCCCATGTAGAGCTCCTACTCCTGCTTGGGACCTCAATTTTGTGTTGGAGAAACTTACTCTACAACCTTTTGAGCCTCATGGCTACTGCTGAATTGAAATACTTGTCATGGAAGACTGCTTTTTGTTGGCCATTACTTCTGCAAGAAGGGTTTCTGAATTGCAGGCCCTTATGGCGGTTGAGCCTTTTTTGATTTTCCATAAGGATAGGGTATCATTACGTACTAATCCTTCCTTTATGCCTAAGGTGGTCTCTAGTGTGGCTTTAAACCAAACTATTCATTTGCCTACTTTTTATGCAGATCCCCAAAATAAGGGGAAAAGATTTTGCACACTTTAGATGTACACAGGCAGTTGCGTTATTATTTAAGCAGGACTAAGGATTTTAGGCAGTCTCAGCAGTTGTTTGTTTCTTTTGCTTTGAGTTCTCAGGGCAAGCCTGTGTCAAAACAGACTATTTCTAAGTGGATTGGGTTTTGCATTGCATTTTGTTATTCCCATCATGGCAAGGAGATTCCAGCTGGGATTAGGCCTCATTCCACTAGGGCTACTGCCACTTCAACAGCATTTCTAAGGGGTGGCAACTAAGGATATTTTGGAGGCAGCTACTTGGAGTTCAGTGCATACTTTCTCTAAGCATTACCACCTTCCTCTCTACTCTAAATCTAGGGCTGGTTTTGCCACGGCTATTTTGCAGGGCATGTTGACAGCTCCAGCTTCTTTATGATTTGCCAGCCTCCCTTACCTCTGCTTTGGGATTCTACCCAAGTGTTAGGACTGCAGCAATGTGAGATGAAGAACATAGTACAGTTTTGTACCTACCATAAATGTAGGTGTTCGAAGATCCACATTGCTGCAGTCCAATTTACCCTCCCTCCTTCCCTCTGTGTTTAGGGGTGGTTGTGTGGGTGGGGTTGTACTTTTGTAAATTTGTATATATTGTACATATATTTGGTGCAGGAGTGTTTGGTGTTTTTTGGTTTTGGCCTTATCTTTTTAGGGTCTTCTGACATCTGGGGCAAGAAAAGACTGAGGATATGACGTCGGTCATGCGCATTTGTACCCTGACGTCCTGACGTCAGACTAATGCGCCTTGACCGACGTCAGCCTTATACTTTGGTATTCGGGCCGACTGGGACAGCGGACTACCCAAGTGTTAGGACTGCAGCAATGTGGATCTTCGAACATCTACATTTATGGTAGGTACAAAACTGTACTTTTTGCCAGGGTTGAGGAAGTAGTTAATGTTTTGCCAAAATTTTTATGGGATGTTTGTGTTTTTGCTGACAGGCTAGAAAATAAGATTTTTTGTCAGGTATTTGCTTCATAGTTCGGTTTCTTACTTGTTTGTTGGGAGGGTGGCCTAATGGTTAAGGTGTTTGCCTTATGAGCACAAGGTGCAGGGTTTGAGTCTCACGAGGGATAATTAGCTAGGCTTAAAAATGGCCCACAAGGACAGTTAGCCTAGTACTAATCTATGAACCTATTTTTAAGAGGTGAGGTTTTTCTGAGGTTTTAGAGGTTTGATAAGTAGTCCAGGCTCTATCCCTTTGTTTAATGAAAGATTTAGTGTCTTTGGTTATCCAAGGTAGGTTTTTGGCTTTGGAGCCTATTTTTCTTGTTGGAGCAAGGTTATTAAGGATGTTGGGGAAGGTATCATTAAAATGTTGTACAGCTTCGACTAGGTGGAGCGATTTTAGAGCAGACCAGTTGCGGTTTTGAAGTAGGGAATTTAAAATGATAGAAAAAAATTTTCTTTTCTTGCGTATGCATTTGAAAATTACATTACAGGGGAAGTGAATGCATTTCCTTCATAGAAAGGTTAGGGGATTGATCACTGAGAGAATCGGGGAGGCACCCAGCATGGTGGGCAAGGTTGGGCTTATTGGTTTAGTATCTAGTCTAGAATAGATTTCTTTCTTAGTGTGTTTATCGATTCTAGTGGGTGAGTTTATAGTTTGGGTGAAATTGAATAGATTGATAAAATTGGAGGGGTTGTCAGATGAGCAGGATAAGCCAGTCCAAGTTGAAATTGCCTAACACTATAGCTTCTTGGTTGAAAGTAGAGGATACCCGGGATGGGAGACTTTCAATAGTAGGTAGATTATTTCGTGATGGTAGGTAGGAGGCAATAATTGTGATGGTCTTATGTGCCATTACTTCGAATCAGATGGTTAGAATTTCTGCTTCTGATAGATCTGGGGGAGTTGCTGCTGCTGCTGTGTCTTTTCGGCTTTTCCCGGTTAGGGGTCACCACAGCGGAACTCTGGTCCGCTAATGATTGGCAGTTGATTTTTACGTGCTGAGTTGCCGGCCCTAACGCACAACCTTCAACGAAGGTACGCCCATTAACGCATGTCTCCACAGAAGACACTCTAGCTGAGAATCGAACGGGACAACGTCTTGCTGTGGGGCGACAACGCTACCACAGTACAGATTAATTTTTCAGTTTAGAGGAAATTTTTATACATGATGGCAATGCCTCAACCACGCTTGTTCAGGCTATCTTGTCTGACAACATTATAATCACTAGTAAGTATTTCCTCATCTTTAATGTGAGGTTTTAGCCACGTCTCTGTAATAATTACTATATCAGGAGTGTAGGTAGCTAGGGCTGCATGAAATTCCCTATTTTTTTTTTTGTGATACTTCTGAAATTAAAATTAGTTGAGTAAGTCTGATTTAGAATTTTTTAGGGGAGGAAGTTGGTGGGTAGTATTAGCAGGTGTTGTGGGTGTTATTGGATGTGGTGGGAGTAGCTGTGTGGGCCAGGTCTGTATCATATGAGCGAATCGCACAAATTGCGAAAGCTCATAATATCGAACGTACCGGACCTCAAAATGCTTTTTCTGAGATTGCGGTTCAGTGAAGAATGGGATATTTGCCCTTTCCTCACTGTAGTGCGATCTCGGAGTTGGAATATATATTTAGCGGGGGGGGGGGGGGTGCAGCCCTCCACAATAGGAAGTTAGAGGTCCGGTACGTTCGATATTATGAGTGTTTGCAATATGTGCGATTTGCTCATATGATATAGACTCATGTGGGCCCTGGGTTAGGATGTATGTCAGTTTGGAGTTTGATATCTGTTAGTGAGTGTAGAAGAAGAGAGAGTTTGAGCTTGGATATTAGTTGATGAAAGAAATCTGGATAGGACAGAAGGTTGGGGGTATGGACGTATGGACATGTTTATTACGGAAGAGTAATTTGTTAGAGTTAGTATAGAGATTAGTACATATGTGAAAATGGATGTTTGGCTTTGTATAGTATGTAATAGTGGGGAGTGCATGGGAGGGGTAGTGTGTTATGCTTGATGTGATGAGGGTAGTGGAGTGGGAGGCTAGGTGTAAGGTAATGTGTAGGAGAGAGTTGCTCAGAAGTGTGGCGATAACTGACATGGTGAGTAGTAGAGAAATGGGAGAAAATATCTGCTAGAATAGAAAGTGATTTGGATAAGTGTTAGCGTAATTTTGAATGTTAAGTAGTATTCCTTTCTTCTGTGATCCACTAATAAAATATCTTATTTTACTATTGAAAATGTTAAATACTGACAGCATGAATATTGGTGGCAAAGAAAGCTCATATAAGGAGCTACAATGAAGGAAATAGTTTTGAGGTTTTCTGACTTTGGCTGCGTTATTTATAGCCTTCAAACTAAAAAGAAGTGTGCGTAAATCAGATACTGCTTTACAGGACCTGGTAGATAACAAATGATCTGAAATAGTTAAATAGAAAAAGTTGCGTTACTCATTACTTCGAGAAGCTTCGACAGTTTTCTCAACTCCCAGATCGATTTGACTGCTCCATATGCTGGAAGTATTCCAGCCCAGGATATAACACTGTCACTCAAGTCCATATGAGTCAATTTTTCTTTATCTTTCATGGAATGATGATCCTTCCAACCAGCTTCGATTTTTCCCACTGGATTTACAGGCTTTCCGATTGGATCCTCAGGTTTTCGGGCTACATTTCTTACATTTCGTATCTTACCTAGAGGTAATTCTGCAGTATGCCTTATAGCCGGAACCAGATAACCCAAAAAACAACTGCCGGACCAATTCTCAGGTAGCCATTTGTATGCTTTTTTCCCACAAACAAAATAACAGTTTTCTACTTTAGTACTGATACGGGTTAATTCTGAATGAAACATTTTCTTGTCTATAACAGACAATTGTTTATGCAAGACAGGATTTCTCTGCACATCACTTAATGTTGTTTTCATTAAGCTCAAATATGAATCATAATTTGTGTTGCAAACAGTGCCTTTATCTTTAGCTTTAATATAGCATTTATAAGATATAGTTATGTTACAGTTACTCCAACCCACTTGGAGTGTATCATTCTTATAGAAACATACAATTCCTCTCTGTGTAATAGGCAAATACAATGCAATTTTGTCCTGTGATCTTACAGAACCTGTATCAAAAAGTAAATTTTCCCAAGTCTCATTTATCCCCAAGGGGACAGCGGACATCAACAGTCCACCATATGCTGTCGGTATAGCAGTACAAACCCAGCAGTTTGAAATGTTCATAGTCTCTACATATACACGCTTCATAGCTAGGTATGTGTTAAAGTTTGGATGCCAGTCTATAGACAGTTCATCACGTTTCTCCACTTTCACTTGTGTGGTTATATGTAGGAAGAACCACAACAAAAGGAAAGTCATTACAATCATAGTCAATAAATGCATAGTTAGCAAGATGATTAAACAATATCTTCGGGGTTGATCTGTATTTTTACTCATTTTGCTCTTGGCCATCCTGCCTTTGTTGTGTCAGTCACAAAATGTTTATCAAGCTGAAAATTCTTTACCGGTTTACAGTGCGTCAGATGGACCTAGGACGACCTCTCAGCAACTTTGACTGCAGTAGGCGTCGCCAACAGTACCTGGTACGGTCCTTCCCACTTTGGACTTGTCCAATTGTTCCTCTTCGTGACCTTCAACCACACCCAGGACCCTGGGGTCAGCACCGCTTCCAATGGTCTGGTCTGTCCTCTATCTGAAAAAGAGTTCAACTGCAAAACAGTTTTATTTGTTAACAGTTTCCTCATATAGCTAGCTAATGAGCTGTCAGCCTCTAGTTCTGCAGGCATGAGAGCTTTCCACTGTGGCACATAATATGCCCTTCCAAATATCACTTCAAAGGGGGTCAAGCCCTTTACATTTGGAACTGTTCTCATGCTCAGCAGTGCCAAAGGCAAACAGCAAATCCAATTCTTCTGTGTTTCATTTATTAACTTCCTCAACTTGCTCTTTAAAATTCCATTGTACCTTTCCACCAGTCCTGCAGACTGTGGGTGGTAAGCACAATGATTCTTCAAGGAGATCCCAAAGAATCTCCCAAGTTGGTGAATCGTCTGATTAACAAAGTGTGTCCCATTGTCACTATAGATTCTTTCCGGTATGCCAAATCTAGGAATTATTTCTTTTATTAGGGCTTTTGCCACTGTTGCTGCATCCGGATTTTTAGTTGGAAAAGCTTCTACCCATTTGGAAAACATGTCTATAATTACTAAACAGTATTTTTTCCCTTCACATTTGTTCAGTTCTATGAAATCCATACAGATAGTATGGAACGGATATGGTGGTATTGGAAAACTCCCTTGCTTGGGTTTGAATGCTCCTTGTGCATGATGTTTGTTACAGATATGACATGCTGCACAAAATTTTTGTGTAAAGTCTGTGAATCCATATGTTTGGAATATTCGATTTACTAACTGTACCATCCCCCCTGTTGAGACATGGCACTGCCCATGGCTCAACAAAGCTGCATATCTAAATAAATTAGACGGCAATATTGGCATTTTTTCTTTGGAGATATACAGTCCATTTTCGAGGATTGCACCTCGTTTCTTCCATTTCTGTTTCTCAGCTTTTGTAGTTAATGTCTTCATCGTTTTTAACATTTCTAAATCTAAAATCTCAGAGGGTTGTAATTCCTCAGTTAAAAGCAAAGTTTCTGAGTCTGCGGCTGCTTGCTTTGCAGCTGCATCAGCTTTTGCATTTCCTTTTGAAATTGCATCCTGTTGTTTTGTATGAGCTAAACATTTACAAATAGCTACTTTAGTAGGTAACTGAATAGAATCTAACAAGTTCAAAATAAGTTGCGCATGATTAATCGGTTTGCCATTAGATGTTATCATTTCCCTATTTTTCCATTGTTGTGCAAAAACATGCACTGTAGAGAAAGCATACTGACTGTCAGTATATATGTTCACACATTTGTCTTTCGCTAGAGTGCAAGCCTGTGTTAAGGCTATCAATTCTGCTGCTTGAGCAGACAGGTTATGCTGTAAGGGTTGGGCTTCTAAAAATCTCTGTATCTGTGACTACTGCATACCTTACTAGATTTTTCCCTGTAGGACCCTTTCTGCATGAACCGTCCACATAAAATGTCACCTCGGCATCATCCAAGGGCATGTCAGTGAGGTCTTGTCTGGGCAAAGTTATTTGCTCAATTTCCTGCAGGCAACTGTGTGGTGTGCCATCCACAGGAGTTGGAAGTAACGTTGATGGATTTAATGTTGTACAACGTTCAATTACCATATGAGGTTGGCTCAGCAGTATGGTCATACATGAAAGATGTCTAGCAGGAGATAGATATGCTATTTTCTCTTGCAGTAAAATTATCGCGACTGCATGAGGCACTCTCAATGTGAGAGGGTGGAATAACACCACTGAGGCCGAAGCCTGTACTGCCATTGCAGCTGCGACTACTGCTTGCACACAGTGAGGCAATGATCGTGCCACTGGATCTAACTGTGATGAATAGTAAGCTATGGGACGTTGCTTATTCCCATGCTGTTGCGTCAAAACTGACGTCATGTATCCCTGTTTACAATCTACCGTTTGAAAAAATCTTTTGTGGTAATTTGGAAGTCCTAAAACTAGTGATGAAGCTATCAATTGTTTTAGTCTGCAGAAAGCTGTTTCTGCTTCAGGTGTCCATTCTAATACATCTTGTGCTGCCATTAGTGTTTTATATATTAAATCAGCCAATGGAGCAGATTCTAAAGCATAGTTTGATATCCAGCTTCAACAAAAATTAGTCGTTCCCAAGAAGGACATCATTTCCTTCTTGGTTGCTGGTTTGGGTGCCTGTAAAATCGCTGTTTTTCTGTCTTCGTCTAATATTCTACCTTCATTGGATATTACATATCCTAGGTATCTAACCTGTTTTCTCCAAAGTTGTAACTTACTTTTGTTTACTTTGTGTCCTTGTGCTGCTAAAAATTTCAGTAATGCTATCGTATCTTCCCTGCATTGGTGTTGGGTAGGGGCTGCTAGCAAGATGTCATCTACATAAAGTAGAATCTGACTACCTCGTGGTGGAGTAAACCCTGCCAGGTTGCTTGCCAATTCTTGTGCAAATATCGTTGGACTTTCACAATATCCCTGAGGTAGCCGAGTATAGGTATATCTTTTACCCTGAAATGTAAATGCAAACCAATACTGGCTATCAGGATGTATAGGTATTGAAAAGAAAGCATTGCTTATATCTACCACAGTAAAATATTTTTGTTGTGGCTTCAAATCATTCAACAAGGTGTGTGGGTCTGGCACCATAGGTGCTCTGGGTATTATTGCATTGTTTACGGCTTGTAAATCCTGTACCATCCGTCATTCCTCGTTTGCTTTTTTAACAGGAAATAGAGGGGTGTTACATGGTGAATCCAGAGATTCTACCAGTACTCCTTCCTTGAGTAATGCTGCTATTATAGGCTTGATTCCTTGCTCTGCATCTTTCCTCAAGGGGTATTGTCTTTTTTGTGGTCTAAATGCTCATTTTGGTGTAATAGTTACTGGTCCTGCTGTTTGAATAAGTCCTACATCTGATTTACCTGTTGACCAAAGAATATCTGGTATATCACACAAGGCTTTTTCTTCTTCTTCTAATAAGAATGCTAATCAGCTATCTTCACTAGTTTGTAAGTGTACAGCTGGATGTGTCTGTGTTAGCCAATTCAATTTCTGTTTTTGTATTCGCTGTTCTGATAATTCTAAATCAGTTTGTTTTTCCCATTTTGTTACTTTTTCTCCTAAATCTGCCCATCTCACATCTTTACTCTTTGTCAAGCTGACATGTGGTAGTCTATTGGATTTGTACAGTGTCATGAATTCCTGTGGTAGTGAACAGCTTACCACACTGTTTCCCTCAGTATCCCAATACAAGGTTCGTAATACTAATCTGTTAACAGGATTTTTGAACAACTCTTGCTCATATTCTTTATCAGGTCCTGGCATGCTACAGTAGTATAGAGTACAATGTAACAAATGCTGTTGGTCAGTGTCAAGGGAGGGGGCCTTACTGATGGCTACATTCATCAGTTCCTCGGTTACTGCCCCTGGACAAGTCGTAACTAGGTCCTGGCTGTACCAGTAAAAAGTTTCACCCTCCGGTCGCACCACAAAAGTATCCATTTGTCTTTGTGCTTCCATACCCTGCATAGTAGGAACTACTGCTATGCCAAATATCTGCATAAGGTCTCTTCCCAGTAAGTTTACTGGACATTTTGCAGAAACTACAATTTTACTTTTCTGAGTCATACCTGAAACAGGGTCAGTTATTGCTATATCATGGGAGAGTGGCTCCTATATAGCTGTCCATTTGCTGCTTTCACTAATATATAGTCAGGTGATTCAGAATATTCTGGTAACTTTGAAGGGTGTATCAAAGTTCGTGACGCTCCTGAGTCACACAAGAATTTCACTTCCCTTCCTTCCACCAGAAGTGTAACTTCCGGTTTTGTGTCTGCCAAATAGAGCTCCAAGCTCAGTAATGCCAAATCTAAAATTTCACTTTCTTCATCCTCTACATCTGCTTGCACTTCCTCTGTTCCTTCCACTACATTTACGTTTGTCCTTTGTTTGTTAGTCTTTCCTGATGATTTCTGATTTTCATCGCTGTCATATAGTCAGTCCTCATCACCTTTATTTTCTGTAGTCACCTTTTTATTTAGCCTGCAATCCCTTGCTAAATGTCCTTTCTTACCGCACTTAAAGCACTCACCTTTCTTTTTTCTCTCTTCAAAATCTTCTGACCTTTTGTCAGATTGTTTATTTCCCTGGGTATTTTTCTTACCCTTTTTACCCGACTGTACTACAAAGACCTCTGCTCCGTCTTCAGCTGTGAAGACCTGTGTCTTCTTTTTCTTTTTACTATTAAAGTGTCTTTCAGCATGTCTAGCATATTCAAGTAAGGCTTGTAGCCTGCTTGTTCGATGATCTATCATGTGCTTTGTAATAAAGCTACTGATAGGTGCAATGCAGCCTTTCAAAAACGCATTTTTCAGTTGCTGTTCATACGAGCTATCATGTGTCTGACTTTCAGGAATAGCCATACCACTATGGTTATTGAAACATTCCAATAATCTACCATAGTACCCATCTACAGTTTCATTCTCTTGCTGTATGCATTGATTAATGCAAGTCCAATCTGCTCTAGGTTTCCATTTTTCAGAAATTCGGTCTGTAAGACCTTTCACTCTGTTGTCTAATTCTGCGTCACTATGTGGGAGTGGTTTAAGCTCTGCGTTACGAGGATTCCAGGTGCCACAAATCATGTGCCAGTCTGGACCCACAATCTGTCTAACTACCTTTTCTACTTCTTCCCCATTCAAGTGGTAACTTAGTCTCATACCTTGTAAATCTTGTAAAAACTTTGTGTAATTAACTTTTGGATGAGGGATTCCCTCTGTAGCTTTCCGAATATCTTCCGGTGTCCATGGTCTATACACTAGGAGAGTTGGGTCCTGCCCTTCCTGTCCTGCCTGAGGATTTGGTACCTCGATTAGTGGACAGATTTCTTCCTCATTCTCTTCTAGTGTGTATCTCCCCATTTGATATAAGTCTGTGTCCCTAAGTGTTTTACATGTTCGGGACCTAGTTTAAATAGGATCTCTAACAAATGGTTTTAGTGCTCTTGTTACTTCAGGATAACGTGGAGGTGGACCAGCTTGTCCTCCTGCTTCATATCCTGAAAAAGGCATTGGAGGGGGCGGAGGGGGAGGGGCCGTCGCTATTACTGTATTATTATCCTCTTTGTCTAAAAATAATGTTTTTGCATTTTTAGTTTTCTGTTCCCTTCGGTTTACTTCCTCAATCCACCTATGTGCCTGAGGAATGCCTAATCGCTGTTGTTTTTTTGCCTGACCTTCTGCGTCAGATTTAAGCTGTTTTAAAAGTTTAACTAATGAAATCTTGTTTAATTTACCGTCAAATCCGTATTTATTAACCCATTTTGTGTAATACCTTACATTATCTGCCCATTGTGATTGCATATATTTTGCGTCATCAGTTAGGGGCAGATCTCGCGATTTTTTAGTGCACTGATTTCCCATTTTAAAAGGAAAATGTTACGTAACCCTTTTCACCACGTGGTATTTCAGTTCCTTACACAGTTTATCTAGAATAACTGCCTACCTTATTCTGTTTCCCTGATCTCTGGCAAAATATACAGTAATTTCCTTTTGTCCCTGATCTGTATAACAAATCTCTGACAATGACATTTACTGTAACCTAGTCCCTGATCTAAAACAGAAAAAAGGCAAATATCTTCCTACCTGAGCCTCCTGGGTCAACCAGTTCGAGACCGCTCTTCGGCCGCAGATCAGAAAGTGGCCAGCCTCTCAAAACGACAATTCAGTCGGAGGTCTTTGTGTTTCAAGAAGAACCGTTTCGGTAGCTTCTCCTGTGCAATATTCGACCACCGGTACACTCTGATCTGTAGCTGTCTGAGGGTTTCCGGTCCGAAGGACCAAACTGTTAAATAAAAACAAATGATAACAACACAGGAGGCTCAGATGCAAAAGTTTACTAGTGTACACCAGGAGGCAAAAAAACATACAAGTATAGAGTTTTGTCTGACATGATGCAGGAAATACACAATTTTATATAGTCTTACATTCAAGCTGTCCCCACTTTACTGACGTGGTTAGTCACAGGGCACCTACATCACTATGGTCTACAATATTCTATTCATAAGAAAAGCTGATGTTATACATTTTAAAAGTTTTCCCATGGGAATAATACAGCCTTGCAAAGCACCTGGTTAGTTATAATGTCTTTCTGTAAAATGTTACTCTTTCAAGGTCTCAGGCCTGCTCGAATACAATAGTTGGTTCAGTCTTGTAATATACTTCTTTGTTCTTCTTGCAACATTACTTTAGCAGCTGTGTTTTATCTCTGATAATATTCACAAGGCCAATTATCTCAGAGGAAGGAAGAAGGATTTTCAATGCTTTATACATTTAATTTTCCTGACCCAGCAGATAATCATTAGTGAAAAACATAAGCTTGCTGAGCTGGCTACTGCCAGGGTCAGAGTTCAAATACACTGCAGCTCCAAAGCTTCAAGCAATTGCATGTAAAATCATTCTTATTGCCATATTGTAAATAGAATAAAATGCATTATATACTATTTGCTTTTAAACTAGCACTTTTT
Organism: Protopterus annectens; assembly: GCF_019279795.1. Taxonomy (NCBI): domain Eukaryota; kingdom Metazoa; phylum Chordata; order Ceratodontiformes; family Protopteridae; genus Protopterus; species Protopterus annectens. Next base: position 755,875,120 of record NC_056741.1, read on the forward strand.
ACATGTTCAAATACATATTTTTCTAACATATATATATATATATATATATATATATATATATATATATGTATAAAATGTGTGTGTGTGCATGTATGTGTATATATATATATATATATATATATATATATATATATATGTATAAATATATATATATATATTTATATATATATATATATATATATATGGGTCTACTTCATTTAACTGAAAGCTCATTTCACTGAAACTCAGTTGCATGCGCACAATTCACTGAAAACTCATTTGACTGAAACTCATTTCATTGAAAGTTATATATATATATATATATATATATATATATATATATATATATATATATATATATATATGGCCTTTTCTCCACTGTAGTGCGATCCTGGAGTTAGTATATAAAGTAAGTGGGGGGGTGTAGCCCCCCCCCACACACACACATAGTTCACTTATATATTGTCTTCTGGAAGCAGTTATTCATTGGACTTGTAAGTATCCATATCTTTGGTTTTAAACATTTAGAATAGGTGGCCCACACCCCCCTTAGTTTATATACTAACTCCAGGGGTTTACTATCATTAATTCGAAAATAAAAACAAGTCATGTCTTTATTTTCGAAGTGTTACATCAGAAATGAACATTTCTGAATCCACCTAACCTCGAAAACAAGGGTGTATTGTCGAAAATGTCGCTCGCGACATTTACGGCAATACACAGCAAACCCAACCTTCCCATAACCACCTAACTACCTAACCGACACACACAGTTAAGCAGGGGGGCTGCGCCCCCTTGCACCCCCCTAACTTAATATTCCAACTCCGAGATCGCACTACAGTGAGGAAAGGGATGTATTTCCCTAACCGCACTGTACCGCGATCCGCTCCCATGAGCGAACGTTGGAATTGCGAATGCACAGTCCATTCGCAATGGCAACGTTCGCTCACATCACCTGCCGCAATATGAAGTGTTCGAACATCTGATGTTCGAATACTTCATAGCCGTGCAAGTGCACGTCGGCATTGTGATGGTAAACCAACTCCAGGATTGCACTACAGTGGGGAAAAGGCCATATATAACTTTCAACAAAACGAGTTTCAGTCAAATGAGTTTTCAGTGAAATGAGCTTTCAATGAATTGTGCGGAGGCAACCGAGATTCAGTGAAATGAACTTTCAGTAAAATGAAGTAGACCCATATATATGTATGTCTGTAAATATTTTTTGGTATTTCTTGTGTACAAATTTAGAACAAAAGCAAAGCCAGTTCACAGACTCCACTGGCAGAAAACTTTGGTTAAGAAACAAACTCGAAGTATTAAATAATCACATAAAATCCTTTATTTGCAAAGTCCCACAAATACTGTTGCAACTTATTTGTGGGATTTTGCAAATAAAGGACTTTATGTGATTATTTAATACTTCGGGTTTGTTTCTTAGCCTAAGTTTGCTGCCAGTGGAGTCCATGAACTGCCTTTGCTTTTGTCCTGTGTACAAATTTGCCTAGTCATCACACTCCTATTATATAAACATAGTATATATTGGATGCGTAGAGTGGTACTGTGCGCATCCCCCATATACAGATTATAGACAGTCTATAATATAGAAAATGTGTTACAGTCATTGACTTCTGCATTAGTGCTGTTTCACTTTAAAGGATGTAGAAGTGTACGTCGAGTGAAAGGAGAACAGTGACTACTTAAGGATATTGATGTGAAATTCATTTTTTTTCCTTTAATATTGTTTTTTATTATATCGAGAAGATTATTTCCTTAATGAAAATGTTTATCTTCAAAAATAATTGGTTAAACTACTTTTTTAAAGTAGTTTCCAATTTAGATTGATAAACTACTACATCTGATCCAAAAATCTCATTTTTAACATTTGATCTGATGTTGTCAATCTTCATTTATTCCTTGATCTGTGGGTTTGGTTCTGAATATCAGAACTGACTCAGCCATTACTACAGCCCGTGAAGACCAAAAAACTCTTTAGCTTAAGTCCTACCCAGAATGCACCTTTCCCAAATACCTCATATCTCGTTTGCCGCTTTCATGTAACAGACACATCGCCATAGCTTTCAGGCTAAGTGTGTGTTTTCTATATTTTTTTGTGTAGTGTCATAAAATTATGTAAGGATTTTTGCTTATTTGTATTTTTTGTAGAGTTTCTTGTAGTGTACCCACTTTCTGATAGATTTTACATGCCTCTCTGCTTTCTCTTGTACACTTCGGTATACTTAAAAAAAGAGTATGATACTAAAGAGGATAGTACTCATTTCTGTTTTTCTTTTTACACTTGGCTGTATTCTTTACAATCGCTGGTAGTTTTTTCTGTACCCTATCTCTTTCTTCCTTTTTACTGTGGTGTGTGTGTGTGTGTGTGTGTGTGTGTGTGTGTACACGCACGCGCACACTAGTCTTGTAGCAAATTATGGCTGATAAAGGTAAAGGTACCTCAGGGTTTAAGAAATGCGTGGAGTGTAACTGCAAACTGCCTAATTCCAATGACCTTCACTTTGTGTTATTGCTTGGGTCTAGTGCACTTACAAGAAGATTGTTCCATTTGTCATGGCTTTAGTTACCAGGCCCTGGTGGAAAGGAAAAACAAATTGCTGCTTAAAGGGATGATAAAATCTTCTTTTGAGGAGGCCTTATCTGGTCATTCAGGTAAAAGCAAAATGGACATTTCTTTCCCTTCCTCTTCCTCCTCATCTAATAAAACTGACAGGCCTAAGAAGAGGAGCCTATTGGCCCAGGTTTCTCCATCGGCTCTGACAGCTAGAAGACTTAAAAATTCAGTTCCCTCTACCTCTGCAGAACCAACAGTTACGTTAAAGGACACTTCAATGCTGACATTGGCACCAGTAGTTTCTCTTTCAGTGGTGCCGAAGTTGTTGGCGCAGATGCAGGACCAGACATAGGAAATGACAGTCTCTGTGCCATCTACCATTTTGGCACCATTGTCTTCAGTACCGACTGAAATCAACGTATTTTCCTTCCTTGTTTTGCCTAGGACCAGATACTCCCCGTCCATAGATCCCTTTTCTGGTTAAGCACCTAGCCCCTTTTTAGAAAGAACGAAATCTGTGTCTACCCATTCAATTCGTTCTACCAACAGTCTGATAGAAATGGATGTGTTGAGGTTGGTAGACCCAGCTCCTTGCGGTGAGGGGATTTTCAGATATGTGTTTGGTTCCAGTCCCCTCTGGATCCAGAATCCTTGTTTCTGCCACTCCACCCAGTCTTCCTCCGCTGACCCCCTCTGGGGCTTTAGAGAGCCCAGCTTCGATTTTTCCCGGTGCTGACTGCTTCGGTTCCGACAAGATCTTCATCTCCGGTGCCATTTTCTGCCATGAGTTCTTCGACTCTTTCTTATCCAGAGAACTCTCAGGGTCGTGGCTGTACTATCTGTTCCAGGGGGTGGGGCTCGACTCCAGTTTCTTTGAGCAGTGTCTGCAGATCGGGGCTTTAGCACATGTTCGCTCTACCCTGGCTTCGGTGGTGGTTTCTTTGGAGCAGAGAGTGACCACAGTTCGGAGGCAGTCTTTCTCTGTTCTGGGCTCCCTTCCATCTTCGGGGAGGCCAGCCTTCCAGGCCATGGAGAGGGCCATGTCTACTGTGGGCATCCAGTCCGCTCCTCTCCTGTCAGAGTAGTTCCCCGATCCTTCCACTCATCCAGTGCTTCCTCCATTTCTAACACCAGGACAGCGAGCGCTGAAGCCATAGGAGGCACCTATTCAAGTTTTGTCCTCTTCTGATACCTCCCTAGATTGACCCTTTGAGCAGGTTCTTCAGAAGAGGTAGTGTAAGAGGAAACTCTTGGATTCTCCAGAGGAACCCGTCACAGAGGACACTGATTTTGATGAAGGGGAGGGTTCCCCACGGTCACCCCCAAAGATCTCTTCTTTGGAGATGTCCTTGAGATTCTTACGAAGGGGTGGCTGGACATCCCAAAAGCCCTCTTTGGAGGAATCCGTGTGCCTGCAGGCCTTCGGCTCTCAACCATGTACCTCTTGGGTTACTCTGCCTGCTGACAAGCTCATTAAATTGATCTCACAGTGGGTGTGGAAGGCTCCTGACACCATAGAACCTGTCTGCAAGAAGCCAGACAGAATTCTAACTGCACTATAAGGCCATCAGTTTTGGACAAAGGGATTACTGGTAGATCCCATGGTGGTAGCAGTGGCCACAAAAAAGGAACTGGCAGAAGAAAGTTACAGTATCCATCCTCCCAATAGAGTGTCTCGGGCAATGAATAGGTTTGGAAAGCGGATTTACACTTCATCGACCTTTGCACTGTGGTCTTTAAATTTTATGGCACACTTCACCAGACTCTAGAGGAATCCATAAAAATAAAACCAGAAGTTCAGTAGTCTATAAAAGTTATAGAGCAGTGGACTTCTGGTTTTATTTTTGTGGATTGAAATACATTTGTACTTTATAGTCCATGAACTGCTTAGGTGATTTTTTACATTTTCTTTGACTCTGGAGGAATCTGATTAAGGAATTATCAGATACCCTGGCAGGAGCTGTATCTGAAGTCCAAGACAAGGTTGCTTCTTAGCTGGCCACCCTAGAGTCTATTTTGAGTTTGTCCATGAGGCTCATAGCACATGCAGCAGGAGGGACAACGAGAGCGGTGGGATCAGGCATAGCCATAAGGAGACATGCCTGGATGCACTTGTGCAAATTTGCAGAGCCATTCAAGTCATCATTCGTCACTGCCCTCTTTGACGGATCATCCCTTTTTGGCCCTAAAGTTCGGAAAACATTGTCCAAGTGTGAAAATTCTGCAGTGGGCATATGTTTTTCTACTCCTCAATGGACCTTTTTGAGGAACTAGAGGAGCAGGAAGATGTGGTTTAAAAAGTCCCAAGGGCCTTTCCAGGACACATGTGGTAGTGGCTCCAGGGGCAGAGGAGGGTGCTTTAATGGAAGACACTGTCCGTGTGGCAGAGGAGGCTCACAAAACAAAAGGGTTCCAGAGATATCTTTCCTGGAAAACCCTACCAGCACTTCTGAAAGGAGGCCATTGGGGGACACTTATCCCTGCACCAACACTCCTGACTTCAGATAACTTCCAATGTTTTGGTGCAGAGGATTATAACCAGAGGCCACTCCATACCCTTCCTTCTACCTCTCCAAAATTGCAAGAAAATCCCTGACGTTACACCCAGTCAGCAGGAACCATCTATGCTAGAAATTCAGAAACTGTTTGAAAAAAAGAGTCATCCGGGAGGTCCCAGCAGACCAGATAGAATCCAGATTTTACTCAAGATTCTTTTTAGTGCCAAAAAAGACAGGGGACTGGAGAACAATTTTGGGTCTAAGTGTTTTGAACAAATCAATTTGACAAACAAAATTCCAGATGGTCACAGTTCTAGGGAAAGATGATTGCATGTACTCTGTAGATCTCCAGGATGCGTATTACCACATCAACATGGAGAAGCGATCCAGGAGATTTCTCCGTTTTTGGCTGGGAGCCAGTCATTACCAATTCAGATCCCTGCCCTTTGGTCTTACCACAGCCCTCAGGGTGTTCATCAGGTGCATGGCAGTAGTAGCAGCTCACCTGAGACTGCATTGATTCTGGGCATTTCTGTACTTAGATGATTGGCTCCTTACCACTCCCACCAGACATCTTCTAGAACAAGCAAAAGACTACATTTTCCAGACCTGCGCCAATCTGGGGATTACCATAAATTACAAAAAATCTCATCAAACTCCGACTCGGAGTATAAAATTCATAGGAGCAGTACTAAATAGCAATGCTTGCATAGCCTCTCTACCTTTTCTGAGATTGCAAAAGATCCAGAGCCAAGTGGAAAACATTGTCGGAAGCAGAACAGTACCCGCACAGCTAGTTCTGCAAGCTCTAGGTTTGATGGCGGCAACCATCACATTAGTCCCCCTGGCAGGATCTCACATGAGAATATTGCAATGGCTTCTAGCATCCCAGTGGTCCATTCTGCATTAACCGATGTCACACCAGATTTTGATTACCAACCGTTGCAGGGAAGACCTGGCTTGGTGGATCCAATCAGAACAAATTCTCCTGGGCCGCTCCTTTTCCTGTATCAGCCCCAAGCCGTACTGAACACAGATGCCTCCCAGATGGGGTGAGGGAGCATTATCGGTACAAGACAGTCCAAGGCACTTGGTTCCCCATGAAGGCCAGCTTGCATATCAGTGTTCTAAAACTGAGGACAGTGCTTTTAACGTTACAGGCCTTTCAAACTACTCTCCCTCTAGGAATGATTGCGATTCAAACAGACAATATGTCGGTAGTTTGGTACATCAGCAAACAGGGAGGAACAAGTCATACTCCCTTTGTCGAGAAGCACTCAGTCTGGCAGTGGGCGATCTCTTCCAACCACTTTCTGATAGCAACTCATATTCTGGAGAGAGCCAGTGATAGCAGACAAATTGAGTAGATGCATTCTTCTGCCTCACGAGTGTTCTCTCAATCCTAGAGTGGCAAAAAAGATATTTCATCGCTGGGGCCAGCCTTGCTGCAATCTTTTTGCATTGCCCCTAAACAAGTGCAGCAGTTACTTTGCCCTCATCCCCCCTCGGGGTGGGGGGGGGTCCCTGAGAGATGCCCTCCTGCACTTTTAGCCCACTGGACTCCTGTGCGCCCCCGTCCCCCCCGCTTCCCATTAATTTCTGAGTTAGTAAAGAAAGCTATCAGGTTGAAGAGCAAAGTAATCCTCATTGCTCCCTTCTGGCCTCACAGATTTGGTTCCTCTTCCTCTGCCCTTATCTGATTCAGTGACCATGGACTCTTGACCCAGATCTGGATCTCCTATCCCATATAGAGGGATTTGTTCACCAAAACCCCAAGCTCATGGCTTGGCTTCTCCATTTCCATTGATTGCCAGGCATAGTAAACTTTCTTCCCCAGTTCACAGGATTTTTTTTCTTGCCTCCCACAAGCCTTCTACCAGAAAACTCTACAGTAGTAAATGGAAGAGGTTTTCCTTCTGGGCTCATGAGAGTAACATTGATGCTTCCTCTGCTCCTGTTGATAAGCCTTAGAATTCTTAGCTTTACTGTTTGAAGAAGGGGCCCCTTCCTCTACCATCGGGGTTCAACTGGCGGCTGTCTCATATTTTCATAATGGGTTTAAAGAATGTTCTTTAATTTCTTGTAGCCTTTGCAAAACATTTTTAAAAGGGACCGTGATGTTAAAACCCCCACCGCCGGGTGCAGTGACGCACACTTGCAATCCTAGCAACTTGGAGGCAGAAGTTGTTGGATCTACTCATGCGTATGATAGGCCAAAAACATGAACAGAGTAAAGTTAATAATAAAGTTGAACCTACAGATACAGAATATAAGGATCCACAATACACCATGGGATTTAAAGTTAGTGTTACAGACGATAGTTCATTTCCCCCTTTAAGCCTACTGACACATGAAATTCTTGACTTTGAATACTATACTTTTGGTAGCTATAACTTCTGCAGACGATTTCTGAAATTCAGTCTTTATCCTGCAAACCACCTTATTTGATATTCCACAAAGACGGGGTTTCACTGAGGACAAACCCTTCCTTTTTGCCAAAGGTGGTGTCAGAAAAGAATATCAGGCAATCAACCTACCAGTCAATTACTCAAATAAGGGAGAGTACTGTTTGCATTTATTAGACGTTCATAGACAATTAACTCTTCCATCTTCATAAAACAAAAGACATAAGGAAGTCTGACCAGCTGTTTGTTTCCTTTGCAAGTACTAAAATGGGCAAGCCAGTTACCAAAGTAATTTTATCTAGATGGTTAAGAGATTGTATTTCTGTTATATACAACAAGAGGAAAGTTGAATTACCTGGGACTGTTAAAGCGTACACTGCCCTCATCCCCCCTCAGGGGGGGGGGGGTACCTGAGAGACACCCTCCTGCACTTTTAGCCCACTGGACTCCTGTGTGTCTCCCGCCCCCTTCCCATTAATTTCGGAGTTACTAAAGAAAGCTATCAGGTTGAAGAGCAAAGTAATCCTCATTGCTCCCTTCTGGCCTCACAAATTTGTTTCCTCTTCCTCTGCCCTTATCTGATTCAGTGACCATGGACTCTTGACCCAGATCTGGATCTCCTATCTCATATAGAGGGATTCGTTCACCAAAACCTTCAAACCCCAAACTCATGGCTTGGCTTCTCCATTTCCATTGATTGCCAGGCATTGTAAACTTTCTTCCCCAGTTCACAGGATTTTTTCTTGCCTCCCACAAGCCTTCTACCAGAAAACTCTACAGTAGTAAATGGAAGAGGTTTTCCTTCTGGGCTCATGAGAATAACATTGATGCTTCCTCTGCTCCTGTTGATAAGTCTTAGGATTCTTAGCTTTACTGTTTGAAGAAGGGGCCCCTTCCTCTACCATCAGGGTTCAACAGGCGGCTATCTCATATTTTCATAATGGGTTTAAAGAATGTTCTTTAATTTCTCGTAGCCTTTGCAAAACATTTTTAAAAGGGACCGTGATGTTAAAACCCCCACCGCCGGGTGCAGTGACGCACACTTGTAATCCTAGCAACTTGGAGGCAGAAGTTGTTGGATCTACTCATGTGTATGATAGGCCAAAAACATGAACAGAGTAAAGTTAATAATAAAGTTGAACCTACAGATACAGAATACAAGGATCCACAATACACCATGGGATTTAAAATTAGTGTTACAGATGATAGTTAATTTACCCCTTTGAGCCTACTGACACTTGAAATTCTTGACTTGGAATACTATACTTTTGGTAGCTATAACGTCTGCAGACGATTTCTGAAATTCAAGCTTTATCCTGCAAACCACCTTATTTGATATTCCACAAAGACAGGGTTTCACTGAGGACAAACCCTTCCTTTTTGCCAAAGGTGGTGTCAAAAAAGAATATCAGGCAGTCAACCTACCAGTCAATTACTCAAATAAGGGAGAGTACTGTTTGCATTTATTAGACATTCATAGACAATTAACTCTTCCATCTTCATAAAACAAAAGACATAAGGAAGTCTGACCAGCTGTTTGTTTCCTTTGCAAGTACTAAAATGGGCAAGCCAGTTACCAAAGTAATTTTATCTAGATGGTTAAGAGATTGTATTTCTGTTATATACAACAAGAGGAAAGTTGAATTACCTGGGCCTGTTAAAGCACACACTGCCAGAGCAGTCGATACTTCAGCAGTGTTCCAATCTAATGATTCCATGAACGAGATTTGTGCAGCGGCAACATGGGCTTCCCCACATACCTTTATTACTCATTACAAATTGGATTTGGTCTCTAGGGGAAGAGCTTCATTTGGTTCTATGGTGCTCAGGAATATTCTTCAATGAGTCCTCCCACGATCTAAGGTAGCTGGGGACTCTGTCCCACCGGTCAAGGATTAAATAAAGATTGACAACATCAGATAAAGAAGTTATGTACTTACCATAATGTTCCATCTGTGTTGTCTGTCTTCGTTTATCCTCGCCTTCTTACCCTCCATTCCCCCTTCCCTTCAGACCTCTTGATGGAACAATTTATAGTTCTAGTTATTCAATTTTTCACCTGTAACACCAGATATGGTCTCCATGAAATACTATTAGGATTATAATTTCAAACTCAATCTGAGGTAATTGGGAGAGGAGCATTCTGGTTAGGACTTGAGCTCATTTTGTTTTAGAATATTGCTGCTTCATAATGCGTGGTTCTCTTAGCTGGGATGCCTTTTGTGTGGAGTATGCACTTCCTCCCTATGTCTGTGTAAATTTTCTCTGACTGCTCCAACTTCCGACGTCCCAAGGATATACCATGTGTGAGTTAACAATCATCCTAGTTGCTTTTAACTGTGTATAACCCGTGACAGTGAGTGTATGCATCCTACAATGAGTTGACATACAAATTTGTGATAAGTTTCCTGCACCTACCGAGTGCTGAGATAGCTCCATCTCCCTTGCAATCCTGAATTGGAAGAAACAAATTTATTGAAAAATAAGTAAATAAGTATCCCTGTATTATGGGGTACTCCTCTGTATGTTCATTTGTAAGCCATGTTGATGGAAATCTGACTGATAACATGCAATGGGAAAGAGTCTTGACAGCTTTGTGTGCAGTTTTGCACCATTGAGATATACTGTCTTTCCTCTCTAGTGGCAAGAATCTTTCTTCTGCAATTTTATTTTGAATGTTTATAATCAGGATAATCTTGCCAAATCAATTTGGCAAGATGCCTATAGAAGAGCAGTTTCCAGACTTAGAATGGCATTTTCATAAATGCTTTTTACTCCCCATGATAATATTGCTCACATTTTTTTTTTTTTTGTGTGTGAGAGAGAGAGGCCTCCATATTTGCCACTTATCTGTATCTCCTACAAACAGAATGTGTTATGTTGAGTAAGAGTTTATTGTCTGTGAGTATAAGGCGGTTTCTACACTGCCTAAGGATGCCACATATAAGGCTAGTAACAGAGGGGAAACAAGCAGGCTGACTCCTGTCTTGCTCCAGAGAATTTGAGAATTAATTAGGATTACAAAGAGTACAATGTATACTTTGTAATAACAGATAATAGACCATGCTGTAGAGGTATGTAACTGCACAGATTTTCTCTTGGAGGGTTTGTATTACATTGTTATATGAGCTAATTGAGGTAAATTTAGGTTTGGTTGATAGGGGGTACACAGTCTGTTATATCAACTAAATGAGGTAATTTATGTTTGGTTGTTAGGGGTATATTGCTTGAATAATAAGGTAAATTAAGTAATTTTAAGTTTCAATTCTGACAATGGACAGCGTAGAATACATTACTGTAGAATCTGAGCTATGCTGAGCAACTGGCTACGTAGGGCACTACAGAGCAGGTTTGGGCTGCTAGAGGCTACTTGAGAGATAAGTAGAATAAAGTGTAGCTCGTTGTGCGACTTCTGGCTGAACTTCAGTGTCTCAGTATTGATACTAATAGGATTAGAGGCAAGTAGTTGGTGCTAAGACAGGAGTCAAGATACCTGCGTCGATATATTTAGTGTAGTGCAGTGCAAATGATATGTTTATACTGACACTGACAACATCTGAAAAGTTCAAACAAGCCCACTGTCTATTAATAGCAAATGACAGTTTTCAAGGTTCTACAGCATTATGAGGTCTAGAAATGGCTTGATTTCCTGTCTGCTCTCACTTGAGTAAATCAGAAACAATTCCTAGCTAGGTTACTAAAGGAAGTTCATGGATGCTGGTGCATCATTTCAATAAAATTAAAGTAAAAAAAAAAAAAAGAAGACGACTAAAATCGTGCTTGGGATATTTTATCCATCAGCAGAGTTATATTTGTATATGTAAATGTTGGATCATGTGTTTATATCCTTAATTTTATTTTATTTTATTTTATTTTACATTTGTTAACCGGGCTAGTCTGGCTGGATACATGTCCATTTTCAGCAGAGGCCCGAGGAGAAAAGCTCCATTATGTACTAGTCAACTTACAATACAAAGATTAAACAATCAAATAACAAATATCAAAACCAAAACCTCAAGCAAGCCAATTATATAAACATAATAGCAAAAAAGATCAAAATTTTTATGTAGTTTAGTGAGATGCTGAGGGATTAATAAACAGGGAAATAAAAGACTGAGAGGCAACCTTCTTGAATGATTGCTAGAGTAAGACTGCTAGTAAATGATATCTTCAAGGCTTACTGTGAAGTTAGAGCACCTTTAAAAGTTCTTACATGGTTGGTTTTTGGCTGATGTCATATTTACCATTCCTTGGTTCCAGGTCACAATCCAAACAGGTAATAGAAGTTATGAGCATTTAATAGACTTGTAGAGTATAAATCAGTACCACTCTGTCTTCCAGTTTTCCATTTTTACCTCTTACCTCATCGTGTTACTAGTTCAGCTGTCCTAAACACCTCAATTGTTGTAGAGTTTTCCATGTACCATCCACAGTTTTGTTTTATCTGGTGTAAGTGCCAGGAGAAGGCATGCTTTAATGATTTGCAGTTGGAAGTGGTATGGCATAGGATCATAGGACGATACTAGGCTAATGGCCCTAGAGTCCTTACCACCCTAGCCAAGTTCTTATCCTTATTTCCATGATCAGCGCCTATTGCCCCTGTATTGAGGGACACAGGTGGAACCCCCAGGGTGAATTCATGGTCACCCATCCATTCGTCTGGATTGCATTTAAAGAGAGCCAAAGAGGTACTCTGACATGAAGTGGGGGTCTGTTCCAAAGGTGTGGTAACCTCTGGAAGACAAATCTGTCCCTCCAGCAGGTTTTCTTAATGTCACATACCAGGTTAAGGTCTTTAGAGCGAGTAACCCGTGTACCACTTGACTTGCAGATATACAGCATTTCCAATAAATCAGGGTCATTGATTGCCCTGTATGCAAGGCAGAGCTCACCTCTGAGTAGTCTGTATGAAAGAGAATAAAGTGACAGTGATTTCAGATGATACCCCATAGGACAGATGCTGAAGATCTTAAATTTTCTTTGTGAAGAACCTCTGTGGTTTCTCCAATTGTTGCAAGTGTTTGGAAAGGTGCATACCAAAAGGATCTTGGTGCCTAATTATTGGCCTGATGAGGGAAAAGTACAGGGAAGTTATAACTATTTTTCTGGAGGCAGTCCCCTTATGAGATGAGCATTATAAAATGCCCTTCTTACCACTGTGGAGACATGGCGGTCAAAGGTAAGGTTGCTGTCAACCTGTGTGCCTAGGTCTCTTACCACTGACTGTGTACTTGATGTGTTGCTATTGATGTGGTAGTTAGCAGGAACATCACTTTTAAGGAAAAGAATGATACATTTTTTTTGCATTGCGTTTAAGGCCATAACTTTGGCACCAATCATTTAGTTTGTGCAAGACCCTCTTGTAGGATGTTGATATCATTTGGAGATTCTATGACCACTCCCAGTTAGCAGTCATCAGCAGACTTTGTCAGCCATAGACCTTTAGTTTTTGCTTGTACTTTGGAGAAGTAGATTCCAAAGAGAAGAAGTCCCAGGACTCAGTCCTGTGGAGCACCACTGGTTACAGGTCTGCTGTTTGGAGGTGGATCCCCCTGTTTTGACTGAGTTCCATCAGTGAGCCAGTTAGCAACCCATCTAACGATTTAAGGGTTGATGCCTAGTTGGGAGAGTTTGCCAGTGATGCCGGAGTGGTGGATAGTGTCAAACACCTTGGCTAAGTCCAGTTAGGCTGTATGCACAGATTTACCTTCATTCAGGGCCCTGGTGACTGTCTCAAAGAAGTCCACTAGGTTTAACTGGCATGATCTCCCTTTGACAAATCCAGACTAAGTTCAAGTGTTTGGAGATTACCTATATCTTTTTTTTATAAGGTCCATGATGATTCCCTCCATAGCCTTGCAGATAAGGATAGTCAGACTAATAGGTCTTATAGTTCCCAGGGTCAGTGGAAGCACCACCTTTGTGCAAGGGAATAATGGTGGCTGTTTTCCATTCAGCTGGTACGAAGCTGGTGCTTAGACTATAACTGAAAAGAGTACCCAATGGTGTTGCTAATTCATGTTGGGAGCCTGTGTAGGATGCAGCCTGAGATATTATCAGATCGCATAGATGCTGTGTTTTTGGGCTTAGAGAGGGCATTTACAACCTGCTCTTTAGAGATGCAAGGTAGGGGACAGGTGGTAGGGATGTCATGGGATATGTATGGCATTGTACCAAGTAATTCTGCATGGCTTCTGTTTTATTTTGCAACGTGAAATTGCAGCTATTAAATTCTTTTGTGAATTTGAAGTATGCATTTGATGGCAAGTGATTTACTACTTTGAAGCCTCTTACAGCTGTAAACCATTTTGCCAAGGCAGTGTGCTTTTGGGTTATTTATTTTTTTAAATTCTCCAAGTCTTTTGAGTTTCTAATACCATGACGGGATTGGACTCCATTCCTAAGTCATAGTAATATTTAATGTTTATGGAGGTAGTGTTGTTTAAATCTTTGACGTCAGCCAGAAGTGCTCTTCGCAGCACCCACAATGTGACCAGTATTGACTCCTGCAATTCATATGGTGTTACATATATTGGTAACATATTTAAGTATGATTGTAAATTCTTTTTTATAAGACCCGTTGCTCTTACTACTATTGGAACTCTCTGTGTATCCTCCTTCCACATTGCATTCGTTTCTGCCTGCAAATCCTGGTATTTTATGACTTTGTGTCTCTTTGTACGTAAGACACTGTAGTGACTGGGTGTAGCAATTTCAATAATTAATGCTGCTTTTGTCTTTTCCTGGGCTGCTGTAGCTGGTTTTCCTCACATCAAATTTTTGAACTGTTGGTAATGGATGATCCCATATGATATAAACTTTGTGTTTCCAATGCTTCTCAGCTACTTCAATATTGTAGTGTTTGCACAGTCTCCAGAGCAACAGTCCTGCTACATTAGTATGCCTTTCAGTATACAGTCATTCTGCCATTAGTTTATCACAGCCAGCAACAAAGATGTGCTAATGTTTCCCATTCTGTTTTACAAAACCTACATTGTCTGTTTCTTCCACATGGTCAATGGACTTTGTAAACTAACATGTATGCAGTCCACTCTCTTGGACCGCCAATATTAACCTTTCATCATTTGGTTTAAATTCACCTCTCCTTAACCAAACCTGTATTCAGTCCGGATTAACATGAGGTTGTTCCAAGAGTTTTCTATACCTGCAACTGTATTTATGCATTTTCCACATTTCTTGCCTTTTCCTCTGATCCTTCACCTTATACTTTTTCTTTTTTTTTGGCACATTCAGTTGCTTCCTGATTTTTATCTACTTCTGGTTTTATTTCCATTCCTGCTTGAGTCCAATATGCTTCTGGTAAACTAAGCAGGGAAGTTATCTTGGGCTTATTCTCCTCATGTTTTTAAAGCTTTCACTACATTTGGGTCTTGTGAGGTCAGCAGGCATACGATTGCAGATCTATACATGTAATCAATTTCCAGGAAGTCCATACATCTTTAAGAAGGGGGAATATGTAGTTCTGGTTGTGAAAAACTGAGGGGCTGCCAGCCCAGCTAGATAGAATTTTGTAAATAATTCTATGTCATTGTAAATATTAATATGATCCACAGGCTTGTGTAACAAATGTAAGAAAATTGTGTTATGTTCTGAGCTTCAAAAATGTAACCACAGTGCACCCTGCTGGAAGAAAGCTGATAAGTAAAGCATTTTATGACTGACCTCAAGCTCTGAGACAGGATGTCTGGATTAGCAAATTCTTTCTAGTGTTTTAAGACAGAGATAATTAGTAGATTTTACATGTAAAGTGTCCTTTATAGCTGTGGTTTCCTGGCAGGTGCGAGATTACAATGATATGTTAAATTTTGAGTTCTGTGAGCCTGGGAAACTTCAGCAGAGGTGTCAAGAATGATGCAATCTGAAATGACTCAGCAGTACTGTGTATTATCAATTTAAGGGCTATCTCAGAAAGAAAGCACAGCATTTTGCATCTCGTCTTGGATCTAGTAAGAAGATCCACTCACCAGCACTTGGCTTGCTGTGTATGTAAGTAGTATTTAGAACAGTGATTTCTCTTAGAGATGGATAGAAATATAGCCAGATTAGTCTAGCTATTTTCTATATTTATGTCAGACTACCCTACAATATTGTTTTAAAGTGTTTCCTGTGATTTCTGAACTATGTAATGTCATTGTGTTGAAGTAATAAGTATTGTAATGTTATTATTTATTATTAAATATTTAAAACCTTTTAACAGTGGATGATGATCATCGTGTTTCACTGTTGCAGTCCTAACAAATGGGTTATCCGGCCCCCGGTAGCCCTCGATCGGCTCGAATACCAAAGGTAAGGGGATATGCCGTCGGTTGTATAGGATGTCAGTATCCTTGGTACAAAAGGAGGTAGCCAACGTCACTTCCTCAGTCTTCTTTGCCACGGAACCTGAAGCAAAAGCTTTTTGCACGAGTGCCAATCGGCTATTTAGCTTTTTGATTTCCGACTACGAAAGTTGAAGTCCTCTACAGCTAAGTACCCCGTTGGGGATCCTCTTTTTCTTGCCTTAACGAATGTCAGAAAAAGTTAATAATTGTCTTGCCTGTGGAAATCAGATTCCCCATAGAGATTTTCATTCTTACTGCATTATTTATTTAGGCCTTGACCACGACATTCCTAACTGTGATCTCTGTGCTTCCTTTAATCCACGTACTATTCGTTGTCGGATTAAGCTTTTAGCTAAGCACTTTGGAGTTTGGCCTAAGTTCGTTGGTGTGGTGTCCACTGGTCTTCAGGCTCTGGATGTTCCTAAGAAGTGCAAGGACTGAGACAGAAACAGGCTTCAGAGAGTCAAATCTTCTGATGACATTTAAGTTGGTCGTCAGTCCAGCGGTAGTCAGTGAGGCACCTTTGCAGCCCCAGCAGTCCATGGATTTACCTCCGTAGGCTTCTGGTGAGACCATTTCAGAGTCCTCCATGCCTCCGGCTTCCGTTTTGTCTTCTGACCTTCAGCCAAAGCTAAGCAGGCTCTGGTTTCCAAGGCCTCCGTTCTTCATTCTGACAGCAGGCACATACCGATGACCTTCTCGGTAGCCAAGCCTCCTGAGTCCTTCCGACTTTCAGGTAAATCTTCTAGTCGCAAGCCTGTGAAGAAACCGGCTCCAGCTGCTTCTCGTTCCCGTCAATCCCAGATGGTTAAAATGGCTAATGATCTTTTGACTCTTATTAGGGGCTCACAGCATCCTCTTTCCAAAAGAGGCAGGGCTTTGTCTCCAGAAGCTTTATCTTTTTCATGTACTGAGACTTCCAGCATTTCTGCTGATGAAGAGGAAGCTTCTCAGGTTTTTTCTCCTTTTGAGGATTCTGATGCAGAGGAATCCGTTCCTTCTGCTTCTCCTCCAGAGGATTTTTCTTTTGGCTTTTGGTGATAATTTGAATACTCTTAAGGAGCATTTTAAATGGGAAAGTCAAGACTACCCTCTATCCAAGAAAAGGATCAGGGAATTTTTGGATTTGCTTCAGCACAAGCCTCTGGCTTTTCCTCCTGTGTTGGACATGGTGGATGATTTTCTGGAAAATTCTTCGACTCCAAATTCTGTCCCTCTTGCTCCCAGGAAACCTGACAGGTATTAGAATTCCTGATTCTCATTTGTTTCTTTATCGTAATCCTCTGGCTGACCCAGAGGGTATTTCTCAAGGGCCTAAAGGGGTTAAGGCCACTGTTACCAGAAACCCTGATCCTTCTTATAGAGAATCTAGGAATTTAGACAGGTGGGGAAAGAAGGTTTATACCTCTGCCACTCTTGCTATTAGGTCTGCCAACTGCCTTTTTCATATGCTCAAGTATCAGCAGCATACCTTGGAGGCTATTAAGTCAAATATTTCCAGTGTGCCTCGCTTGGCGGAGAATAAGGATATCCAGGATTTACTTAATTCTGCCAGTCTTGTTAACAAGCATTCATTACACTGTGGTTTTGACGTTCTTGAAGCTTCCTGCAGGACTGCAGCTACTGGGTCTGTTATCAGGAGGCATGCTTGGCTCAGGAAACAGCCCCTTCCAGAGCCTGTCAAGGCCAAGCTTTTAGATGTACCTTTACGCAAGGACAGTTTTTTTAGCAGTAAATTGGAGGAGGTGCTCAAGAAGATGGAGGAAAAGGCCAAGTCCATGCAAACAGTTTTTCTGCAAGTTCATCCTCCTCGCTTTAGCAGGAACTACCCTTCTAAGAGTTGGATGTTTCCTGATACCAGCAGACAGAACCGTTCTAGGACCAGAGGTTATAAATCTGCTAGGGGACATGGGGCTACCCCTCAAAGGACTAAACAATGGCATGCTTCCACTTTTAAGTTGGGAAGTTCTAAGCCTGCATCTCAGTCCAAGCATTCTCGATGACTTTGTCCAAATTCTGCCTGTTCCTGCTTTCCCGGAGTTTCCTTTATGGGGAAGGTTGGCCAATTTTGCAAAGGTCTGGGCCACCATTACGGACGACAAATGGGTACTCAGAACTGTATCCTTAGGACGCAAGTTTTCTTTCCACAACTTTCCGGTGCACAAAGGATTCCTGGACATTCCTTCAAATCAAAAGGCAGAAGTAGAAAAGCAAGTTTTGTCTCTGTTGCATCTGGGGGGAATAGAATCATTTCCTGCTCAGCAGGTAGGCCAAGGCTTCTATTCCAGACTTTTCTTGGTGCCAAAAAAGAAGGCACCTGGCGGCCTATCCTAGATCTCTCCATTCTGAACTCCTTCTTGGTGATTCCAAAGTTCAAAATGCTCACTCTTCCTCAGTTGCTACCAATGTTGGGCAAGGACTCTTGGCTGATAACTTTGTATCTCAAAGAAGCTTATCTGCACATACCTGTCAGGGAAAGCTGCAGGAAGTTCCTTCACTTCAGAGTGGGCAAGCAACATTATCAGTTCTCTGCGCTGCCCTTTGGCTTATCTACTGCTCCCAGAGTTTTTACAAAGTGCCTGGCTCCAGTCATTGCCTTTTGCAGGTAGAAGAAAATTCAGATTTACCCTTACTTGGATGACTGTCTGATTCAAGCAAAGTCTCTGGAACAGCTGTTAATTGTAAAGACTCTTCTCTCTTCCCTGGGTTAAACTCTAAATGAGCAAAAGTCAGAAAATGGTACATCAAGAACCTTTGGTGTCAACACACACAGGACCTGGATGTGATTATTCCTCTACTTCCTTGTCTGCAGAGAGAGTTTCTATGGTGGGCGACAGCCTGTTTGCAAAATAAGGGCATGCTTTTCCACCTCCTGCAATTCAAGTTCTGACCACGGACTCCTTGGACTACGCCTGAGTAGCTCACCTGGATGGCAGATGCATACAGGGATATTGGAATGCCCAACAGATGCACTTGCACATAAACCTGAAGGAATTAATTGCAGTTCACCAGGCCTTACTGGCTTTCAAGCATCTTCTTTTCCCAGAAGTCTGCTGGCCAGAATGGACAACACCACAGTCATTTGGTACATCAACAAACAGGGAGGGACTCATTCTTACCCCCTGTGCAGACAAAGCATGATTCTATGGTCCACAGCAGTATCATTGGGCCTACATCTTCTAGCTCAGTTTCTTCCAGGGAGACTCAATGTTTTGGCAGACCAGTTGAGCAGACAAACCCTAGATCCTCACGAATGGCAGCTGAACAAAACAGTCTTTTACAGCATCATTCAGCGTTGGGGTACTCCACAGGTGGATCTTTTCTCTTCCCCAGACAACCACATTCTGCCACTTTTTTGCACCAGACAGCATCACAGCAAAGCCTGGAAAGTGGATACTCTATCTTTCCCTTGGACGCTACTTTCAGTTTATGCCTTCCCTCCTCTTCCTCTCCTTCCCAGAGTATTGTTGAAGATCAGGGACGAAAGACCAAGGACCATTCTCATAGCTCCAGACTGGCCCAGGCAGCATTGGTATCCTCTCCTTCGCAGTCTCTCCTATTTTCCTTCGTGACATCTTCCTCTGAAACTAGATCTTTTTGTTCAGGAACTGGGAGAACTGCTGCATCCTCATCTTCAGGCTGTCCATTTGGCAGCATGACTCATTATATGAATCAATCTACTTCTTCCCTTTCCCAGCAGGTAGTTGACATACTTCATGAGGCCAGGAGGCCTAGCACTAGGAAGTCCTACGCTGGCAAATGGGAAAGATTCTCTCAATGGCTGCAGGCAAAAGGCGAATCTTCTTCTCAACTTACTCTTCCTCTGATCCTGGAATACTTGGCTGAATTGCTTCAAGGTGGACTTTCCTTTTCTTCTATCAAGGTCCACGCTTCAGCTATTTCTGCTTACTGTTCTTTTGAGCAGCCCATTTTCTCTCATCCTCTGATGAAAATGTTTTTCAGAGGTGGTAGCAAATTAAAACCTCCCAGAAGGGCACCTACTCCAGCATGGGACTTTAATTTTGTGTTGGAGAAGCTTACCCTTCTGCCTTTTGAGCCAGCTGCCACTTCAAATTTAAAGTTTCTCTCTTGGAAAACTGCATTCCTTTTGACTATTTCTTCAGCAAGGAGAGTTTCAGAACTGCAGGCTTTGATGGCTGTGGAGCCTTTTCTCATCTTCCATGCAGATCGTGTCTCCCTGAGGATCAATCCCTCTTTTATGCTGAAGGTGGTTTCTAGTCTGACTCATCAGTCCATATACCTTCCTACATTCTTCCCTAATCCTCAGAATAGAGGTGAAAGGGATCCTGCATTCTCTTGATGTACACAGACAGCTCAGATTCTACCTGGACAGGACTAAGGATCTTCGAAAGTCTTGGTCAGCTTTGCTCCTGGAGCTCAGGGCAAAGCTATTTCTAAGCAAACCATTTCTAAATGGATTGCACACTGTATTAGTTTTTGTTATTCCTTTCATGGCAAGGTTCCTCCTCAAGGAGTGGAGACCCACTCCACAAGAGTAGCCTCCACTTCTACAGCTTTTTTAAGGGGTGTCCCTACTAAAGATATTTTAGAGGCTGCCACATGGTCTTCTGTACACACTTTTACAAAGCGTTATAATTTGCCTTTGTTTTCTAGATCCAGGGAGTGGTTTGCCACTGCTGTTCTGCAGGGCATTCTCTCCCGTCCTTGATTGTGTTGGTACCTCCTCCTTCTTCTCTGGGATTTGGTTGTTGTTGTTGTTCTCTTTTGGCTTTTCCTGGTTAGGGGTCGCCACAGCGGAACTCCGGTCCGCTAATGATTGGCAGTAGATTTTTATGAATGCCGTGGTGTCAGCTCGACATTCAACCTTCAACGAAGGCATGCCCATTTACACATGTCTTTCAAATGCCCACCCAACCGTGGGGAGGACATGCAGACTCCACACAGAAGGCACTCCCTGCACTCCAGCCAAGAATCGAACGGGAGAACCTCTTGCTGTGAGGCAACAACGCTATGCTGCACCACCACTTCTCTGAGATTTGGTAATCAACCCATTTGTTAGGACTGCAACAGTGAAACACGATGAACATAGTACAGTTGTGTACACTTACCATAAGTGTAGATGTTAGAGTGTATTCACTGTTGCAGTCCTGGTTTCCCCCCCTCCTTCCCCCTGATTTGGTTTTCTCCTGCTCTCCTTTCCTAAGGTGCAGGCTTTATTTGGTTTAGTTTACCAAGGATGCTTTATATTTTGGCTAAGCCTTGTTTCTTGGGGGCTCCTGACATTTGTGACAAAAAAGACTGAGGAAATGACGTTGGCTGCCTCCTTTTGTACCAAGGATACTGATGTCCTGTACAACTGACGGTAGTCGATGTCATATCCCCTTACCTTTGGAATTCGGGCTGATCGAGGGCTGCTGGGGGCCGGAGAAACCATTTGTTAGGACTGCAACAGTGAATGCACTCGAACATCTACATTTATGGTAAGTGTACACAACTGTACTTTTTGTGTATAGATAATTTAAGCTCTAGAGTACGTCCATGTATTTGTTGATAATGTACAAAGCCACTCCAATAGCATTGCTGTTCGTCACACTTACTAATTGGATAATAATATTGCCCAGTCAAATTGGACACCCTTTGGTAAGGGCCTTTATAGTAGCTGATAGTAGTGGTTGGTGGCAGTCCGTACTACCTTATAGTCTGGGCAGAAAGGGGGCAGACTCGGAGAACTTGTGCCAGCCTTCCCCAGGAGTGTCTGTGTGTTTGTATATAAATCAAATCTCAAAGTGTGTGTGTGTGTGTGTGTGTGTGTGTGTGTGTGTGTGTGTGTGTGTGTGTGTCAGCTACTTGGGCAGGGACATAAAGCACTGGTTGGACAGAGAGGGTGCTAGAGGTTTTGGCTTGACCACTAGGCTGAGATCTGAACCCTATAGCTGTGACAGTGGGGAGTCTTATTTGGGATCTGGAGAGAAAGGGAGAAACCAGCCCCAGACTGACTGTGATCTCTGTGTGCTCTTAATGGAAGTTGTACTTTACTGTGTGTGTACTTGTTATCCTCCCAATGTTGACGCCCCTCACCGGTGCTGCTGGAGAGGATTGAGGCTCCTTGATTACTGGGCCAGTGCACGGGAGTCACAGTGGTATGCACTAATTTTTATAGATCATTTGATGAACATGAAGCATCCTTCTTGTTTTCCTCTACAACCGATCCGATACCTTTTGGGGCCAGTCAGTCACTCCAAAACTAAGTTAGGACCGGAAGAGCAAATTGGTTTATAGTTTGGACTTTGTTCCTAGATGTCAGTGCTGTTTTCAGTTTTAATTTTAGTCTTCTAAAATATTCCTTACTAAGTTTTATTCACGTTTGTTCTTGTTTAATTGTTGATCCTTCATCAGTTCCCAAATATATTAATACACTCCATCTTGCTCAAGTTCTTTATATCACATTCCTGTCCCAGGCAGATGTTTTGTTGGTTCTGCAGCTTTCCTCCTTTAATTGTTGCTTTTGCTTGTTTATTAAGACCAAATGACATTCTTATATCATCTGAAATAGTTAACCACTTGCAGTTGTGGTTTTAGTTCCTTGTGTGATGAACTATACTATTTAAAATCATCCACAAAAAGAAGATAACTCTTCAAATTTTTTGTTTTCTGGGATCCAAATTGTAGCCATGACCTGCTCTGTTAATTAGACAGATTAATGTATTGAGGGCAAGATAAAAGAGCAGCAGTGGCAGAGTCACCCTGGAATATCCCCCTTTGAATTTTTATCCCTGGAATAATAATTTGTCCTTTATCATGGCTTAACTGCAAAGTGGTTTACCACTGTTTCATGGTCGCTGTAATGTAATTGACCAGTCTATGTGTGTATACTTTTTTAAACTCTTTTATCCGTGAATGTGGAATACTGTCAAATGCTTTTTTGTAGTCTGTGCATGCCATACTCAGATTCTTTCCCTTTTTACAGTTCTCCATTATGACTTTATTTAATAACAAATGATCCCTTGTTTTTTACCCTTTTGTTCTGTTGCCATAATTGAGTTTTCTTCTAAATGACTATGATCTCTGTCGGCATCAGTTCAAATGTGTAGTTTATTTGTTGTCAGAAGGCAAGTTAATGGTCTACAGTTTCTAGGATAGCTTGCAGATTCACTCTTATGTAGGAGTATCGTTTTTCTTGTTAAACGAGTTGGTGTCTGTTCAGATTGCACATATAAACAGTTCCTATTCATGGCTAAATCTTCATGTAAAGATGTTAATACTCGTAGCCAGAAGTTAGGTACAGCATTTGGGCCTGGGGTTTTCCAATTAGAAGCTTTTCTTAACTTTGTGTCAGTCTGTCTGCCTGTTACTTCATCCCATTTCATATCCCGTACATTTAAACTTCTTACGGTTTCTTTTACTTCTTCTATCCATTCTGCATCTTTATGCTCCACAGGATCTTCATATATTTATATTCTTCTTCTTCTTTCGGCTTTTCCCGGGTAGGGGTCGCCACAGCGGAACTCCGGTCTGCTAATGACTGACAGTAGATTTTTACGTACCGGCTTGCCAGGTCTGACGCACAACCTTCAACGAAGGTACGCCCATTCACGCATGTCTCCACACAGAAGACGCTTTAGCTGAGAATCGAACAGGACAACGTCTTACTGTGAGGCGACAACGTTCTCTAAAATATATATATTTTGTCTTTTTTTTGGTGCCGTTTCAATTCCTCTTGTCTTGTGTCCAATTCTCTACAAAACGTTTTGGGTTATCAATAAACTACTTATTGTGTACCTTTCCTTTAAATTTATCTGCATATCTTCTAAGTTCTGTCTGTGCTGATATTTTTAGTTTATTATTTGCAATAGTGAATGATAGATCCTGATCTGTTATGATACTGTGCATTGCTTTTATCACCTCTACTTCTGAGTATTTTTGTTGACCTGTTCCTTCTTCTAACAGTGTCACTTCTTTTCTTAATTGCTTTATATTTTTCTTTATTCGATAATTCCATGATGGCATTTGATTTCTCCCCTTCCTTTCACTTACTGACATGTGTTTTAGTGGTAAGACTTTATCTGTTATTAATTTATCTGCACAGTAATTTTTTCTATTTATAGGTTCATAGGTAGGTACAAGGCTGTCTGCCCAAGGGCATTTCTAAGCCTAGCTAGAATGTGTTGGCTTTCGCCTCCCTTTTAAGTTAGTTTCCTGGGCCTCTGTCTAGCAGGGCCACTGAAGTGATCCCAGGGGTAAATTTATGATTTCCCATCCACTCGTCAAGATTCCTCTTGAAGAGAGTCAGCGAGGGACTCTGCCTAATATAGACTTGGATTTTATTCCAGAGCGAGGGAAGTCTCTGGGACAGGAATCTATCCCTCCAGCATGTCCTGTTTATTGTTATGCTGAGGTTTAATTCACTAGAGCGTGTGGTTCTAAGAGATTTGTTTTTCTTGAGGTGGAGCATGTCCATTAATTCCGGATTAGACATGGCCTTATATGTCAGGCAGAGATTACGTCTGAGCAAGCGGTAAGCAACCGAGTATAGCTGGAGTTTCTTTAGTCGAGCTGCATAGGACATCTCTTTGAGGCCCGTGATCCTCTTGTTGAGGTACTTCTGTGGTCGAGTAAGGTACATACCAAATGGGGCATTGTACTCTATTATGGGCCTAATGAGTGATGAGTACAGGGGCACAATGACCTCTCTTGATCTATTGGTGAACCCCTTTGTGATTAGGTGGGCTACATAGAAAGAATTTCTAATCACTTTGGCAATGTGATTATCAAAGGAGAGGTTCCTATCTACCTGGGTCCCCAGGTCCCTAATTACATTTTCCGTACCTAGTGGATTACCACCTATGTGGTAATTCGTGGGCACTTTGTTTTTTCCAAAGGGGATGACTTTGCATTTTTTGGCATTCGGTTTGAGGCCATGGCTCTGACACCAGGTATCTGTCTCTGTAAGACCCTTCTGGAGGATGTCTGTGTCAGCCGGAGAGTTGATTATGGCCCCCAGTTTGCAATCATCTGCGAACTTGGTTGGCCATAGTCCTCCCGTGCTTGCCTGTACCTCAGAGAAGTATATACCGAACAGGAGGGGCCCCAGGACCGAGCCCTGTGGGACGCCACTTGTAACTGGTTTAGAGTCGGACATGGCACCTGCAACTCTGACCATGTGTGTTCTATCCATGAGCCAGTTGGCCACCCATCTCGTGACATAGGAGTTAATGTTCAAGCTGGTGAGCTTGTCTATGATGCCAGAGTGGGGAATGGTGTCGAAGGCCTTAGTGAGGTCCAGGTAGGCTGTGTGGACTACCTTCCCTTCATCTATGGCCTTGGTAACTGTTTCAAAGAAGTCAACTAGGTTTAGGAGGCAAGATCTGCCTTTAACAAAGCCAAATTGGGTAGGGTCCAGTGTCTGGAGGTTCCCAATGTCTCTGTTTATGAGTTCCATGATGATTAGCTCCATAGCTTTTCAGACCAGGCTAGTCAGGCTTATAGGACGATAGTTCCCAGGTTCTGTTGTGGCACCACCTTTGTGGAGCGGGATGACTGTTGCTGTACGCCATTCTTTGGGTACATAGCCTGTAGTAAGGCTGAGACTGAATAGTGAATTTAGGTGAGGGTTTTGTTCCTTTTGGAGCTCGTGTAAGATGCAGCCTGGGACACCATCCGGTCCTATTGATGCTGTTTTCTTAGCTTTGGGGAGGGCTGTTTTTACCTGCATGTCCATGATGTCTGGGGCTCTGCATTCTTCTGGGATGGACACGGGCCCTTTTGGGGGTGGAGGGGGTAAAGTTTGCACTGAACTTGTCAGACAGGATGTTGGCAATGTCAATTGGTTCAGTGTATTTGTTGCCATTTTGCACTAGCTCAGAGCATATTTGAGAGTTGCCACCTAATTTTTTGACATAGCTAAAGAAGGCTTTGTGGTTATCTTTAGAATCTTTGTCAATTTTTCTTTCGAAACTGGCCTTGGATGTTTTTATGAGGGATCGTAGTTTCTTGCTAATATTGATCAATGATGCCTTTCCTTTTTGGGATTTTGCTCTGTCATGTAGTAGTTTTCTCCTTCTGTTGTATAGCTTATTTATGGCCGGGGACCACCAGACTGCTTTCCTCTTTTTGGAGGAGTGAGTCTTGGTTTTACTTCGGATGGCTCGATCCACGCATCCCTGTAGATGCTCATAGAATGCACTTGTAAAGGATTCTGCAGTTTGGGTAGCATTATCTTTTAGCAAGGGGGCTTTGAAACTTTCCACCTCGGTCTTGAGAAGTGTGAAGTTTGCTTCTGAAAAGTTTTTCACAGTGGTTTCCTAGACTGGGGGAGGGGTCGGGATGTGGATATCCAGTGTTATTAGTTTATGATCTGATCTCACCAGCGAGGGGTTTACCTCCAGTGTGGAACACTGATCCCCCATGTTGGTGATGATCAGGTCCAGTATGTTGTCACCTCTAGTGGGCGCAGTGACCAGCTGTTCCAGGGTTTTAGAGTTTATAAACTCTAGGAAGCGTTGGGCAAAGGAGTTTGTACTAGAATAATTCTCCCAGTCACTGTTTGGGTAGTTGAAATCTCCCAATATCATGGTGTTTGGTAGGACCTTTATATTTTCCAGTGTTCTCAGGAATGCTGAGTGGGGTTCCTGAGACAAGGTAGGTGGTCTGTAGCAGGCTACGATCTGAAAAGCAGCCTTGCCCACTGTTAGTTGCACATGGATGGTCTCCGAAGCCTCGTGCTGTGCTACTAACCTGGAGGTGTGGGTATCCTTTATGAAAATGGATACGCCCCCTCCTTTTGTATTTCGGTCCGGGTTCTGGGGCCGAACGTTATGGTATGAGTTGTAGCCTGGTAGTGCTGGGGTGCTCTCTGGAGCTTTGAACCAGGTTTCTTTTACTGCACAGATATCGATATACTCCATGCTAAGCAGTGCCTCGAGGGCGTGCATTTTGAGTTTTAGACTTCTGGCATTGAGTAGCATTACTCTCAGTTTTTGGATTCTTGTGTTGTTTATGGAGGCAGGTTTGTCTTTTGAGCCTTGTCTAAAAAAGGCACTATGGGGGTGGCAAGAGCCTTGACTAGTATTCGAAAGCCTAAGGGAGACTCGTGCAAGCCATCTCAGGTGAAGCAGCGTGGCTTGTCGAGCATGTCGTCCCAGGCTGACAGACACTGTATCCCCTTTGAATGACAGCAATAGCTTAGCCAATTGTTAAAACTGATCATTTTTTCCTCGTACTGTGGCATCATTCTTAGTGAGGGCAAGATGCTACTCAGGGTCAGGGTCATACCTGCCTGGGCTACATGATCAGAGAGCTCCTCTGTCTCTTTTCATGTAGTCCAGGGAGGTACATCTCTGGTCGTTCACACCAACATGTACAATGACAGAGTCATATTTGTACTTGTTTTGGAGTGAACTGAGTGCTTTTGTTATGTGGTGGATCCTGGCACCCGACAGGCAGCTCACAGTAACCTTCTCCTTGTTCAGTCTAGTGAGTGAGACGTCAGTGTGCCTGACTATGGAGTCACCTATTATTAGTGTATTGGGTGTGTTGTTTTGCCTTATGGGCTGTGGTTGCTTGGCACACTGGCTTTTTGAAGTATGTGATACAAGGTTTTTGTTTGAGGGTGGAGGTTGCTTGGCTGTCTGCTTTGGAGGTTTCTGCTGTTTAGGCAGATTTTTATTTAGAGCCTCCGAGTATGTTTTTGAGTATTTATGTGTGTTGTTTGCTGGTGCATGTATGACTGTTTTATGTGAGACTGGAAATGTGGTGCTAGTGTTTCCCTTCTCCTCCTGACTGGCTTTTCCAGCCTTGGTTTGAGAGAGCTTGGCCTCCAGTTTGGCTGTAGAGTTGCATTTCTCACATACATTTGTGTTTGTTGGAAGGAGGAGAGGGTTGTTCATGTACATGAAGCAATTGTAACATTGCCTCAAGATTCCCAGATTCACCAGCTGGACTGGAGAGTATACCTGAAACTGCCCTTTGGACATGCCTGTATGGATAACTGAACTGTTTACTGATTTCCTGGTAGGGACAATATAGGGATCCTTGAACTTTTGTATGGTAAAGGGGGAAATGTTGTGTTAGTGTTTATTAGTGCTTACTGATAGCTTGGAACAAGTGCTGGGCTACAAAAGGGAAGTTTGAGGGCTTAGTTTGAGAGTTTGACAAGCTCTAAGGGAAAAATTGAAGAGCAGACTTTGTGGAGCCTGGAATAGTTTATCCCTAGTTAACCGGCGCTGTGTGGTGCGCAAAACTGCACAAATGCGGGTTTTAAGGCAGGGAGATGAAAGAGCTAGGAATTGGCTCAAAACGGCCAATAAACAACAAGTTGCCGGGCTGTGACCACTCCTCCAGGGACAGATAGGCTGCTCTCACTGGTGAACAGAGAAACTTCCTCCTATCCAAGTAAGGATATGGGCAACACAAGAACTTATACCACAGTCATGAATTCAACTAAACCTGAAAACTGGACTACACTAGCTTAGAAAAGGCAGGAAACAAGAATATTTTTTTTTTCTTTTTTGGCAGAGAAAAACAGAAAATTCACAAAACACTTTAAATGCTTGCATCAGGCTAGCACACTTTAGTGTGTAGCCTACAACAGTCAAACAATACAAAAATGACTTTAAACAACTTATAAAGTGCTAACAGCAAAAAAAAAAAAAAAAAGTTTTTAGTATGCAGCAAGGAGTTTTTAAAGCACAGAGTTGCTAGAAATTGCTTTTCGGCGAGCCTAGCAGTCACAGGAGAAAATGCAGAGAAAAATATACTTAAATCTGTTGAAAGTCATTCTTTTTCCGCTCTGCTGCTTATAGTATTCTGCAGGACACCACGAGGAGCTTGGGTGAGTATTATACAAGCAAAAAAAACGTGCAAATGTGGGTTTTAAGGCAGGGAGATGAAAGAGTTAGGAATTAGCCCAAAACGGCCAATAAACAACAAGTTGCTGGGCTGTGACCACTCCTCCAGGGACAGATAGGCTGTTCAAAGCTCCCCACTCTCACTGGTGAACAGAGAAACTTCCTCCTGTCCAAGTAAGGATATGGGCAACACAGGAACTTATACCACAGTCCTGAATTCAGCAAAACCTGAAAACTGGACTACACTAGCTTAGAAAAGGCGGGAAACAAGAATATATATTTTTTTTCTTTTTTGGCAGAGAAACACAGAAAATTCACAAAAACACTTTAAATGCTTATATCAGGCTAGCACACTTTAGTGTGTAGCCTACAACAGTTAAACAGCACAAAAAAACGACTTTAAACGACTTATAAAGTGTTAACAGCAAAAAACAGTTTTTAGTATGCAGCAAGGAGTTTTTAAAGCTCAGAGTTGCTAGAAATTGCTTTTCAGCGAGCCTAGCAGTCACAGGAGAAAATGCATAGAAAAATATACTTAAATCTGTTAAAAGTCACTCTTTTTCCACTCTGCTGCTTGTAGTACTCTGCAGGACACCACGAAGAGCTTGGCTGAGTATTTCCTTCTGTTATATCACATGAATTTCTATGAACAGTCCTAATTACTGTGTTCATTTATTTTACCAGATTGCTAACTTTTTGGGTTTTATTGACTTTCTGTTGTGCAATTCTTTCATTGCTCTTGATATGTCTGTCCATCTCTATTAAATCAAGCATCTCTTCTCTTAGATCATTTTCTTTTAAACTGAGGGCACATTCTTTGTTCTCCATTTCCTGCGGGCATTCTACAGAAAGTTCCCGAACATCATTCTATGCCACATTCGGGTCTATATTAGAACATCGAAGTTTCAGAACTTTGAATGTTCTAGTATCGACACCTACTAACCGAAAACTGATAAGAACAAAAATTGAAAATAGCGAATTTTTTTACTAGGGAAAAAATTTGCTGATCCAAAACACATACACACAACACAAACACACCAAACAAACAGCAATCCACACACATGCACCTAAAATTTTACATCTAAACCTACACTAAACTGTACATACACCACTATCTACCCACTTACCTTAACCCAAACCCTAAGTTCCGCCACTATCGCACACACCTTACCCGCGCCCTAACCCTAACTCACCTATCCCACCCTAACCCTCACGTCCACACATTCGCACACTTAACTGACCCGCACTCTAATCCTAACTCACCTATCCCACCCTAACCCTCACGTCCATACAATCGGACACTTACCTGAACCCGACCGTAACTTTCCACCGCAGAGCTGAAAATAGCGAAGCGACAGGAACAGACAACCAAATTCTTTCCACTATTTTTAGCTTTTGGTTAGTAGGTGTCGATATTAGAACATTCGAAGTTCTGAAACTTCGATGTTCTAATGTAGACCCCCACATTCTCTTCAGTTTCATCCTATGCCATCTGTTGCTCTTTCATATGGGAACTCACTGGCCTATCACTCCACAACATTGACTGCATCAGAGTTGCCACAGTTTCCTGTTCCTTCCCTTGCTGTGCAACTCCAACTGAACTTTTGTACTGGTTTCCTCTGGAAGGCTACAAAGTATCTTAATATGATAGCTGATGAGATGTTTCCAGCTCCACTGGCTTTTCCTTAATTTGGGGATCTATTGCCCCATCCTACTCTGATGTTATCAGAGTTACATTTTCTACACTAAATCCTTAATTTCACAGGTAATCCGTAACCCCAAGTTTCTTTTTCTTTAACTTCTCCATTACTACCTTTCCTCTTTGTTTTCTGATTTTTTTTTTTGTATTGTAAAAAAATCCATATCTGGATGCCTTTGCCTGCATTTCTGTTTGAATATCTTTGATGCTGTTTTTGTATTGATTAGTTTTACTTTCTCCTTTGCATAAATATTGCAGCATGTTCTCTCTTTCTTTCCCATGTCCAGATTTCTTCTTCAGATGTCTCCTGCTTCTACAGTTTCTCTTTATTTGGGGGACTCGTTCCATCATGCCATGATATAACCTGTATTATGCTTTCTACACCAAATCCTTCATTTTGCAGGAATTCCATAACATTGGCTTCTAGTTTTTTAACTTCTACTTTACTGATCTTCTGTTCTCTGTTTGTGAACTTATTTTTTGTATTGTGAAATTTTCCTCATCTGGTTGCCTGCCTGTATTTCTGATCGAATATCTTTGGTACTTCTTTTTTGTACTGATTAATTTGGCTTTCTTTTTTGTATAAATATTGCACCATATCAAGTCTCCCTTTCTTTAACCCTCAGTGGTGGTGCTGCGGTAGCTTTGTCGCCTCACAGTAAGACGCTGTCTGGTTCGATTCTCATCTAGAGCGTCTTCTGCGTGGAGACATGCGTGAATGGGTGTACCTTCGTTGAAGGTTGTGCGTCCGGGCTGGTAACTCGGCATGTAAAAATCAAC
Source organism: Protopterus annectens (assembly GCF_019279795.1). Taxonomy (NCBI): domain Eukaryota; kingdom Metazoa; phylum Chordata; order Ceratodontiformes; family Protopteridae; genus Protopterus; species Protopterus annectens. The sequence goes on from NC_056741.1 coordinate 755,906,222, forward strand.
TACCAATTATTAGCGGACCGGAGTTCCGCTGTGGCGACCCCTAACCGGGAAAAGCCGAAAGACACAACAACATCATCAAGTCTCCCTTTCTTTCCCATGTCCATATTTCTTTTTTATACCTTTCAAAAATCTCTAGATTTTGTTCTTTAAATGTTCGCATTTCCTCAGTTGCTTCTTTTTCCAAATGGTGCAAGGTTTCTTGGTCTGTATAATGTTTTTCATAAATTTGGGTTATTCAGTATGAAGTTCTGAATGATCTTGCAAATTCATTTTCAGCATATCAATTTTTATTTCATGAAGCACTTGGCTTCTTCAAACATTTCTGAATAGAGAAAGGTATTTCCATTGCCTTTAAACTTATTAATTGTGAAGATTTTTGCTCTTGAAGCTTTGTGTAATGTTTTCTGTATCATATTGCACTTCTTGAAATAAAAATAACATACTTATGATGTTTTTATGTTCTTAAACAGCAGTAGTTTCAGTTACATATACAAATCAATTTCTAAAAACTGAATGAAATGTGTATGATTTAATTAATTTTAAAAACTGCGTCAAGCAAGATAGAAGCTGTTCTGCACATAAAATAGCACCCCATTGGAAAAAACAAGGCTTCTGACATTTTTATTCAGATAGGGCCAAATGACTTGGCCATCCTGCAGGAAAGTTTGTCCCAAATAAATAACTGGTGCCAAAAGTATGGATTGAAACTAAATGCCAAAAAATACATTATTTTATCCTTTGGGAAGTCGTCTACCCCCGGAAACTACCACATTGACAAAATGCCAGTAAGAGTTGACAGTTGTTTGGGATTTGGGAACTTTGTGGCCTGTGACCTAACTTTTGACCAAAATGTTATTACCATTGGTGAAAGAAAGCTCTTTTATATTGCACATCTTATAAACAAAGGAAATGTATCTAGATCTAAGGATGTTATTGCCCTACTTTACTCGGCCCTCATTAGGGCAGTCATTGAACATAATGCCCCCTTTGATATGTATCTGTCCAGACACATACAACAACTGGAATTCCCTCAGAGATACCTTACTAAAAGGATACAAGGCCTAAACAACATGCCCTACATGGACCAACTCAGAGCCCTGTCACTATACTCTGTATCCTGCAGACTGCTAAGATGCGACATGTCTGGCATTCAAGGCATCCTCCGACCCAATACTGATGGATTTACTGCACATTAGCATGTCAAATGGCATTAGAAGTATTCTCTCAAGAAGTGAAACAACTTCTGCAACATCAACACAATAGTTGGAGGGACAGGTATATCGTGCAGAGGTTACTGTTGCTCTGGAACAGACTCCCCAGCCACATAAAGCAAAGTTCATCCCTGTCTGTTTTAAAGTGCAGTTTGGATCTATGGATGGGAAGCAGACAATTTACTCCAGGACTGCCAGCTGTACTCCTACTAGACAGATGCAGCTCATACATGTTTTATTCTATGCATGAGTCACCTCAAATCCTGTATGGCATGATCCTAGTTATTTTCATTAGGGGTAATATATGTAATTGTCTACTATGGGATGGGTAAGGACAGTCTCTAACCAAATGGGTAGGTTAATTTGAGCCCCAAAAAGGAAACTGGCTAGGCTTAAAATGGCCCACAAGGGCAGTTAGCCTAGTACCTGCCTATGAACTTAGAAGTAACTTTAGCACTTAGAGAATGTTTTGCCTTGGTACATCTTTTAGTTTGAAGCTTAATTTGCCTTCTTTAAACATTTGTAATGTACAGTACGTTCTGTGTATCAATTGCTGAAAATAGGCTGACCAACTTCAGATTAAATTACCTTTAGGAAATGAAAGCAGAAACTATTTTGCACATAAAGCCTGTACCAGTTAAAAATATGTAACTGAATTCTAAAAA
>NC_056741.1:755913097-755926310 GCF_019279795.1 Protopterus annectens
TGTTTTTTGTGACAAAAATATTTTCTTTGTTGAACAAGCCCACTTAAAAAGTTCACTTAAAGGAGAACTCCACCCAAAAGTCAAGTTTGTCCTTCCAAAATATGTTTTCCTTCCCTGTAATTCAACACTAAACACTTTGTGTACAGAAAAACATCATTTAATAATTATGTTTCTCTTTCTTTCCTGTATTTGTCTCATCTGTTACATCACAACAGCTAGTAAAAGTGGCAGAGTTATTAAGTTAGGTCACTTATCCCAACAACAGAGCCATTAAGAAAACAATGCCTCTTAAACAATGACATTTAAATGTGCCTTATCCGTTACAGATTGCCAGCATTTACCGTAGATAAATATTGTAACTTGGAGTCTGAACAAAGGCAGGGCTTTCAAGCTTAGTTTTCAGATGCTAATGTCTTTCCCTTTAATAAATCTCAGTGCCACAAAGAAAGAAAGCAAACATGTTCATCTAACTTTTCTTATTTCTGTCACCATTTGATTTTGCATTTTTTCTACACTGTAGTATCTGTAAAAACTGCATGTTTCTTCTGGAGTTGGGGCAAGAATATCGGCATCAAACACTTTAATTCTAACTGCAATGTTTAAAATTGTGCATGAAACACAAACCGCCTCAGCCCAAAACACCTATAAGTCACAGGATGCAAATTTCTCTCACTTAACACTGAACTTACAGTTGTTACTGTGAAAAGAACAATTACAGTGAATTCTCAGTTAACTGGCACCCTTGGGGATTGGTAGATGTCGGATAACTGTAGTTTCTGGTTGCTTGAGAGTTACTGTTAAAATTAGGCCCGACTAATACTGTACCTTATACTATTTGTTTGGTTTGACTTGTTCTTAGGTTGGGGAGAGAGGGGATTTATTCCTATCTTCCTTTTTAAAACTCTAAAACTCTAAAAATGTAAGGTATGATGTTATGTTGTCCTATCTCGCCTTCATTCTTTCAATGATTGGATCGGAGCCGATCCTTGGCTCCGCCTCTGCCGAATACATAGCTGAAAGATTCAAACTTGGCTTGTGGCAAGTAGGTATCCTGTGATGTAGTGGTGTAATTCTCCAGATCTCATTTTCTGCTTTACAACTTTGGATGCGCTCTTGGCCGTGGCTAAGTTGCGATTTTTTTCTACTTATTACATTGATTCTTTTTCTCTTTATATATTATAGTGGGTGTTTTCTTCTAGCATTGTAGTTGCATAGTTAGCCTTTGAATAAGTATATCTAGATTTTTATAGGTATTATTCCTATTTGGTGCTGCCTTTGGCCATTGTTTTCGTAGGCCTTGCTGTATCCCTTGTAGTGGTTTTGTTGTTGTGTCTTTTTCCTATAGCTTGATAGTAGCTTGTTTAAGTTAGAGAGCTCTTCGCTTGTATTAGTTAGAGGGTTGTAGTTGGTGTGTTGTTTTTCTGGGATTTAGGGCCGTTTTAGTTAGAGGCCCTATTATCTTCCTTTGTCTATCTGTCTGCTCAGTATTTCCTGTTGGAGTTAATTATATATCAGTAGTTTCAGTATTTAGAATTTTCTGTTGTTAGATTGTGGTCTTTTATCATAATCATGGCCAAAGACCCAAAGGAGAGGGAACATAAGCCTTCGGGCTTCAAGAAATGCCAGAAATGTTCCCAAAAGATGTCTATTACTGACAGTCATGTCATCTGTGTTTATTGCCTTGGAGCTATTCATTTGCAAGAGGATTGTACATTCTGTCATTCCTTCAGTGCCAGGGTTTTACAAGAAAGGAGAAACAAATTGATCCTTAAGGGGCTCTTAAAGACAACTTTTGAGGAAGCTATCCACAAATGTTCTTCTGCAAAAAAGGACAAACCTCAAAAGAGACCATCACCTGCTGCATCGTCTCATTCGGATCCTCCAGTCAAGTTACCTAAAATATTTAAGGCTACTACCTCCTCGGTTCCACAGTCTTCGGAACTGTAGGCGGTTATTTTGATTGGAGCCGAAGAACCAGGCTTGTCAAAGTCTTTTGGAGCCGCAAGATATCTCTTCTCAGAGCTGGTCTATTGAGATTTCACCGGTTTCCCCTACACTGAGATCTCCCATTTTGCACAGGTCTCGTTCTCCGTCCCTCCGTCCACCAGGAGCTTATCTGATGATTACATGGAACGGGTGGTGCACCGGCGCTAACCAAATTATTTTCAGCTCTGACCCATCTGGTCCCTGAACCTACTATAGCCATTGTACCCACGGTTGTTCCTCCTCCGAACCAAGCTGGACCTTTGGAGCCAGAGTGCTTGGTGCCACTTACTGTGGATCCATTGATTCCAAGACCCCCTTCGGTGATCATGGAGCCGACTTTTGCTCCGACACTCTCGGCGCTGTCCGGAGAGTCTGGAAGCCAGGGATTCTTGGGCCCCGATCTTCTTTGGTGCCAAGCCCTACCCCTTGGAGCGTCGGCCTGGGTGAGCTCAGCTCCTATATCGGCCTTGGGGCCGATCTTGCTGGGTCTGGTGGCTTCCTGTGTCTCCTCAGAGCCGAGGGAGTCTTCAGAGCCAGTGGGATCTGCCTTTGAGCTGATGAGGATTGTGCTGTCTGCCTCTACGGCTCCACATAAAGATACCAGCACTCATCCCCCTAAGGCACCGTCTACTGTCTCTGCACCACCCATTCCACAGGACAGCAGAGATCCAGAGTTTCAGGATCCCCCATTGGGCGAACCCCTCTCTTCTGAGGCTACCCCAGAATACCCTTTTGAGGAGCCCCCTCAGAAGAGCACTTGCAAGAGGAAGCACGTAGACTCTCGACTCTCCATATGATTCTGTCACTTCAGACACTGACCTCGAAGAGTCAGAAGGGTCCCCACAGTCATCCTCTGATATCTCATTTGCAGATATTCTAGAGATCCTGAAGCAGAGAGGCAGCTGGTAGGCCTCCACCCCATCTGATGAGGAGTCAGTGTACCTGAAGGCTTTTGGATTTCAACTTTCAACCTCCTGGGTGCCTTTCGACGAGCTAATGGTCTTGGTCAGTCGAAAGGCGTGGGAGTCACCTGACACAATGGAACCAGTCCCTCTGAGGCCAAACAAATTTTTATCAGCTCCTTCTGGAAAGGATTTCCTCACTAAGGGGGTACCTGTAGATGCTATGGTGGTGGCAGCAGCCACCAAGAAGGAACTTTCAGAGACGATCCTCATCTGTCCTTCCTCCAAACAAAGACTCTGTAACAGTGGACAGATACGGCAAGCGTGTCTTTTCATCAGCGACCTTTACACTTCGATCGCTGAAATATCTCACTCACTTCACAAAGTTGCAGAGAGATCTCCTGAAAGAACTAGGAGATACTCTACAAGGTACATGCAGGGGTGAATGAGAAGGTCTCCTCCCAGCTATCCACCTTAAATTCCATCGTCAACTACTCCATGAGGCTGATCTCTTACACATCTGATGAAGCGAGCAGGGCAGCAGGTTCCGGAGTTTCCCTTAGGAGATACTCCTGGATGCGCTTGTGCAATTTTGCAGAGCCCTTTAAATCTACCTTTACTAATGCCCCTTTTGACAGTTCCTCACTCTTTGGACCTAAAGTAAAAGACTATCTCACCCGATGTGAGCAGGAAGGGAAAACTCTCTCTGCCGTTGGAGTACTTTTTTTTTGTACCTTCAAGACCTTGTCCTAAAGGTCAGAAGAGTGGGAAAATGTGGTTCAGAAGATCCCAGAGAGTTTTCCAAGATGCACGGGGTGAATCCTTACCCAGGGGCAGAGGGGGAGGTAACTGTAGATGCCGCCCTAGAGGTAGAAGGGGCCCGCAAACCCAGGGCGACCATAATTCCTTTCGTGGATGCCCCTATCAGTGCTGGAGGCAGTCGGGGGATGTTTATCTATGTACCCAGAAGCCTGGCAAACTATCACAAGAGACAAATGGGTACTAAGAATTATATCCAGAGGATATTCCATTCCCTTTTCCTACCCTGTCCCACAGACCAGAACAATCCATCCCAGATGTTCTACCCAATCTAAGGGAGCAAGCAACTATAGAAATTCAAAGGTTGCTGCACAAAAGAAAGAGTCATCCAAGAAGTCCCCACAGACCAAATAGAATTCGGGACTTACTCAAGATTCTTTTTGCTGCCAAAAAGAACAGGGGACTGGAGACCCATATTAGACCTAAGCAATTTAAATGAATCTGTCAAGAAGTAAAAGTTCCGAATGGTGACACTGCCGTCTATACTTCCCTTTTTAGGGAAAGACGATTGGATGTGTTTGATAGACCTTCAAGATGCTTACTACCACATAAAAATGGACAGGGCATCAAGAAGGTACTTGCGCTTCTGGCTGGGAGCCAGTCATTATCAGTTCTGAGCTCTGCTCTTTGGTCTCACTACAACCCTCAGAGTGTTCACCAAATGCATGGCAGTAGTCACGGCTCACCTGAGGCATCTAGGATTCCGAGTGTTTCTCTGTCTAGATGACTGGCTCCTATCTGCCACCACCAAGCATCTACTCCAACAAGCCAGGGATTTGAAATTTGCGCTCAATTGGGTATTGCAGTCAACTTTCAAAAATCTGTCTTGTTGCCCTGTCAACATATTACATTTATTGGAGCAGTCATGGAAAAACAGGCTAGCAAGTATGGTAAGTGCACAGGCCAAGCAAACTGTAATGAGACAAAAAAAGAAAGGCAGCACCTTGGGAGCGTGAATGTTTATTGGAAAGACCAGACCGATTTCAGCATATTGCTTTCATCAGTGGTACATGAAATAAGGCAGTATAAAGACTGCAATATATACTCTGTCCAATTAAAAACAAATTACATAATTTCCTGACTAATGATTATTCAGTCTGATACTGAAAAATGAAAACAAAATACAATGAACATGATTTAAAGTTTAAACAAAAAGTTTTTTTCTTTTTACTTTTATTCAGTAATTAACTGGTCAACTAGACTTATAAAATTGTGTGTGCATTAATTGTATCAAGACCCATGACAAGAATGGAGATGTTGACAAAACCCTACAGTTTGTCATTTAATCCTGGTGGGAATAAACCCCCTAATTTGATGATCCATTTCCTTTCTTTCATGTTTAATATACCATGCCACCCTGTTTTAAAAGATCTGTTGCCCGATATTTTGTCAGTGACTGTGAAGGTGAATTTAGCTGTATGATGAACAAGTGAGTGTCTGTATAGAGCATTAGTGGCCCTTGCATTTCTGATGTCTCCTAGTTCTGACATCCTACACCTAAATTGTCTAGAAGTTTGCCTCACATAAAAGGCTTGACCAGTAACACTGGTTCCCCTTGCCAGAATGCACATGAGGATCCTTCCGTGGCTTTTGTTCTCCCAATGGTCAGTTCAAGAGCTTCCTATGTCTCACCTTATCAGGATAACGGAATCATGCAAAAATGACTTAAGATGGTGGATACACTCCAGCCATGTGACCATAGGGAGACCCTTTGTTCCACAACAACCTTTAACTACAGTGACCACGGATGCTTCCCAGATAGAGTGGGGGGGGGCATTATCTGGGGAGAACAGTCCAAGGTACATGGCAAGAACATGAGGCTCACTTGCATATAAATATCCTAGAGATGATAGCAGTGCTTCTTGCGTTGCAAGCACTTCACGACTCTCTCCTTCTAGGGACAGTTGCAGTACAGTCAAACAATGTCTGTGGTTTGGTACATAAACAAGCAGGGAGGAACCAGATCTTACCCCCTTTGTCACGAGGCCCTTAGAGTTTGGCAATGGGCAGATGTTCTTCGTGTTTCACTGTTGCAGTCATTACATTTGGGTTATCTGCCTGCAGGTAGCCCTCAGCCGGCCTGAATATCAAAGTCTTGGGTCCTGCGTTGGATGTTGTCTCTTCTTCCATGACGTCAGGTAGTCAGGGGTGTAAAGCATGCAGCCAACTTCTTTCTTGCTGCGCGGTGCCCGAAGCAGAAGCAGTTTGCAAGTGCCGGTCGGCCGACTCCTGAAATTTTCATTTTCGAGTTTCAGAACCAAAGTCTTCAAAAAAGCTAAGTATCCCACTGGGGATCCTTTTTCTTGCTCTAAACTGATGTCAGTTAAAGTTAACAGTTGTATTACCTGCGGATAGCAAATACCTCATAAAGATTTTAATTTGTACTGCATTCCTTGCTTAGGCCCAGACCACGATGTCCCTCGCTGTCGGTTTTGTGCCTTATTCAATCCTCGAATTGTTCGTCGTCAGTCCATTTTTGCAGCAGTCTATTTCGGTACTCTGTTTAATTATCCAGAAATGGCTTCAGTAAGCCAAGCCATCTGACTACCGACATTCCAAAAAAAACATAAAGATAAAGACAGAGACAGACCGCATAGGTCCAAACCTGCTGACGACGGTTCCATTAAGCTAGTTGCCAGTTCGCCGGTACTCGGTGAGGTGCTTTCGCAGCTCCTGATACCCACTACTTCAGATTCGCAGGCCTCTACTGAGACCCATTCGGAGTCCAGTATGCCGCGAGATGCTTCTTTGACTATGGAACCTGCGGATGTCTCTACCTTGGATGGGACCGGAGCCGCTGTGCAGGCACTGGCTTCTGAGGGTGTATTCAGGCCTACGGACTTGCATTTCAAACCGACGCCATCTTCTTCTTCAAGGCCTAAAACTCTACCCACGCTTAGAAAACCGACGTCCAAACCGCATGGTCAGACCAATATGCCTAAAAAACAAATAAGAATGGCTGAAGACCTTATTACTTTAATTAGGATAAGCCAGCCTTCTCCCTCTAAGAGACCTAGAATTGATTTTCCTTCTGATTCTTCAGATCAGGATTCTGAAATTTCTGTTTCTTCTGATTACCAGAATTTGCCCTTATCTACCTGTGAGGATTCTGATGCAGAGGACTCCATTCCCTCTGCTTCCCCTCCAGAAGATTTTTCTTTTGGTGAAACCTTGCACACTCTTTCCGCTGGGGAAGTCAGGATTACTCTGACTCCAAAAAGAGGCTTAGGGAATTCATACTCCTTCCTCAGCACAGGCCTTTAGCTATCCCTCCTGTCCTGGACAGTGTAGATGATGCCTTCTTGGAATCTAGCCTGGCCCCAGACACTTTACCTCCAGCTCCCAGGAAACCTGACAGGTATTACAGAGTACCTGACTCTCACAAGTTCCTTTTCAAGAATCCTACTGCGGACCCAGAGACCACTTCCCAGGAACCTAAGGGCATTAAGGCTACTACTGCCAAAAACCCTACCCCCTCTGATAGAGATTCCAGGGCCTTGAGATGGGGTAAGAAGGTATACACTTATGCTACTTTGGCCATTAGGGCCTTAAACTGCCAGTTTCATATGTTAAAGTATCAGCAACATATTATGGGACTACTTAAACAGAAAATGATGTTGATTCCTAACTGTGCTGAAAATAAATAGTTACAGGATTTAATGCATTATGCTGAACATGTTGGTAAACATACTTTGCAATGTGGTTTTGACTCTTTAGAAGCATCTTGCAGGGCTGCTGTCACTGGGTCTGTTCTTAGAAGGCATGCTTGGCTTAAGGAGCAAAATTTGCCAGATCATGCTAAATTACTGGATGCTCCCTTAAACCAAGATCACAACAAAGCAGAAGAAGTCCTTAAAAACTGTTAAAGATTTCCTGCAAGTCAGCCTCTCAGATTCAGTAGGCAATGGCCTTATAAGAACTGGTCCTTTCCTGTCTCTTCCAGGCCTTCTCAGTCCAAACCCGGGAACAGTAGACCACCTAGGCTACAGTCTCAAGTTACTCACAGGCCTAAGCAGTGGGGGCTTCCACTTCCAAAGCTGGAAGTATTAAGACACCCCCATATGGAAAACTTTTGCAATGACTTAACCTTAAACCTTCCCAGCCCTGCTCAAGTGCATGCTCCCTTAGGGGGAAAGATCACACTGCATGCAAAAAACTGGGAACTCATTACCCAGGACAAATCGGTTTTAAATATGGTTTCCCAAGGATACATATTCCACTTCCACACCTTACCAACCCCAAACGGTTGGCCAGAGCTACCCCCAAATCACTGGGCAGAGGCTCAACAGCAGGTTCTCTCTCTCCTAAGTATCAGGGCTATTCAACCTGTCCCAGCAGAAGAAAGGGGACATGGTTTTTACTCAAGACTTTTCCTGGTACCCAGAAAAGACAGCTCCTGGCGTCCTATCCTGGACCTCTCTATTCTAAACACCTTTTTGGTAATCCCAAAATTCAAAATGCTAACACTTCATCAGCTGCTTCCTATGCTAGGCAAAGATGGCTGGTTGGCAACATTAGACTTAAAGGAAGCTTACCTGCACATTCCAATAAGGGAATCTTGCAGGAAATACCTATGCTTCAGAGCAGACTACATGCACCATCAGTCCTCTGCACTTCCCTTTGGCTTATCTAGTGCACCCAGGGTATTCACAAAGTGCCTAGCTCCAGTCATTGCGTTTTGCAGGCAAAGGAATATTCAAATATATCCATACCTAGACGATTGCCTAATTCAGGCTGAAAGCCAGGACATGCTACTAAATCATCTGGCATTTGTAAAGAAACTTCTTACCTCACTGGGGTACACCATAAACGAAAAGAAATCTCATCTAGTACCCTGCCAACAAATTGTATTCCTGGGAGCAAGCTTGAACACAACTTCCCACTTCAACTTCCTACTTCAAACTACTGGCCACAAAGACCCAGCTATCTGCAAGGAAAATCCTGCAAGCCCTGGGGTTCATGGCCTCTTGCATTCTACTAATTCCATATGCAAGACTGCATATGAGGAAACTACAATGGTGTCTAGATAGCCTATGGTGTCAACATTTACAGGACCTGGAATCAGTGATTCCTATCATTCCTTGTATAAAGACAGAGTTCCTTTGTTGGGCAGAGGCCTGCTACCACAACAAGGGACTGCCATTCATTCTGACCCCTGCTGCCCAAACCCTAACAGACACATCAGACTATGCATGGGGGGCTCACTTGGCAGGGCAGTGCATTCAGGGCAAATGGAACCAGAGTCAGATGTACCTGCATATTAATCAAAAAGAAATGTTAGCTGTACAGAATTCACTGACAGTCTGCAAGGACCACATTCTTCCAGGACAATTATTGGTAAAGACAGACAACACCACTGTTATGTGGTACATAAACAAGCAGGGGGGAACCCACTCGTATCTTCTCTGCAGACTAGCCATGGCTCTGTGGAATGCAGCCTTGAGCTACCAAGTGCACCTACAAGCTCAGTTCCTGCCAGGCAAGCTAAATTCACTGTCAGATGACCTAAGCAGAAATCTCATGGACCCACACGAGTGGAAACTGGATCAAAGATATTCAGCATTTTGAGAAACAAATGGGGGAACCCAGAGATAGACCTGTTTGTCTCCCCTCAGAACTACCAATTGGACAAATTCTGCACAAGGACTCCCCACAGCCAAGCTTGGAAAGTGGATCCCCTGTCCTTCACCTGGGAAAGCCTCCCAGTTTATGCTTTTCCCCCTCTGCCTCTCCTCCCGAAAGTTCTGCTAAAGATCAAACAAGACAAACCACGGACATTACTGATTGCACCAGATTGGCCATGCCAACACTGGTAACCCCTCTTGCGCAGTATGTCACTGCTGGATCCATGGCACCTGCTTCAGACCCCTTCCCTGCTGTCCCAGCAGGAGGGCCAGATTCTGCACCCCCAGCTTCAAACCCTGAACCTTGCAGCCTAATGTCCTGAGCTCTCCAGTAGCATCCCTCAGTAAGCAGGTGCTAGATGTCATTCTGGAGGCCAGGAGGCCTAGTGCTAGAAACTCCTGTGCTGAAAAGTGGAAAAGATACTGTTCCTGGAGCCAGACTCAAGGGATGGTCACAACAGTGCCCAGTTTACTACATATTCTTCAATACTTAACAGAGATGCTCCACAAGGGCTTTCCTTCTCCTCAATTAAAATTCATGCCTCAGCCATTTCAGCACATTATAATATTGAGCCACCCCTCTTCTCTCACCCCCTGCTGAAACAATTCCTCAGAGGGGCCAAACATTTAAGACCACCTAGGAGAGCCCCTACTTCAGCCTGGGACCTTAACTTTGTATTGGAAAAGCTCACTTTGCCTCCTTTTGAGCCAGCTGCACATGCAGAGTTGAAATTCCTTTCTTGGAAAACTGCTTTCCTTCTAGCCATCACTTCAGCTAGAAGAGTGTCTGAACTTCAGGCCCTCATGGCAGTGTAACCCTTCATCATCTTCCATGCTGACAGGGTGTCCCTCAGGACCAATCCTTCCTTATGCCCAATGTGGTATCCAGTGTGGCCTTTAATCAGTCCATTCATTTGCCTACCTTTTTCTCAATGCACAGAACAAAGAAGAATGAATACTGCACTCTTTGGATGTGCACAGACAACTAAGATTTTATTTGTACAGGACTAAGCTCATCAGAAAAACTGAACAGCTGCTAGTTGCCTTTGCTGCAGGAGCAGAGGCGAAGGCCATTTCAAAGCAAACCATTTCTTAGTGGATAGGCCATTGCATTCTTTTCTGCTATAAGCAACATGGAAAACCTACCCCTCAGAGGATAAGATCACATTCCACCAGGGCTGCAGCTACCTCTACAGCCTTTCTCAGAGATGTCCCTGCCAGGGATCTCCTGGAATATGCTTCCTGGAGCTCTGTACGTACCTTCACCAAGCATTACCACTTGCCTATGTTTTCTAAATCCAGAGCTGGTTTTGCCACTGCAGTCTTGCAGGGCTTAATAGCTGGTCCTAATGCTCTCTAACTTCCTCTTCCGTGCCTTAGCTTTGGGAATCTACCCAAATGTAATGACTGCAGCAGTGAAACACGAAGAACATAGTACAGTTGTGTACACTTACCATAAATGTAGATGCTCGAGTGTATTCACTGTTGCAGACCTGATTACCCTCCCTCCAGCCCCCTGACTTTTAGCTATATCTCTCTTCTTGTTTACTGTATTTAAGCTTTCTGGTATATTTGCTTTTTGCTGGAGGTGTAACCTTGTATATAGTTGCTTCCCATTATGGGAGAACCTGACATCTGGGGCAAGAAAAACTGATGTAATGGCATCGGCTGCATGCTTTATACCCCTGATTACCTGACATCATAGTAGAAGAGACGGCATCCGACGCAGGACCCAAGACTTTGATATTCAGGCCGGCTGAGATCTACCTGCAGGCATATAACTCAGATGTAATGACTGCAACAGTGAATGCACTCAAACATCTACATTTATGGTAAGTGTACACAACTGTACTTTTCTTCCCAGCGCTTTCTAGTAGCAATGCACATTCCAGGGAAGTTCAGCATGATAGCAGACAAGCTGAGCAGGGCAATTCTAATGCCTCACGAGTGGTCTCTCAATCAGAACGTTGCGAAAAGGATGTTCCTAACAAGGGGTCTGCCTTACTGCTATCTTTTCGCCACTCCCATGAGTGGCAGGTGGAGAAACTACTTTACCCTAATCCCCCTCCGGGGGAGACACCGAGAGACACACTTGCTCACGATTGGCCCTTGGGACTTCTTTATGCTTTTCCTCCATTTCCTCTCATACCCAGAGTCATTCAGAAAGCACAGTCCTTGGGAAGCAGGATGATTCTCATTGCTCCGTACTGGCTTTGTCAAGTTTGGTTCCCCTTCCTTTGGCCTGATCTTCAGGAGAAGCCTTGGACACTGCACCCAGTTCCAGACCTGCTGACACATATGTCAGGTGCACTTCATCCTTCTCTCCACAACCTCAACTTGACAGCTTGGCTGCTCCACTTCCCAATTTAGTCAGGCTTCAGATTTTCACTCCAACAGTCAAACATATCTTGATGTCCTCTCATAAAGCTTCCACCAGAAAACTGTATTCTAGAAAATGGAAAGGATTTTCTCTGGGGCTCAAAACAGAAACATTGACCCTTTTTCTGCACCTATTTACTCGGTCTTGGAATTCTTGGTGGAGTTCTTCCAACAAGGTTCAGCTGCAGCAACCATCAGAGTACAACTCGCTGCAATTTCAGATTTCCGCAGTGGTGATTCTACTTCAAACTTAATGTCACACAGGTTGTGTAGAGCCTTCTTGAAAGGTGCCTCCTTATTAAGACCAACTCATTACATCCGAGTGACGCCTCCAGGTGCATCTGCTGCAGTCATCACACTTGGGTTATCCTGTCGTCGGCGGTCCTGCAGTCGGCCGGATTTCCAAAGTCTTGGTCCGATGTCGGTTGCTGTCACCTCATCCCTGACGTCAGTGCGCCAGGGGTACATATATTGCAACCAACGCCATTTTCTCCAGTCTTTCTTGCCGCGCGGTGCCCAAAGCAGAAGCAGTTCGCAAGTGCTGGTCGGCCGACTCCTGAGATTTTCGAATTCGAATTTCAGACTGAAGTCTTCTATAAAGCTAAGTACCCCATTGGGGAAACTTTTCTTGCCTCAGACCGATGTCAGATAAAGTTAACAATTGTATTTCTTGTGGGAAGCAAATACCTCATAAGGATTTTCATTCTTATTGCATACCTTGCCTAGGCCCTGATCACGACGTCACTTCTTTCGTTTTTGTGCTAGATTTAATAAATGTACTATTAAAAGACGATTTGATTTCGCACAACACTTTTTTGGTAGAAAATTTAACTATAACATGCCGTCGGAGCTACCGACCACCGGCGTACACAAAAAGCGCAGGGACAAGGACCAACAACCCAGGCCTAAGGCCGATTCCGAGGCCTCGGTTGATCCGGTCTCCGGTTATCAGTGAGGCTCCGACGCAGCCTCTGACTACCGCAGTTCTGGAACCCGAGACCGCTACAGATATTTTGATGGAATGTACTAGGCCGACACAGCCTTTTACTTCAGGCCCTTCCGACGACTTACCTTCCAAGGATGTCGGTACTTCTGAAACGCCATCGGTTTCTGAAGGCGTTTTCAGACCGACGACTCTTACAGTCAAAACGTTTTCCAAGTCAAAGACTCCTAAATCGAAAAAGACTTAACTTCAGTCTCCTGTTCAAGGCCCTATGCCTAAGAAGCAGATGCTCAAAATGGCTGAAGATTTGATTTCTTTTATCAGGGGTTCACAGCCTCCTCCTGACAAAAGGCCTAGACAAGAGGAAGATTCTGCTTCCTCTGAACAACTGTCTATTTCTTCGGATTCTTCTGAGGACCAAGACTATTCCTTCTCTCCTTATGAAGATTCTGATGCTGAGGACTCTATTCCCTCAGCTTCCCCTCCAGAAGATTACTCTTTTGGGGAAACTTTACACACTGAGGGAACATTTTCACTGGGAAGGTCAGGATTACTCTGAT
>NC_056741.1:755954863-756074863 GCF_019279795.1 Protopterus annectens
GGGTTTTTTTTGGGCCCCGAAAATTTTGCCCCAAAAGCCCCCTTTTGGGTTAGTGAAAGGTCTGATGTGCTTCTTCAACAGTTACCTCTGTGGCAGCTGCTAGAGGAATGGATTCAAGTGTGTCCGAGGCTTTGCAGATGTCCTTTTCGGGTGACATGGGTGACCACAGCTTGTTGTGTTGGAGGACTCCAACGATGTCCCTGCCATTGATGCTGCTTCAAGGGATTTGTCTTCGTCTGCTGTTAGGCCTAAGTTAGATACCTCCTCTTTGTCCTCCCTGCCAGAAAGATATGTTAAGAAAAAGCAAAAAGCTAAGCACCCTAGCATTCCGTCTTCTCACTCTGATTGGGTAGCTTTTTCTCATGGTCTTGTTATGGCCTTGAAACCTGCTTCCTTTCTGCCATCTTTCTCTTCAAACCCCAATTCAGGCTGCTGTGTCTCAGGTACCTGATTCTGTCTCTGAGGACTCCTCTTCTGATGATGATTCATTGGCATATTCAACCCAACTTGCTTCACCTTTCAAATATGCTTCTCCCAAGGAGGAATCTAATGGAGAAGATTCCCCTCAGGAGGAAATTTCCTTTGATCAAACCATTAATAAGATGAGCGAGTTCTTTAAATGGAGTTATTCCCAGATTTCTGATAAACAGAAGAGGTATTATGACCTCCTTCAAATGGAGGTTCCTTCAGTCCTTCCAGCTTAAGCATTTGCTTCTTCCTCTAAAACTCCAGACTCTCAAGCTCCGTCTCCTAAGAGGCCTGACAGGTTCTATAAGGTTCCTGATGATTGTAAGTTTCTCTTTAAGTGCCCCCTCTGTGGATTTGGCAGTGATCTCCATAGCTTCATATAAGTCTTTCTGATTATCCCCTTCTGCCAAGCTTCTTCCTTCTGATAAAGAGAGCAAGATTCTTGAGAGACTGGGTAAAAAGATACATACTTCTTCCACTTTAGCTGTCAGAGCTATTAATTACCAGCCACATATTTCTAGGTACTCCTTAGTTTTGCTTTCTCAGGCGTTATCTTCCCTGCCAGAGTCTGAGATTAAAACTCAGGTCATGTCTCTCTTGGGTGCTTCCTCTCGGGTTGCTAGGCATTCAGTTACATGCAGCTATGATGCTGTTGAAGCATCATCTAGAGATGCTGCTTTTGCCTCTGTGCTTAGGAGGCATTCATGGTTGTGATTTCAGTCATTACCTGTTGATATTAAGGCCAAGTTACTAAATGCAACTCTGGATAAGACTGCTCTTTTTCGATCTGCAGCTGCAGAGCTACTTAAGGCTCTGCAAGAGAAAAGAAAGGAACTCCAAGACCTTGAGCACCTCTTTGTTTCACTGGCCCCTAAATTTCATAGAAACTTACCTGTTAAAATATCTTTTATTAGGAGGCCAATATGTTCTAGTTCTTATTCTGCTTCCAGGTCTAAGACGTCTTCCAGAAGACCCCCTCAGTTGAAATCTTCTATTCCCTCTTCTCAGCAGTCCTTTCAGGCCAGACCCAGTTCTGTGTGGCAGCTACAGTCCTTTTCCAAGTTATACCCCTCTTTCTCTTTGCTTTTCTCTATCCTTTCCAGCTTGGACAAGGATCACTCAGGATGACTTTGTTTTGTCCATTATCCAAAAAGGTTACTTCATAACTTGGAAGAATCTCCATCCTTTCATGGGTATTCCACAGTGCCCCTCCAGTCAGATGCAGTTTTTTCCAGACCTTCTTTCTCAGCTGAGGTGTCAGGACACCATACATCCAGTTCCTTGGGAGCAGAGAGGCAAGGGTTTTTACTCAAGAATGTTTCTGGTCCCAAGGAAAGATGGTCCTTTGAGACCAATTCTAGATCTTTTCCACTTAAACACTTTCCTGCAGGTTCCTTCTTTCCTAATGCTGTCCCTGCAGACACTTTTTACTTTCCTTTCACCTCAGGCCTTCATGACTTCAGTGGATCTCAAAGATGTATATTTGCATATCCCCATCCATCCATTATACTGAAAATTTTTACATTTCTCAGTGGGTTCTTTGCACTTTCAGATGTTCATCGTGCATACAGCTGCAGTCATAACAGATGGGTTCTCCTGTCATCAGGCGGGTCCTCGGTTGGCCGAATTCCAACGTCTAGGTCTGGTGTTGGTTGTCGTCGCTTCTTCCCTGACGTCAGTGCGACAGGGGTAAAAAGGAACCAGCCGACGCCATTTTCTTCAGTCTTTCTTGCCGCGCGGTGCCTGAAGCAGAAGCAGTTCGCAAGTGCCGGTCGGCTAGCTCCTGAAATTACGAAATTTGGAAACCGAAGTCTTCTTAAAAGCTAAGTGCCCTGTTGGGGAAACTTTTCTTGCCTCAGACCGATGTCAGACAAAGTTAATAATTGTATTTCTTGTGGGAAGCAAATACCGCATAAGGATTTCCATTCCCTCTGTATACCTTGTTTAGGCCCAGACCACGACGTCTTGGTCTGTTGCTTTTGTGCTACATTCAACAAACGCACTATTAAGCGTCGGGCGGAGTTCGCCCAGCATTATTTTGAAAAAGCATTTAACTATACTATGTCGTCGGATACTCCGATTCAGGTTTTGTCTAAAAAAACGCAAAGACAAGGACCGACACACGAGGTACGCGGCCCGTACCGATACCACGCCAAAGCCGACTACACGTGGTCCGGTTCTCAGTGAGGTGCCTACGCAGCCCCTGATTACCGACGACACTTCTTTGACGGTGTCTCCTGTGCCTGAGGTCACAGGCTCCTCGGCCCACACCCAGACTACAGATACCGAAGCCACTCTTGGCGTTGAAACTCAGAATGTGGACAGGTCCACCTCCACTCAAGGTGTCTTCAGACCTTCCTCTTCTTTCTCCATCAAGGCTTTCACAAAGTCTAAAGCAACCATGCACCCTAAGAGACCAGCTACACAGGGCCCATCTCCAGGCCCCATACCTAAGAAACAGATGCTTAAAATGGTTGAGGATTTAATTACTCTAATCAGAGGCTCTCAGCCCCCACCGGACAAAAGGCCCAGAGTGGAGGAAGATTCCCCCTCCTCTGATCAGGGCTCCATTATTTCAGAGCACTCTGATGATGAGGAACATTCTTACTCCCCTTTTGAAGACTCTGATGCGGAGGAGTCCATCCCTTCTGTATCCCCCCCTGAGGATTACTCATTTGGGGAAACTTTTCATACCTTAAGGGAACACTTCCACTGGGAAGGCCAGGATTATTCAGATTCCAAGAAAAGGCTCAGGGAATTTCTCTTGTTAACTCAGCGTAGGCCTCTGGCTATACCTCCTGTCTTGGACATCCTAGATGATGTTTACTCGGAGGCCTGCCTTAACCCGGACTCTCTACCTCCAGCTCCAGTTAAGCCTGACAGGTACTACAGGGTTCCTGACTCACACCAATTTCTTTGCAAAAGCCATGCTGCTGACCCAGAAACCATCTCACAGGGCCCCAAGGGAGTTAAGGCCTCCATTGCCAAAAATCCATTGCCTTCCGAGAGAGATTCCAGATCCTTAGAAAGGTGGGGAAAAAAGGTATATACCTTGGCTACCTTATCCATGAGGGCCTTAAACTGTCAGTTTCATATGCTAAAATACCAACAGTTTTTGTTATCACAATTGAAGAGTAAAATGTCACAACCTGAACAACCAGATTTGAAGGAGTTGCAGGATTTGATGCATAGTGCAGAACAAGTGGGTAAGCATACCTTACAATGTGGTTTTGATGCTCTAGAGGCCTCATGTAGAGCTGCTGTTACAGGATCAGTCATACGTAGGCATGCCTGGCTCAAGGAACAAGCCTTGCCTGATCATGTCAAAGCTAAATTACTAGACGCCCCTCTTCAAAAGGATGTACTATTTGGTTCTAATGCTGAGGAGATATTAAGGAAAATGGAGGAAAAGGCTAAATCAATGCAAACGGTGAAAGAATTTCTACAGGTTCAACCCCCACATTTTAGTAGAAATTGGCCTTCCAAAAACTGGTCCTTTCCTGCCACAGACAGACCCCAAAGAGGCAGATACAGGCGCCCGAGGGGCAGAAGACAATCCCAAGGCTCGTACTCGTATAGAGGCAGACAATGGCAAGCTCCTACACAAAGAGGTGGTGAGGACAACTCGCAATCTTTCAGAAAGCAAACCCAATGACTTTCCCCTTTGCATGCCAACCAGGTTTCAAATGGCAGCCCCCTTAGGAAGAAAGCTGGCATTATTTTCAAAAAAATTGGCATGTTGTCACAAAGGACAAATGGATCCTGGACATTATAAACAGAGGCTACAAATTCCATTTTCACACCCTTCCAAAATGAGAGGCATGCCAAACCTGCCACACAATCAAAGGGCAGAGGCACAAAAGCAAATTACAGATCTCATAAACATGAAAGCTATTCAAGAGGTACCTACGCACGAACAAGGTCAAGGTTTCTATTCCAGGCTATTTCTGGTGCCAAGGAAGGGAAAAGATTGGAGACCTATTTTGGATCTATCCATCCTAAACACATTTCTACTTGTACCAAAATTCAAGATGCTCACTCTACAGCAACTTCTTCCCATGCTGAGCAAGGAGTCTTGGCTGGTAACATTGGACCTCAAGGAGGCATACCTGCATGTCCCAATCAGACAAAATTGCAGAAGGTACCTCAGATTTCTTGCAGGTTCAACCCATTATCAATTCTCTGCATTGCCCTTTAGCTTATCTACTGCGCCCAGAGTATTCACAAAATGCCTGGCATCAGTAATTGCCTACTGCAGACTTCAAGGGATACAGATATATCCCTATTTGGACGACTGCCTGATCCAAGCGGACAGCAAGCACATTCTTCTGAAACATCTGGCTTATGTAATAATGTTATTGAAATCTCTGGGATACACAGTCAACAAAAATAAATCAAGGCTAATACCTTCTCTGAAGATAATTTTCCTGGGTGCCAATTTGGACACAAACACCCAGATGGCCTACCTCACACCAGAGAAGCAGGGGCAGGGGCAACTATTACAATACTTCAGAACACTAGCAAATTGCACCAGGTTAACTGCAAGGAACATCCTGCAGGCTCTGGGATTCATGGCATCTTGCATCTTACTAATCCCATGTGCAAAGCTGCATATGAGGAAACTACAATGGTACCTAAAAAAACGTGTGGTCTCAACACAACCACAGTTTGGAAACAATAATACCACTAATTCCATGTCTGCAAAAGGAATTTCTGTGGTGGGCTCAAGCATGTCAAACAAACGCAGGTCTTCCATTCAGCAAGCCTCAAGCAAATCAAGTCATCACAACAGACGCCTCGGACTATGCCTGGGGGGCGCACATGACAGATCGGTGCATTCAGGGCAAATGGTCCCAAAAAGAAAAGCACCTTCACATCAATCAAAAAGAAATGCTAGCAGTAATAAATGCTATGAAAGCTTTCAAGGACCTTCTACAACCAGGTCAATTATTGATAAGAACGGACAACATCACAGTCATGTGGTACATAAACAAACAGGGAGGAACACATTCTTACCCCCTATGTAGACTGGCCATGTCACTTTGGAACATAGCCATGGACTTACAAATGGAACTACAAGCACAGTACTTGCCAGGCAAGGAAAACACGCTGGCAGACAACCTAAGCAGGAATATAACAGATCCACACGAATGGAAATTGCATCCAAAAGTTTTTACAGAAATAATCCAAGAATGGGGAAGGGCAGACATAGATCTCTTTGCCTCCCACAAGAATCATCAATTGACAAAATTGTGCTCAAGGATCTTCCATCCAAAGGCCTGGAGAGTGGACGCTCTTTCTTTCAGTTGGACATCAATGACAGTTTATGCCTTCCCTCCTCTTCCTCTGCTGCCCACAGTTCTATTAAAGACCAAAGCAGACAGACCAAAGATGATTCTCATTGCTCCGGACTGGCCAAGGCAACACTGGTACCCACTCCTGAGGAGCCTGACACATTCCCCACCATGGACCCTGCCTCTAATGCCTCTTCTTCTGACTCAGCACAGTTTCAAAACTCTTCACAGCCAGCTAAAAACACTCAATCTAGCTGCATGGAAGATTCCTTAGCATCTCAACAGGCCCTACTCTCCAAGGAGGTGCCGGATGTCATTTTGGAGGCCAGAAGGCCATCAACTAGAAAAGCTTACTCCGCAAAATGGAAACGTTTTTGTGTCTGGAATGAGAAAAAGGGCCAGGATCCTGGAAAACTGAATTTACCTCAAATACTACAATATTTGGCTGAACTGCTAAGCAGTGGACTTTCTTTCTCCTCCATCAAAATACATGCCTCAGCCATTTCTGCAGAATACAACACTGATCCACATTTATTCTCTCACCCTCTCTTAAGACAGTTCCTCAGAGGGGCTAAGAATTTAAGGCCTCCAAGGAAACAACCAATACCTGCTTGAGATCTGAATTTCATTCTGGAAAAATTGACCTTGCCTCCTTTTGAGCCAGCTGCCTCATCAGATTTGCAATATTTGTCCTGGAAAACAGCTTTCCTTCTGGCTTTCACCTCAGCTCGTAGAGTTTCAGAACTACAGGCTCTCATGGCTGTCCAGCCTTTTATCATCTTCCATCAGGACAGAGTTTCCTTACGAACCAACCCGTCCTTTATGCCTAAAGTGGTATCCAGGGTAGCTTTAAATCAGGCCATACATTTACCTACTTTTTATCCAAATCTTCAAAACAAAGGGGAGAGTTTACTACATTCCTTGGACATCCACAAACAGCTGCGTTATTATTTGGACAGAACAAAGCCTTTCAGAAAATCAGAACAGCTCTTTGTGGCCTATGCAGTAGGAGCTCAAGGGAAACCAATTTCCAAACAGACAATCTCAAAATGGATAGCCCACTGCATACGCTTTTGCTATTCCTTTCATGGCAAAACTGTTCCTACAGGCATTAGAACTCATTCCACCAGGGCCACAGCCACCTCTGCAGCCTTCCTCAGAGGAGTTCCTACCAAGGATATTTTGGAAGCAGCCACTTGGAGTTCTGTGCATACCTTCTCCAAGCACTACAACCTACCATTATACTCCAAATCTAGAGCAGGCTTTGCCACTGCAGTCTTGCAGGGCATTTTGGCTCCTCCTAGTTCCAACTAGTACCTACCACCCCTTTCTTAGCTTTGGGATTCTATTCATCTGTTATGACTGCAGCTGTATGCACGATGAACATAGTACAGTTTTGTACCTACCATAAATGTAGATGTTCGAGTGCTAATACAGCTGCATTCCAGGTTTCCCTCCCTCCTTCCCCTCTTGGGACAGGCATATAGGCTAACACATCCTCATACAACCTGATTGGGGTTTTCATTTATGATGTATTTGCTTGCAACTACTGTATTTTGATTATATAGCACTGCATTATCACACAATTTTATTATTGCCTTCCTTCTGGGGCACCTGACATCTGGGGCAAGAAAAACTGAAGAAAATGGCGTCGGCTGGTTCCTTTTTACCCCTGTCGCACTGACGTCAGGGAAGAAGTGACGACAACCGACGCCGGACCTAGACTTTGGAATTCGGCCGACCGAGGACCCGCCTGACGGCAGGAGAACCCATCTGTTATGACTGCAGCTGTATTAGCACTCAAACATCTACATTTATGGTAGGTACAAAACTGTACTTTTTCTGCCTTGCCTTTTGGTCTTTCCACTGCCACAGGTGTTGAATAAGTGCGTGGCTCCTGCCATTGCCTTCCTGAGGGTCCAGGATATTCAGGTTTATCCCTACCTGGACGACTTTCTTTTCCTAGCAAACTACCCCAATCTCTTTTGTCTAACTCTAGAGAAGACCATTCATCTTCAAAACCTAGGCTTCATCATAAATGTCAAAAAATCCAGTTTGACTCCATCTCAGGATCACATTTTCTTGGGGTGCAAGTTCAGGACAGACCTGATGTTGGTCTTTATATGAAAAGACAAGGCCTCTATTTCTCATTCACTTCTTAGAGACCCTCCTGACTCTTCAAGCCATCTCAGCCAGGGAGTTCCTGAGACTCCTAGGATTCATGGCTTCCACAATTCCCATGCTGCCCTTTGCAAGACTCCACATGAGGACATTTCAGTGGTTTCTGAAGACTTCTTGGTCCCAGCATGCTCATCCACTAGATGCCATGATTCCACTTCTTCCATGTCTGAAATCAGAACTCCTTTGGTGGATTCATCAGTTTTCCTTGAATCCAGGTCTTCCTCTTCTGCCTCAGCCTTCTCAACAACTCTTCACAGATGCTTCAGACATGGTCTGGGGGGGTGACCTTTGCTTCAAGGAAAGTTCAGGGTCTTTGGTCTCTGTCTCAGACGAGAGAGCACATAAACATCAGGGAAAGGAGGGCTCTGCTCTTAGCTTTACAATTTTTCCACCCTCTTTTTCATTCAGGTCCTCTGAAAATCCTTACAGACAACACCATTGTCCTATGGTACATAAACAGGGGGTACCAAATCTTACCTCCTGTGCAGGCTGGCAGTAAAGGAATGGGAGCTAGCCATTCAGTACAAGGTCAGTCTTCATACTGTTTTTCTTTCATCTGCTCAAAATATTATGGCAGACTCATTAAGCAAGACCATGGCACAATCCCATGAATGGATGCTTCACAGGGATGTGTTCTTGGACCTGATTCATTGGTGGGGTACTCTACATCTGGATCTATTTGCATCCCACAGACAGACAACGTCCTCTCTCTTGTGCTAGGACCATGGATCCTCTGGTTCGGAAAGTGGATGCCCTTTCTTTCTCATGGGCGGGGATATTTTTTTATGCATTCACCCCCTTCTCTCTCATACAGAAAGTCATGCTGAAGATTCAGCAGGACAAACCAAAAATCTTGTTGGTGACTCCCTTTTTGTCCAAGACAGCCTTGGTTCCCTCTTCTTTTGCAGTTAGCCAAGGGCCATCACCACAAGTTGCCTCACATGATGGATCTACTCACACAGGACAATGAATCCTTACTTCATCCACATCTGTCAGCATTACAACTGACCTTGTGGGTGATCGACTTCTGATTCCTTTTGGGCACCTTTGCTTTCAGAATGTGCTTGGGTTTTTGCAGGAGACCAGGAAACCTAATACAAGGAAATCTTTTTCATCTACTGTAGACATTCCTGTTGTGCTTTCCTACCTCTGTGAGCTTCTGAAAAATGGCTTATCTTATTCTTCTGTGAAAGTCCACTGCTCTACTCTTTCTGCTTGCCTGCTGTTGTCAACTCCTTTAGCTTCCAGATTAGAAGTCAAGCTTTTTCTTAGATGTCCTACATATTAAACCCCCAAGGAACCTTAATTATGTCCTGGAAAAGCTGACTCTGCCTCTGCCTCCCTTTGAGCCCACATGTTCTGCTTTCCTGAAGTTTTGCACCTGGAAAACTGTGCTTCTGGTTGCCTTGACTTCTGCTAGGAGGGTCTTTGAGTTACAGGCCTTGATGACATCTCCGTGTTTATTGGTTTTCCGTAAGGACAGAGTTTCCATGCGAACTAATCCTCCTTTTATGCCTGAGCTAGTGAATGACTTGTCCCTTAATCAATCTGTCCAACTGCCTACCTTCTTTCCTTCATCTCAGTCCTCTAGTGAAAGAATTTTGCATACGTTAGATGTACATAGGCAAGTTGGATTTTACCTGGACAAGACAAAAACCTTTAAGAAGTCACGCCAGCTTTTTATGTCCTTTCATCCCAGAGCTCTGGGTTTACCCTTTCTAAACAGACTATTTCTTCTTGGATTTCTAAAGCTATTGCCTTTTGCTACAACTTCCATCATACGTCTTTGGCTACGTCTGTCAGAGCCCATTCAACTAGATATGTGACTTCCTCAGGGCTTTCTTTAAGGTTCTGGATGCTAACACAATTTTGGAATCTGCTACTTGGTGGTCTTTGCACACTTTCACTAAACATTACAAGTTGGACTCGAAAGTCCAAAACTGGGTTTGCAAGGGCTATTCTTCATGGTTTTTTGGAGATTTATTCCTTGCACCTTTCTTCTGTTCTGAACAACCTCCCTAGGTTCCATTTAAGCTATGGTGCTCTCCCATATGTTAAGAATACTGCAACATTGAATAGAAGGACATAGAATAGTTGTGTAAAATCTTACCATAACCATAGATGTCCTTCTCTTCTATGTTGCAGCATTCTGTCCATCCCACCTTCTCCCTGCATCTGGTCTCTTCCCTGGATGACTTAGTGTTTTCCTTAGGACTTCTGTTCCTCACGGGGCATTCTAGTTCTGAGGATGGTACATGCAGATGTCCTTTTATGGCTGACGTTATCAAAGCAAATGTGCAACGTCCCACGTACTGGCAGTAGCTTGAAGCTTTTGTATACTGGCCAGACATCAGGTCGTAGGGTGGAATACAACCCATGTGTTAAGAATACTGCAACATAGAAGAGAAGAACATCTATGGTTGTGGTAAGATTTTACACAGCTATTCTGTCTTGATATATTTACTAGGAGATAGAGCCACATTCTGTATGGGGGGGTAGCAAATGCTTAAATTCCTTTCTGTGATAGCAGTACTTTTAGATATTTGTTCAAAGCATGTATACTGTACTTTGTGCCACTTGTAATTCTTGGGGTGGGGACCTGCTGTTGAGTACAGTCATTAAATGTAATAGCTGGAAAAATGTATGGATTTCTGCCATTCTGTGCTTTTAGAAGCACACTGAATTGTGTTGTATTTTGCAGTATTTCTTGCATTTTGTCAGACATTTCCTCAGATACCAATATTATTGTAATTTTTTTTAGTCTAATGTGTCACTCCTGACATGCCGTCTCGAGTGTTGGACAGAATACACCACATGCGACCAGAGAACTGATTTATGTTGTACAGGCATGAGATGGCCTCCACATCCCTGGGGTATGTATCCTTAGTAGTACACTCCCACATACTTTTTTGACATCTTTCAGGGTATTTTAAGCTAGATATAATGATAAACATTGGCCCTTTTCTTGTTTCACTTTATCCATTTTTCCCCATCCAGTGTTCATGTTTCCCCTTTTAGGATGTGTTTCTTTGAAATGCATTACTATAGACAACTGAGGTCCCATCTGCCTGAGCTGGTGGTAGCTCAGGTGGATGTAAAATATCCCATGGGACTAACCGAAAAAGAGTAGGATAAGTTTCTTGGTGCTGTAGCCAAATTTCTTCAAGTCAGTATGAATACAACCTCTGGTCTCACCGCTGAAAAGAGAACACTGACCTAGTAGGACTAACACAGTAAATGAGTGAGTAAATACATAAATAAAATAAATAGAGGTCATGATCTTTGGACAGCGACTCTTGTTAGTCATTATCACCTTAGTCTTTCTGTTGTATGCAGACAGTTCTGTATTTTTTTTTTTTTAACAATTTCCCAAGTACTGAACAGCACCACGCTTTTGGCAACTGTCAGAACTCACTTATCAGCTTCAACTTCAGGCTGATTTTCATGCACTTATTCAGTGGGTCGGTGAAACAGTTATTGTTCATCTCCTCTGAAACAAATGTAATGCAAAAGCTCATGTCTGTCTTCAGACCTTCTACAAGTCATCAGTCATCTGAATAGTACTACTGACAATGTCGCTTAATTTAAATACCTAGGAATTTGATTGGATCTATTCTTAAATATCCATTTCCACACATGCAGAAAAATTAATTCTCTCCTTTTCTAGGCTAATAGGATCTCTTCTTTTCTTTCCAGACCCTGTAGGACTGCCATAGGTGAAGGTATCTTACTGGCTCAGGTAGAATATGGTCTTCCTCTGATTGCTATCTCTAAAAGAAATATATCGGCCATTCAAAACATCTCAAATTCCATTTGCAAATTCATCACTCTTCCTCATGAAATTAAATTCACTGCAAAACCATTTGAAAATCTATCTGGCTTCCTGTGAAGCAATCTGCTGACTTTCTGCTTGCCTCTTAGCTGTTTAAACTTATCAAAAATGAAACCTTCCCCACTAACCTCAAGACTATTCAGAGGTGCATTACCACACAACTTTGGACGTCTTAATGACACATGTCTCCTCCCATCCCACCAAATTAGACTTCAGTGCATAGACCATGCTTTCTCAGTCATTGGTTCCCAAACTGGGAATCTGCCCCTTATTTTCTTAAAGATCATTCCTCGTATCCGTTTTTCCGATCAAAACTAAAAGTACAGTTCAAGAGTCTGGGAAAATGCAACTGCTCTCTTCTTCTGGTTACATCATTTAAGCTCTTCCTAACCTACTTCGCTGTACATAGCTTGCTCTGACTTCACTTTTCATTGTGATTATTTCAGTGTGCCAGTTCAGATTTTTCAGTCGGTATGTAATGCATGCATGTACTGTGTTTGTGTTTTGTCTGTCATTTACATATAATGCAATGTATCTATTGTCTTTATAGTCTCAAGCCAACTCTGGGATTCACTTTGTATATAATAACATGTATATATTACATTTTGTCTTTCACTTTGTATACAATGTCATATATCTAGTTTGTTAACCCCCAGGCTGAGACTGAAATAGCCCCAGTAGGATCAGTGCTCTACCCTAGTTAACAAGTTCAAACTAAGTAAAATAATAAATAGCCCACAGAAGACATCTAATGAAATAGTGACAGTTCTGTGAACAGCACTCATAAGTACAAACACCTTAAAAAGAAGCCACAGTCGGCACAGGGAAAAATATGTAAGAAAAGCATTTTTCAGGGGGTGAGCCCTCTGCACTTCCCATGTGAGACTGATGCACCTCCATACTATTTATGCATGCCATGTTTGAGACTGGTGCATCTTGTGGAAAAGAGATCTTATAGGTTCATAGGTATTTACTAGGCTGACGACCACAAGGGCCTTTTTAAGCCTAGCCATGCATCCCAAATCTCTGACAAGTTCTGATACCCTTGATAAGTGTAAGCATGGGTCTGGGAGATGAACCATTTATAGGTTACCTGTGTCCATTAGAGACATAGGTGGCAAACCAGGGATGAATTTCCGGTTTCCCATCCAATTGTCCAAGTTGCACATGAATTGGGTTAGGGAGGAACTCTGCTTCACATGGATGGGGAGCTTGTTTTATACACAGGGTAGTCTCTGTGATGCATACCTATCTCTCCAGCAGGTCCTATTTATATCACAGGCAAGGTTTAAGTGTTTAATATAGGTAATTCTGGTGCTGTTTGTTTTGTGGATATGCAGGAGGTCCATCAGAGTAGAGTCTGACAATGCCCTGTATGCCAGGCGTAGATCTCACCTCAAAAGCCTGTAGGAGACAGAATACAGGGTTATGGCCTTGAGGCGGTCTGCATAGGACATTTTGCTTATGCCCTGTATTCTTTCAGTGAGGAATCTCTGTGGATGTTCCAATTGTTGGATATGCCTGGTTAGGTACATACCAAAGGGGGCATTGTATTCAATGATCGGTCTGATGAATGCCGACTACAGTGGAACAATGAATTCCTTGGACTTGGAATTCCTTGGACTTGGATACCATACCTTTGTTTATACGTTGAGCAACATAAAATAATTTCCTCACCACTGTAGACATGTGATGGTCAAAGGCTAGATTGGTGTCTGTGTGTGTCCCTAACTCCCTGACTACTAGATCAGCTCTAAGGGGTATGTTGTCAATATGATAGTTACCAAGGATGGATGACTTCCCAAAGGATACTATTATGTATTTCTTGTCATTTAGTTTTAGTCCATGGCTCTGACACCAGTTGTTTGTCCGTGTCTACCCCTCCTGGGGAACATTTGTGTCAATGTGAGATTCAGTGATGGCTCCTAATTTGCAATTGTCTGCAAATTTAGTCAGCCAGAGACCACTGATATTGGCCTTGACGTCTGAGAAGTAAATGCCAAAAATGAGCGGTCCAAGGACTGATCCCTGAGGGTCTACACTTGTGACTGGCCTCTTTGTAGAGTTGGACTCCCCAATTCTAACTTCCTGGTTCCTGTCTGTGAGCCAGTTGGCTATCCACCTGGTGACATACGGGTTTGTAGCTAACCTCTTGAGTTTGTCAACAATACCTGAGTGGGGTATTGTCAAATGCCTTAGCCAGGTCAAGGTAGGCAATGTGAATGATTTTGCCCTCATCCATTGCTTTGGTGACCTTCTCAAAGAAGTCCACCAGGTTGAGTAGGCATGATCTGCTTTTGACAAAACCAGACTGGGTTTGGTCCAGTGTTTGGGTTGGGTCCAGTGTTTGGAGGTTTACTACATCTCTGTTGATAATCTCCATGGTAATTTTTTCCATGGCTCTGCATATAAGACTGGTGAGACCTGTGGGTCTGTAGTTGGCCCACCTTTGTGCAGAGGGATGACTGTTGCCTTTCTCTATTCATGAACCACAAAGCCCGTTTGGAGGCTACAGTTAAATTGTAATTCCAGAGGCCCTGATAGTTCATGTTTCATGCTATTTAGAAGGCATCCTGGGATATTGTCTGGGCCCATTGATGCTATGTTCTTGGTCTTGGAGAGAGCATTAAGGACCTGCTCCCTAGTGATAGTAGGGGGAGTTATATTTGATGATATATCCTGAGGGAAGGTTGAGGGGAGAGAGGGGTGAAGTCTTCTAATGCAAAATCTGCCTTTTGCACATTTGTGATTACACGTAAGAGTGTTGATCACAAGTGTGCTGCTCACAAGCTTGGTACCTGCTTAGGGGCATATTCAGATGCTGTAAGCAGCTTTATTCTTCCTAATTTATGATTTTAAATGCCTTTTATCAGTGTTAGGCATTTTTTTTCTGTTTCAGTCTTCACATATTTACTACATGGACATAAGTAAACATATGTTATTCATACTTGTTTTAACTTCTGGAGATTTTCAATTGAGGATAATCAGTGATACGAGTTATGTTTTTTTTAAACTGGTATATCATTGGTATTTTAACTTGACACAGAGTTACTTAATGTCATTGGGATTTAAACATGAAAGAGAACAATTTTCATTTTTAAATTATGTTTGCCACTTTAGTCAGATTTTTTTTTATAATTTCTCAGTGGATCAACCTAAAAAGAGTTTTCTGACAATATTTCTAAATGTTTTAAAAGCATACAGAGACTGTCTCAGAAAAGAAGTTTCAGATAGGCAAATGCCTTTGAAATTGTTTCATATGGTTCTGGTATAATGTGATGTTAGATAGTCCAATCTCACCTTAATTTTTGCATGTGGGTTCGGAGCCGATCCTCGGCTCTGACTCGGACGATTTACAAGCTGGAAGACTTCTGGTTTGCTCGTGGCTAAGCAGGTATCCCATGGTGCACCAGTACAATCCCCAGATCTCGTTTGCTGCGTCGACGAGTTCGGTTGTGCTTCTCTTGGCTCTGGCTAAGTTTTTCAAATTCTTTATATTCAATATCGTATTTCAGTGCTTTATTAGAACTTTTATTGTATATTTGGTGTTGCTAATATATTAGGCAGTTGTATTGCTTGCCCTTTTTGAGTGCAACTTAGTTTACTACTGGTTATTGGTATCCTGTGTGCCAGTTAGTTTTAGGCACCGTTGCACATTTTTTGATTCTTAGGTAGAGTATTAGTTTTTGGCGGTTTTCCGCTCTTAGTCAGCAGGGGCTCCTGTTGTCTTGTCTTTTGTTATTCTGACCTTTTTTGGTCACTGTTGGCAGTTAGTTTTCTGCTATATTGAGATTGTTTGTTTTTGGCGGGGATCCGCTTGTGAATTTACTAGGATTGCAGCCTCCCTAGTATACTACCTGTTATTAGAAATATAGAAGTATACAAATTTATTGTGTCATTTATGGTTTCTCTTGTGTGAGTGGGCTTTCCTTTCTGGTCTGTTTAAATTAGAATACCTAGCTTTCTCTACACAGGGCTAGGCCCGTTTTAGTTAGAGAACCTAGTCCTCGTGTAACTCCTTTTTAGGGCTAGGCCCGTTTTAGTTAGAGGACCTAGCCCTCTTCCTTTTTCTCTCTTTCAATCTGTCTGGGTTTTGTGTGTGTAATAATGTCTAAGGAAAGTAAAGCCTCGGGGTTCAAAAAGTGCATGAAATGCTCCCAAAAGATATTTTTAACGGATGGCCACATCATCCTCTGGCCCCTTCCAGTCCTGGTCGTGCCTTCGGTTGCTGGCTCCTTTCCTGGCTTGCTATCAATACGTTCAAGCTACCCCAGACATCCTACTTGTGCTACATAGTACCCTGGTTCCCTACCTGTAAGAACCATCTCAGGGATCGTGCAGTGTATTGGGAAACTGTCCTGCCGCCCCACAAGAACTAAAAACTTAAACAAGTGTATGTATCATACTGCGTAGCCATTCTGTGCCACTGTTTTATGTTTTTGACCCGGCATACACTAGCCAGCAGCCCAGCACCAACCTAACCTCTCTTGGCTCCATAGATTCATCCCTTCCTTTACTCCCAGTGCTGCTCCAAATATCTGCATTTACTCACTTTGGTCAGCAGGTGGCAGCATCCATCCATTAACTGACTTTTACTTCAATCTTTTAAGCTCTGAACTGTAATAAAACCTCCAGCTGCCTTTTCTACCTCTTTCATCCCTGTGAATTCTATGCTTTCATTCCTCCCTTGACTCACTGCCCTGCCCTTATCCCCTGTAGTAACTTGCCTTGTGTTTTTACTCCTATCCTTACTGATTGTTTTTCATAGCCCATGTCCTTGGTCTTCCTTTCTTGGCTCTTTCTAGTGTAACTTAATTGTACCTGTCCCCTCCCCCCACTCAACTTTCTCCCCTCTGTCTCCCTTGCCTTGTCCCTCCTCCCTTCTGTCCTCTTCCCACCCCTGAAACTATATAGTGACACCACTAGAGCCAGGCGCCATTTTTAAAATCATCCTCTGGCCCCTTCCAGTCCTGGTCGTGCCTTTGGTTGCTGGCTCCATTCGTGAGTGAGTGTTTTCTGTCAGTATCTAATTATTGCACCGTGTTTATGCCCTATGTATGTTGCTGCTCAGTTACAGCTCTGTATAGCTATTGTACATACATTTCTGTTTATCGAGCATTATTACTTCAGGGAACTGACACATATCCCATCAACAGTTCGCTGAACGTTCCCAACGTGTATCTTTGTATTTAGTTAGCTGCATTCAGCCATTGTAATGTATTTAGCCCCTAATTTGTATGCCACTTAGCTACAGCTGTGTAGAACTGCTGCAAATACTGACTGTTTGTTGGGCATTCGTTGTGTTTAGCCCCTAATTTGTATGACACTTAGCTACAACTGTGTAAAACTGCTGCAAATACTGACTGTTTTTCAGGCGTTCTTTACTCAGCCCTCAACCACATCTCTTCAGCAATTCTCGGAGCCTTCCCAAGATCAGCCTGCATAACATCATTTCAGTAACCTCCTTTTATTTTTTTTTTCTTATTAAATTGTTGTGCCACATTCCCGCCTCACTTGGGGCATCGCAACTACTTTCTACATGAAATGCTCAACCAGCGTTTATGCGACAAAGCTTACCAGTTTTAGATTAGTTAAGCCTTGAAGCGGCTATTTTATTTGAACTGCTATTTTCCGAGGTATTTCCCTGATAAAAAAGGTTGTCTGCCCGTTATAATGTATGCACTGAACCTATTCTATTACAAGCAAATAGACTAGTTTAAGGTACTATACTTTAAACTGAAATTGGACATTTTTTTTTAAA
The DNA here is from genome assembly GCF_019279795.1 of Protopterus annectens. NCBI lineage: Eukaryota > Metazoa > Chordata > Ceratodontiformes > Protopteridae > Protopterus > Protopterus annectens. The sequence goes on from NC_056741.1 coordinate 755,972,400, forward strand.
TTACCACAAACTCCTGCCTCGTTTTTAAGTGTTGCAATTGCTTTTCTCATGAAATGCTCAACCTGCTTAGATATGAACTAACGTGCCCCACTAGTTTGAACTGTTTCTTGCTGTGGTATGTTAATGTATAAACTCAGAGTGCTATAATTATTAAGTGAGAGGATAGGATTTATGAGCAGTTTGTTTTATTTTTGCCTGTATCTAACAGACTGTGTTTATTATGACTGTAACTGCTTCCTCACACAGAGTTTGTCCTAAAATGTTGGTTAACTTCTATAGTGCAATGTACATTTTTACTTAAGTATGAACGCTGCCCTACTCTGTATTTTAAATGCAATAATTTGGTATTTATATATCACTCAGTACTCCTTCATTCTGTTTAATGTAAAACACTGTTTATAGTCCAAGTTTATGTACTGTGGTACTGAAGTTCTTACTGTTCTTAATTAACTTAATGTAATCATCCCTATCCCCCCCCAGTCTTCCCATACTCTACACTTCCTACAAAGTCACACTCTCACTACATACCACCCCTAGGCTACCCCATACTGCATAAACTATACTACCCCATTGTAGTCCTTTCCCTCTTAATGGCTGTTTTCTCTGTCGTCATAGTACTAATAATACCTTTCTTTCCTTTTACAGCTTGCTATCAATATGTTCAAGCTACCCCACACATCCTACTTGTGCTACATATTACCCTGGTTCCCTACCTTTAAGAACCGTCTCAGGAATTGTGCGGTGTATTGGGAAACTGTCCTGCCTCCCGGCAAGAATTAAAAACTTAAATGAGTGTATGTATCATACTGCATAGTCATTCTGTGCCACTGTTTGATGTTTTTGACCTGGCGTGCGCTAGCCAGCAGCCCAGCACCGACCTAACCGCTCTTGGCTCCATAGACTCATCCCTTCCTTTACTCCCAGTGCTGCTCCAAATATCTGCAATTACCCACTTTGGTCAGCAGGTGGCAGCATCCATCCATTCACTGACTTTTACTTCAATCTTTTAAGCTCTGAACTGTAATAAAACCTTCAGCTGTCTTTTCTACCTCTTTCACCCCTGTGAATTCTATGCTTTCATTCCACCCTTGACTCACTGCCCTGTCCCTGTCCCCTGTGGTAACTTACCTTGTGTTTTTACTCCTACCCTTACTGATTGTTTTTCATAGCCCACATCCTTGGTCTTCCTTTCTTGGCTCATCCCGCTCCGTTCGCCCTCCGGGCTCACTCCGCTCCCCTACCCTGCCCCAATTTCTCACCCGCCCCCACTACCTTTACATTTAAACCCCACTAACCACTCCCACTCCAATCAGCTTCACTATTTCCCCACCCCTACTCCTCAACTCCACCCCCTACCACCTCTCAATATCTAGCTTAACCCTTTCACAGCCATACCGCACTCCATTCATGTCAGTCACTCATCCCAATTAAAACCCTAAACTTCAACAGTGCTGACAAAACCATCTTCACTTATAACCCATCTACTACTACTACTTAGTTGATCCTGTCTAACCTACGTCACCAAACCCTTTAACACTACACACTCCCCCCACTTTCACACAACCAGTTCAATCCCTAAACAACGCCAACACTACTCTAACTCCATAAGCCCTCACCTATACTTCTGCAACCTCTTCCTACTCTTCCCCTCCAAACTATTTCCCACCTAGAAGCATACTACTCTAAGCCTAACTAGTAAATAAAATGACCAAGGTTTGCCAACAGAACTCGTGCACAGGAAAAAATAAATAAAAACTGTTTAATTCAAACAAAGGTTTAGCGCTTTCAACTAGGTATCCTAGTCTTCATCAGAACCATTGAACAACATACCAAATAGATTTAAATAGCAAAAATAGTTCAAAAATAGTTCAAAAAAGGCGCCAAAACATTTAAAGGTGTATTACTTTAAACCACTAAAAATGTGATTTGAACTCACTAATCAACACAAAACATAACACAAAAAAACATAAAAATATATAAAAATCAAGCCTTATCACTTAAAATACATATAAATCTCATAAAAATTTGTTATTTCAGGGTCCAGATCCAAAACATTCAAGTTGGGCAAATGGATTGACCACCAGCTTAAGCACATTTATGGAGTTATCCCTCAAATTTTGAAGGATTCATGGAGCTTTTTGGGGAAGTTAACACATGACCATTGGCAAACCAACCTTACCCTTGTGACCATAGACGTCGTGGACCTTTTTTCCTGTATTCCCAACAACCTAGGACTGGAGTATTTTTCTAACAGTCTACGGAAATATTCAGGATTTAGTTGGGACAGGATTTGTTTGTTATGTGACATGATGGGATTGGTCTTGGAACATAATTACATCACCTTTCAAGGGGAATTTTTTAAACAAATCAAGGGGGTTGCCATGGGCTCCTCTTGTGCTCCGATATTTGCAAATCTGATGATGGTTGAGTGGGAGGAGGAGACATTATTCACAAGCCCTTATTATGCGGATATCAAATTTTATGGAAGATATCTGGATGATATCTTTATTTTGTGGCAAGCTACAGCTGAGAAGTTAGATGAATTTATGTCCTTTCTCAACAACTCATCTGTTTTTTTAAAATTCACCCACAACATCAGTGATATCGATATTCCTTATTTGGATGTTGTTATTGGTTTGGGCCCTAGTGGATTTACATCTAAGCTTTACCGAAAACCCACATTTTCGAACGACTATTTGTATTTTTCCAGCAACCATCCACCACACATTTTCAAAAACATAGTTAAGGGACAATGCATTCGTATGAGGATGTCATCTACTGAAACTGTTATGAGATCTGAAATAGATACCCTTAAAAATTTGTTTTTGAATAGAGGCTATCCAGTTAAGTTGGTCAGCAATGTTATTGAATATGTGCAGAAAGAATAGGGGAACCAATATCCCCCCTTGCTGGGAAAATACTTTGTTGCTTCGGAAAATGTGGTAAAGGATGATAAATCATTCGGGAGAGCGTGTGTATTAACATACACTCCTCATACACATTTTATTGTGGATATATTAAGGGAACATTGGGACATTATTCTAGCTTCCAAGCTAGAAAATATAGTGGGGTCCTTACCAAGAGTTGTTTACAAGACAGGAGCCAATTTAAAGAGAATTTTGGAAAACAAAAACAAGGAAAGTGACACAAAAGATATTTTTAGGGGTACCACCAAATGCGGCACTTGTAAACAGTGTAGACATATTAATGAGGCTAAACATACTTGTTTAAGGGATACCAACAACACATTCATCAAGTTTAGGACAGGGAATTGTAACACCGCCAAAGTGGTTTATCTGGCTACGTGTATGATCTGTTCTGCCTATTATGTGGGCAAAACGGAAAGGAATCTAAAGAAACGTATATACGAACATTATTATCGTATTCAGAAAAAAGACAGCAAGAACGCCCTATACAGGCATATGCTTGAATGTGGCGAGGAACACCTATTCCGTTTTGCCATTATAGATCATTTGCAAAGCACCGTTTTTAGTGGCAATTGGAAAATGCAGTTATCAGCATTAGAGAGCAAGTGGCAGATTTTGTTGGATGCCACTAGGGCACCTGGACTGAACGAGTCTATTAGTATAAAACCATTTTTAATTTTGTCCCAGTAAAATTGAAGTTTTATTCCCTGTGTGATGTTGTTTGTGGTGGTTCAAGTTATTCACCATAATATTATGCAAGGGTTGATTATTAATAATTATTATTAATCTTTATTATTTAATATCTAATATTTACCATATTTGTACATAACAAAATGTAAACAACATTTTTCATGAGATTTATATGTATTTTAAGTGATAAGGCTTGATTTTTATATATTTTTATGTTTTTTTGTGTTATGTTTTGTGTTGATTAGTGAGTTCAAATCACATTTTTAGTGGTTTAAAGTAATACACCTTTAAATGTTTTGGCGCCTTTTTTGAACTATTTTTGAACTATTTTTGCTATTTAAATCTATTTGGTATGTTGTTCAATGGTTCTGATGAAGACTAGGATACCTAGTTGAAAGCGCTAAACCTTTGTTTGAATTAAACAGTTTTTATTTATTTTTTCCTGTGCACGAGTTCTGTTGGCAAACCTTGGTCATTTTATTTACAAGTTGCTGTTCGTTTGGAATTAGTTCTAAGCCTAACTAGGACTACTTATACAAAACATACAACCCTTAAACTATGCACAAAACACTCCAATCACCTCTATTTCCATCTCCACCAACTCATCACCACCCTTCTCTCTGGTGACATACACCCTAACCCTGGTCCCTCTCACATCAACTCCCCAACCCCCCCCCCTACACACCTTCATCTGTAAAAACCCTCTCCTTCTCAGCATTAAATGCTCAAAGTATATGTAACAAAATTCCCAACCTCCATGCCTGGCTTCTCCATAACCATCCTGACATATTGTCAATCTCTGAAACATGGCTAAAACCCTCCATAAAAGATTCTGAAATAACTCCCCCCAACTGTAATATCATCAGGAAAGACAGAACCCATAAAAAGGGAGGCGGAGTTGCTCTATTCTATTCCTTTTCCCTTTCAGTTACTTCATATTCTAAGCCTATTCCCCAATTTGCCAACGCCGAATTACTTCTAGCCCTTCTCCACCTAAACGAGCATAAAACCATATGCTTAGCCTTCCTCTATATCCCTCCTGATGACAACATACCTATTCTTGAGGACATACTCTCTTGGCTCTCCACCAACATTACAAATGAATCTCTTATCCTAGGCGACGTTAATATTAACTGGTCCTCTGTCCAATGCCCAACAAACCCCCTAAATATAAACCTCTACAACTTCCATCAGCTAATCAACTCTATAACCAGGCCATCAAAGGACTATTCCTCTGGAAGCACCCTAGACTGGATTCTAGTATCACACCCACACCTTATCTCCAGTAGTGATACCCTCCCTGACACTTTCAGTGACCACTTTCCTACTTTCGCTCACCGTCAACTCTCCCTCCCTACAACTGCCACATACCACCATCTCTATACGCTCCTTAAAAAACTTCAACCCCAACACCTTCTCTGACTTACTTAAACAATTTAACTGGAATCCTCTGAATACTCTTCCTCTTGATGAAGCTGTCACTTATTTTAATACATCATTTCTTAACCTATTAGACACCTTGGCCCGCCTAAGAACTAAAATAATTGAGCAAAACCATCCTCTGTGATAAAGCCTTAAAAAACCACTATAAAAACAAACCCCAGCCACCCTAAATGAATACAAAATACTTCGTAACAGAGTAAAAAAACTTGTCACTTCCGACCGCAAATCCTACTATATCACCCGCCAAAACAATCACAAGACTAACCCAGAAAAATTCTGGGATAGTATCTCCTCCCTCTTCAACCCCGGCAGAAAGGAAAACCCACACCCTGATCATAATTCTTCTGATACCGACCTAGCCTCCCAATTTAACAGCTTTTTCATTGACTCCATATCTAAATTAACATCATCCTTCACAAATAACTCCACTCATCCTGCTACAATTCCCCCTATCGCCTCCTCCTCAGGTACTTCCATCCCCCACCTTCCTCTCTTCTCTCTCAAACCCATACCTGTATCAACTATAAAAAAAACTCCTTCTAAAATTAAAACCATGCTCTAATGCCCCTGATAATATCCCCTCCTTTTTCCTGAAGACAGTTGCTGAAGCCATTTCCTTCCCCAGCTGTATTCTTATAAACCGGTCAATCCAAGTAGGCTATGTACCCCAAATTTGGAAAAAAGCCTACATTATTCCCCTCCACAAAGGTGGAAACAATAATAACATCTCCAACTTTAGGCCTATCGCCATCTTATCCTCCATCTCTAAACTACTTAAAAAATGTATCCACATACAATTACTACCCTACCTCACCGACAGTCACCTACTAACCCCAGCACAACATGGATTCAGATCTAGTCACAGCACTACTACCGCACTACTCTCCTTCCTCGAAACTGTGAATAAAGCTCGAGACTCCAACTGTATTGTCTCCATCCTCCTACTAGACCTTTCTAAGGCTTTCGATACCATCTCCCACTCCCTCCTTCTGACCAAGCTCTCTAACCTACATCTTTCACCCTCTTCTATCAACTGGTTTACCAGTTACCTTTCCAGCAGGAAACAATCTACTACATCTTTCACCCTCTTCTATCAACTGGTTTACCAGTTACCTTTCCAGCAGGAAACAATCTGTCAAATGGAAGCAGTCTACTTCCTCATTCGTCAACACTGTCACTGGTGTACCCCAGGGCTCCATATTAGGTCCCTTACTATTCAACATTTTTATTAATGACTTTCACCATAATATCCCTAATGCTAAAATTGTCCAATATGCAGAAGATTCAGCAATTATCTGTGCTGTTAACTCTATTCCCTCCCTTGTAAAACTAACTCAAGATGCCTTCTCAACCACCGAAAAATGGATGCTAGATAACCATCTAGCTCTCAATCCATCAAAAATCAAACTCGTGATATTCACCCCATCCAAAAACATAACTATCGACATAAATACATTCTCCATAACCAGTCATAACAACACTTCCCTTGAAATTGTTTCCAGTGCTAAACTGTTAGCAGCTCTCATCAATAATCAGCTTAAGTTTGATACCCATATATAAACAAACATTAAAAAACACACCAGAAACTTGGTATGTTCTATTGCCATATTTGCTTCCTTTCCCCATCCACTAGATTCCTCCTCTCTACCACATACCTCATCCCTTCTTTCCTTTATGGTGCCCCACTCCTAACCAACCTACAATCCTCTATCAAAACAAAACTCTCCTCCTGCTATAACAAAATCGCCAAATTCACCACTGGGCAAAGATCCTCCTCCAATCACTGTATTGCCCTCCACAAACTAAATATGCTAGAGCTTCCCAACTACCTTATCTACACTCAGCTAACCCATGCTCATAAGCTCATTTTCAAGCCCTCCCTCTGCCCCTCCCTTGCCTCAACCTTCACTATGCACCTACCTAGCAGACCCCTAAGAACCAGCACTCAGAACCTGATTGAACTCCACAAACCTGCCTGTCCAGCAGGCAAACTCTTACTCTCTTTTTCCCTAGCCCGTCTCTGGAACTCCCTCCCACCTCATATTCGTAGCACCGACAGCCTCCCCACCTTTAAAACTCTCCTCCACTCACACTTATCATCTCTCTGGGAATGCTCATGTTCCCATCCTGCTTAACATTCCCAGCTACTACCTTACCCCCTTAGCCTACAATCACATTCCCCCCATGAGAACATACATAGTGTAAACAACTGCTTATGTTTAATTCTTCTGTACATACTTGCTCACTATTGTCTTCGATTTAACATTTATTTTAGTGATTATAGAGACTACAAATTGTAAACTCATATGAATCGTTACATATTGTTCTTCTTTGTATTCTAGTTGTATTAGCATTTACTTAGGCTTATATGTATTTCTCTTGTACTTTAACAGACTGTTATTTTATTTTATATTTTACATTGTATCTATGGAGCTTTTCTCCCCAGGATTCCATTGAAAATGGGCTCATTTGGCCCAATGGACCATCCTGGAAAACCAACTTCAAATAAATAAATAAATAGCTGTTGCTACTGCCTAGGGGCCATCCACTTGCAGGAATTGGGCTTGTTCTGCCATGCTTTCTCTCCTAGAGTGTTACAGGAGAGAAAGAACAAACTCATACTCAAGGGTCTATTGAAACCATGCTTTGAGGAAGCACTATCCAGTTCTTTGGCTTCCTCTAAGTCTGGGAAATCAAAATCCTCAAAAAGGCCTTCTCTGGCACCAGCTGGTGTCTTGGATTCACCTCGTAAACAGTTGAAACAGTCCAAATCTGCCTCCTCGATGACTCAGCCTTTGGAGCCCAAGGAGAGCATCATGGCGGTGTCAGAGTCAGTTGCAGGTGTTTCAGAGCCGATCTCTGAACCTATTGAGACAGCAGTTAACTCTGCTACTCGGAGCCGGTCTGTAAGCTCCCTACTGGTTTCTGTAACAATCAAGTCTCCAGTGCCCCCCCAGGTCAAGATCCCCTACTATGTCTTCCAGGAGCCTCTCAGAAGAAGATGTGGAGAGGGTAGTGCTGAGACTCCTGAAGTCATCTGCCTTACCAAAATTATTGTTGGCATTATTGTTGGCTCCGACACAGTCGGCTCTGGAGCCACTTGGCCCAGCTTTCCCCTTGTCTGCTATTCCTCCTCCGAACCATACTGGCCTTTCGGAGCCGGAGTGCTTGGTGCCAACGGAGGAAATGCCGGCTCCAGCTCACTTTGTTGCTGCCTTGGAGCCGGGTTTGGCTCCGACACTCTTGGTGCCGTCATTGTGTCCAGGGGCGGAAACTCTTTTGTCTGCACCAACAGGGAGGGTTGGAATCGTTCTTTTTTGGTTCCAAGCCTTCCTCTTGGTGCTTCGGCCAGGGTGAGCTCGGACCCTGCATCTATCTCGGAGCCGACAGCTCTGGCTTTGACGCCAACCCTCATCTCTTCGGAGCGGGGAAGGTCTTCGGAGCCGGAGAGGTTGGCGTTTGAGATGATGAGGAGTGTGCTATCTCATTCTCCAGCCCCTACTAGTGGCACCAGCACTGTTCCCCCTAGAGCACCCACTTCAGTCTCAGCCCCTACTCTCTCTCTGGAGACAGCAGAGACCCGTAGCCTCAGGAGCCATTGGCTGGTGGCCTCCACTCTTCTGAGGCTTTCCTGGAATGTTCTTCCGAGGAGCCTCCCCGGAAGAGGTTATGTAAGAAGAAACATGTTGACTCCCAGGATGAGTCTTTGACATCGGACACTGACCTCGAGTAGTCTGAAGGGTGCCCCAAGTCGTCCTCTGATGCTGTCTCCTTTGTGGACATTCTAGAGATCCTTAGGCAGAGGTGCGACTGGCCCACTGTTAACCCTTCTGATGAGGAGTCGGTGTACCTGAAGGCTTTCGGGTCTCAACCTTCTACCTCTTGGGAGTCTCCACCTTTTGATGAACTGATAGATCTAGTTAGTCGAAAGGTGTGGGATACTTCTGACACCATGGAGCCAGTCCCCAGGAGACCAAACAAGTTCTTGTCTGCCCTCCTGGTAAAGAGTTCTTGTCCAAGGGCATTCCCATAGATGCCATGGTGGTGGTGGCGGCCAAGAAGAAGGAGTTGGCGGAGACTTCATCTGTTCATCTGCCAAACAAGGAGTCTCGACAGATGGGCATATTTGGGAAGCGTATCTTTAGTTCAGCGGCCTTTACCCTTCGATCGCTGAACTATCTCATGCACTTCCCGAGGTTGCAGAAGGATCTTCTCAAGGAGTTAGGAGATTCCATACAAGGTGCATGTACTGAGGGAGTTCCTGACAAGATTTCTACTCAGTTGTCCACCTTAAATTCTGTGGTTAACTCCTCCATGCGACTTATCTCTTATGGTGCTGATGGAGCAAGTAGAGCAGCGGGTTCCAGAGTTGCCTTGAGGCGCCACTCCTGGATGCACTTATGTAATTTTGCAGAACCATTCAAGTCTACTTTCACCAATGCCCCATTTGATGGTTCCTCATTGTTTGGTTCCAAGGTGAAGGATACACTCACTCGGTGTGAGCAAGAAGGAAAGAAGCTTTCTGCCGTGGGAGTGCATTTTACTGTCCCTTCCAGACCATACCACAAGGGTCAAAAGGGCGGTAAAATGTGGTTCAAGAAGTCCCAGAGGGTCTTTCCTGACACACAGTGAGTCCTCCTTCAGCGGCAGAGGAGGAGGAAATGGCAGACGTCGCCTTAGAGGCAGTGGCGGTCCGCAATACCAACAAGGCCGTGATTCCTTTTGAGGATGCCCTTATCAGTGCTCCTGATGTTGAGCCCGACTGCGCTTCTCTGGGACTGGTCGGGCATCGCATTTCTTTGTACCAAGAAGCCTGGCTAAATATCACCCAACACAATTGGTTGCAAAGAGTTGTTACCACAGGCTATATCATACTCTTTTCCCTATCACCGTTTGTTCCCAAAAGGATCCCAGATGTACCACCCAATCACAGGGATCAGGCAACTGTGGAGATCAACAAGTTGCTCTTAAAAAGATCATCCAGCCTGTCCCAGCAGACCAGATAGTATCCGGAACTTACTCCAGGTTCTTTTTAGTTCCAAAATGAACTGGAGATTGGAGGCCAATATTGGACCTCAACAGATTGAACGAATCAGTGAAGAAGGACAAGTTTCGGATGGTAACACTGCAGTCTATACTCCCGTTGTTAGGGAAAGACTTTTGGATGTGCTCTCTGGATCTTCAGAACCCCTACTACCACATAAAAGTAGACAAGGCGTCCAGAAGCCATCTACGCTTCTGGCTGGGAGCCAGTCACTATCATTTTCACGCTCTGCCTTTTGGTCTCACCACAGCCACCAGGGTGTTCACCAAATGCATGGCAGTAGTGTCAACTCACCTGAGATGTCAGGGATTCCAGGTGTTTCCGTATTTGGACTGGCTCCTGGCTGCCCCTACCAGGCATCTACTCCTCCAAAACAGGGTCACAACGATTCAACTTTGTGCTCAGTTAGGGATCTCCATAAATTGGAAAAAATCTGCATTATTGCCCTCTCAATCTGTGATTTTTATAGGCATAGAGCTCTTCTCCCCGCCGAAAGGGCACAGAACTTAATCTCCCAAGTTCAACATTTTCTGCCGTTGCGAAAAGTCAAAGTGAAGTGGGTTCTTCAGCTCCTCGGGACTATGGCTTCCACAATTCTATTAGTATCATTAGCCAGGTTGCACATGAGAATTCTCCAGTGGCTTCTGTCTTCCCAATGGTCCTTCCAATATCTCCCACTCCCACAAGCTCAGCCGGGCAATCCTAATGCCTCGCGAGTGGTCTCTGAAATGGGAAACAGTAGATCAGATTTTCCGGAAATGGGGACAGCCTTGCTGCGACCTTTTTGCCAGCCCACTCAATACCAAATGCAGCAGCTATTTTTCCCTCATTCCCCCTCCAGGGGAGACTCCCAGAGACGCTCTGCCTCATGATTGGCCCATGGGACTTCTGTATGCCTTTCCTCCAATCCCTCTCATTTCCAAAGTGATTCAGAAAGCCAGATGGCTGGAAGCAAGTTGATCCTCATTGCTCCTTACTGGCCTCATCAGGTCTGGGTCCCCTTCCTCGAGCCTCTCCCCCTGGATGATCCTTGGATTCTGGACCCAGCTCCAGATCTATTGACTCACATGTCGGGTTCGCTACACCCCTCAATCCACACCCTCAAATTGACAGTGTGGCTGCTCCAGTTCCATCCCTAGTCAGGCTTCATGATGTATCGTCCTCAGTGTCCCGCATTCTTATGTCCTCCCATAAACCTTTAACTAGGAGGCTCTATGGCAGTAAATGGAAAAGATTTTCTATTTGGGCACAGAGAATGAATGTAGATCCCTGTGATTCTGGATTTTCTTTCTGAGCTTTTTCAGCAAGGATCTGCCGCTGCCACTATCGGAGTCCAATTGGCGGCAATTTCACATTTTCACTTAGGTTTTCCAGATACCAGTTTAATGTCTCATAAGCTATGCAATACCTTTTTGAAAGGGGCCACTCTATTGAGACCACCCCTGCAAGAACCAGTGGCTTCTTGGGATTTAAATTTTGTGTTGTCCAGATTGACTTCTTCCCCCTTTGAACCTTCCCACTCATCTTCACTAAAATTTTTGTCTTGGAAGACCTTGTTTTTGGTAGCTATCACATCAGCTAGACTGGTATCGGAGCTACAGGCCTTGTATATTAAGCCACCGTATTTGATTTTTCACAAAGACAGGGTGTCATTGCATACTAATCCCTCCTTTGTCCCCAAAGTTTGTTCTAATGCTACCTTAACTCATTACATCCGAGTGATGCCTCCAGGTGCATCTGCAGTTAACTCCTACTGATGCCTCTAGGCGTCAAATATTACTTGCTCATATCTGCATCAATAATTCCAAAACCATGCTATGTAAAAGGTTTTAAAATATGTCATCTTAAAGCTTACAGAATGGCAAACTCAACTGCATTAATATTTGTCCTCTGTCTAGTGCAGGTAAAGAGATATTAACTGTTGTTTTTATTATATTAATTTATATAGATATAATTTTCACATTTTTCTAAATTTCTCAACAAAAAAGTAACACACACAAAACTCCTAGCCTCATATGAAAGCTCTCAGCTAGATAAATAAAATGCTGCTGACAGTATGTATGCATTCTGAGTGGTTGTTGAGATATTGTAAGTTGTTTACAAAATATTACAAATGTAATAGTTACTGTGTTTATTGTGAGTTATAAAATTAATTTTAAGATCTAGAACCTAAAGAATACTACCACTATAAAAATAATTTGTGCTGAAAGGTTCAGAATTCATACTTTGTTTATAACCCCTATGATTCCACAGATATGAATTTCTCTCAAAAGGCTTAGGCTCCGCCCATTGGAAGTTACAGTGCAAACTTCCTGAGGTCCATTGGTGTGAGTGAGTTAAACCAATCAATAGAACTTCTAGTTTTCTTCCCTAACCACTGTAATGCAGCTGAGTATCATTTTCATCAGCTAGACGTTCATAGACAACTGCGTTTTTATCTACAGTGGACTAAGGTTTTTCAGGAAATCAGATCAATTATTCATTTCCTTTTCTGACTCTAGATTGGGCTTACCAGTTTCTAAAGTGACACTATCTAATTGGATTTCCAGATGTATAGCCTTTATCTATAGCTCAGATGGCAAACCTTTACCCTGCAGGATCAAGCCTCATTCTACCAGGTCGCTGTCTACCTCTGCAGCCTTTCAAGCCAGGGTACCACTTGTTAATATTTGTGCAGCAGCTATCTGGGCTACGCCTCACACTTTTATTACACATTACAAATTGGATTTGGCATCCAGGGGTAGAGCATCCTTTGGCTCCATGGTGCTCAAGAGTATTTTCTAATGAGCCACCCAAGAATAAGGCGCTAGGGACGCTGTCCCATATGTAAAAATGAAGGTGAGATCGGACTACCTAACATAAAGAAGTTAAGTACTCACCATAACGTTCCATGTTGGTAGTCCATCTCACCCTTCATTTTTACCAACCTGCCCTCCTGCCCCCATCCTGGAAGATCTGGAAGTAATAATTTGGTTGCCCTTGGTTGGAGACCCTTTAGTATTGGTTGTTTTTATGGTTGTTATTCTAGTAAGCAGCAAACAAGATCTGGGGATTGTACTGGTGCACAATGGGATACCTGCTTAGCCACGAGCCAACCAGAAGTCTTCCAGCTTGTAAATTAGCCGAGTCGGAGCCTTGGATCGGCTCCGAACCCATATGTAAAAATGAAGGGTGAGATGGACTACCAACATGGAACGTTATGGTGAGTACATAAATTCTTTTTCTTTCCTTTTTGACATACCTCTTGGCCTTCAAGCATTGGAAATTGTAGCAGTGACTCGTAAAACTCACATCAGTGGGTCAGAACGAGGAGAATATTATTTTTCACATAGTGTGCTTCCTACAGTAGACCTTATATAGTTAGCAATTGACAGTGTAGGTTTAATTTGTGTAATAAGGTATGCTGCCATAACAAGGTATGACTTTTTAAAAATCAGTAAGTCTAGGAGGGGGACGGCTAAATCTTAGTGCAGACCGTCCTAACATTGTGTATAAATAGCAGTTGAGAGGTATCATTGGCTGTGTTAATTCCTTTTTAATGTTAATCTGATTGTTGCAGTAATTGTCATAAGACATTGTTATATTCCCTTGTTTGTTTTTGTGATCGTCACCATTCTACCTTACTCATTCTTACATTGATAGCACTTATTGAGTTGATTATTTAGGTTTTTTGTATATAATTCTTAATTCCAACACAGTAAAACGACTTTTAGTAAAATTAGATATTGTATAAAATGCAGTTCAAAATATACAGTAATGCAACCTAAGAAATACAACATTGTCAGCAGATGTTGAGATGCCACTTCCATTAAACTATGAAAACTGATGAAAGGAAGAAGGAAATACCATCCTGGAAAAGAGATCAGCAGTAGCTCAAGAAAACAAAGTAAAACGGTAGTAATTAGAGATGAAGTGGAGATGGGGACTAGATAGAAAGGCAGAAGGACATTGTCAAGTCTGTTTTCTGACTTCTAACTCTCTCTGTTTTGAAAGTTAAGAGTAGATGCCTTTTTGACATGAAGTTCTCGGTACATTTTCTAGGAAACAGCCAAATGTGGGAGTTACGTTCTTGTTTTGTCTTTTCTCTCAGTAGGTCCAAGATGGCAGACCAGACTTGGCTGCTACAAAAGCTTCTGGAGAGTTATTGGGATCGTAATTGTTCTCCTCTGAAAATTATTTTTCAGAATTTTATCCCTTTCATGCATACCTGTTTTCATCTACCTCTGTTTCTCTTAAGGATTCTTTTGCTTCAGAAAGCATTTATTCATTCATTGTTGAATTCTGCTTTGGATGTGCACATGTAGTAGTTGATTAGTGTCTTTGAGATTATCTACTGAGCAGAAAAAATATTCTGTTATTCCCATGAACCTAAAGTCTGCAAACTGTTCATTGTACCCTGATGGTAATGCTTTTTTCAATTTGAACCTATTTGCTCCATAACTCTGTTTAGATTCTGCCTCATTCTTTGCATCCTGTTTCACAAATTGCATCGTTTCAGGTTCCTACGTTTTTTATTCAAGACTACACTTGTCAACAGTTTTCTGAAATCCTGTTTTACAAACTTGGGTCTGTTGCCTTTTAGCAAAGATGTTTCCGTATTTCAGCAGCCACAAAGACACTCCTTTTTCTTGTACTTGTTCTTCTCTACCTCCTCTGAGAGCAGAATGTTCCATTTGTGGCAGCCATTCAGCTTAAGGTCTTGGTTTTTGAGGGCCCAAGCCATGTAGCAGAGTGTTTACGTCTACTGAAAAAGTCCCAGCAGTTCTATTGCATTACATTTGGTTGAGGAAAGGAGGGGAGGCCATAAGCATGTCTAATCTGCCCTTTTAAATGCTCTAACATTATACCTGTATTCTCTCTCTACCTGCCCCCTTAACCTTTATCCACCTGTCCTGTGCATATTTAAATGCCTGTGTGGATTCCATCTCCAGCGTCTGTTATAATGGTTCATTCCATGGAGCTACAATCTTTTTGGTGAAAATGTTTCCTGGAGACCCATAGAGTAGTTATTTCCTGTAGTTTGCTGCCTATGCCACCTCCACCCCATTCTGTTATTCTTGTTCAGAATGACACCTTCATATCTCCCTAACGTGATCTTGTACAGCAGTGTCATGATCCTCCTGTTTCTTCTGCATTAAAGTGAGGTTAGCTTTAGTTCCTCCACCCCCTGTCTCTATTCCTTCCAGTGCATCTCATCGATCTTTTCTGGTATTTTTATTTCAAATTCTTTCCAGCAACTGGGTGTCCTTTTCCCTTATATTGCCTCCAAAACTGCAATTAGTACTCAAGGTGAGGTCTGACCAAGGGCCTGTACAGTGGAAACCTTACCTCTCTGCTTCTAGAGTCCGTCTCTTTGAGGGTATGTCCCAGCATTCTTTTTGCTCCTACCACTGCCTTCACACTCTGCCCCCAGTGGTCTGTTCCAGTATGATGAACATGTCAGAACTTTTCCCCACACTGTTGTCATTATTTCAGTTTCTCCATGTTATTTTGCAGCAGGGTGGTTGTAGCTGAACTGCAGCACTTTTCACTTGTTGGCATTGACTCCTGCCATGTTTCTGGCCACTTGTGAGCATTTTCAAATCCTCAACCTGCTCTCCACTGCTGCATCTTTTGTGTCATCAGAAGAGTTTTATCCTGTTCTCTACTTCCTCAGGTATGTCTGAAACAAACACTGAAGACATTGAAAAGTGTTGGACCTGTGGTATTACATTTTCTTATCACTGATTTCTGACACTGCCCCTGTCACCACAACTTTGTTTCCTGTCATTCAGCCATACAGTAGTCCAGATGTTTATCGTGTTTCACTGTTGCAGTCCCAACAAATGGATTATCCAGCTCCCAGTAGCCCTCAGTCGGCCAGAATACCAAAGGTAAGTTAAAATTACATCGGTTGCCGTCGGTTGTAAAGGACGTCAGGGCATCCGATACAAAAGGAGGCAGCCAATGTCACTTCCTTGGTCTTCCTTGCCGTGGAGTTCGAAGCAAAAGCTTTTCATGCACGAGTGCCAGTCGGCAGTTTACCTTTGTTGGTTTCCAACTACAGGAGTTGAAGTCTACTACAGCTAAGTACCCCATTGTGGATCCTCTTTTCTTGCCTTAACGAATGTCAGAAAAAGTTAATAATTGCCTTATCTGTGGAAAGCAGATTCCCCATAGAGATTTTCATTCCTATTGCATTATTTGTTTAGGCCTTGACCACGGCGTTCCCAACTGTGATCTCTGTGCCTCCATTAATCTGCGTACTATCCGTCGTCGGGCTAAGATTTTGGCTAGGCATTTTGGAGTTTGGCCTAAGTTCATTGGTATGGCGTCCGCCGGTCTTCAGGCTTCGTATGTTCCAAAGAAAGGTAAGGATGAGGACTGTGACAGGCCTCTGAAATCTAAGTCCTCGGATGAGGTTAAGTTGGGCATCAGTCAAGCGGTAGCCAGTGAGATGCCTTTGCAGTCCCTGCAGTCTGCAGATGTACAACCGCAGGCCTTGATTGAGTCAGAGTCCCTTAGGCCTTCAGCCTCCATTTTGCCTTCCGACCTGTTGCCGGTACCTCTTCTGCTGGAACCGGAGCCGCTAAGCTGACTCCGGTGTCTGAGGCCTCAGTTTTGTTTTCTGACAGCAAACTTCTTCCTTCAACCTCTGCTGCATCTTCAGCGGTTGCCAGGCCTCCCGAGCCCGTCAGGCTTTGCAGGTAAATCTTCCATTCGTAAGCCTGTGAAAAGGCAGGCTCCAGCTGCTTCTCATTCCCCTCAATCCAAAATGGTTAAAATGACTAATGCGGTTCTTAGCCTCTTCCTTCGAAAAGGAGTAGGGATGTTTCTCCTGAGGTTTTGTCCTGCTCAGGTTCTGATTCTTGCAGCATTTCTGCTGATGAGGAATTTTGTCAGGCCTTTTCTCCTTTTGTGGATTCAGATACAGAGGAGTCATCCCTTCGGCTTCTCCTCCAGAGGATTTCTCTTTTGGTGATACTTTAAATACCCTCAGAGAACATTTTAAATGGGAAAGTCAGGATTATTCCCAATCCAAGAAACGGATTAGGGAGTTTCTGGATTTACCTCAACATAAGCCTCTTGCTATTCCCCCTGGGTTGGAAGTTGTTGATGATGTGTTTCTGGAAAATTCTTGGTCTTCAAATTCGGTTCCTCCTGCTCCCAGGAAACCTGACTGGTACTACAGGGTCCCCGATTCTCATCTGTTTCTTTTCAGGAATCCGTTGGTGGATCCAGAGGTTATTTCTCAGGGTCCTAAAGAAGTTAAGGCCACTGTTACCAGGAATCCTGTTCCCTCTGACAGGGAGTCTAGGAACCTAGATAGGTGGGGCAAGAAGGTTTATACCTCTGCCACCCTAGCTATAAGGGCTACCAATTGTCTGTTTCATATGCTGAAGTACCAGCAGCACACCTTGGAGGCTATTAAGTCTAGGATAGCAAGTGTACCTCTTTTGGCAGAGAGCAAAGACGTGCAGGATTTACTGAATTCCGCCAGTCTGATCAATAAGCATTCTTTACTTTGTGGTTTTGACATCCTTGAGGCCTCTGGCAGGGCTACGGCTACTGGATCCGTTATCAGAAGGCACGCTTGGCTCAGAGAACAGCCTCTTCCAGAATCTGTTAAGGCTAAGCTTTTGGATGTACCTTTGCATAAAGACAGTATTTTTGGAAGCAAAGCAGAGGAGGTACTGAAGAAGATGGAGGATAAGGCCAAGTCCATGCAAACTGTTAGGGATTTTCTGCAAGTTCACCCCCCTTGCTTTAGCAGGAATTACCCTTCCAAGAGTTGGATCTTTCCTGATACCAGCAGACAGAACCGTTCCAGGACTAGAGGTTACAAATCTTCTAGGGGGCAGGGGGCTACCCCTCAAAGGTCTAGGTGTTGGCAGGCTTCCACTTCTAAAAGGGGGAAGCTCCAAGCCTGCATCTCAATCAAAACACTCTCAATGACTTTTTACAACTTCTGCCTGTTCTTGCTTGCCGGGAGAGTCCTTTAGGGGGAAGGTTGGCTCTTTTTGCAGATGTCTGGGCCACTATCACAGATGACAAATGGGTGCTCAGAACAGTGTCCCTATGGCACAAGTTTTCTTTCCACACCTTTCCAGCTCCCAGGGGATTCCCGGATGTTCCTCCAAATCAAAGGGCAGAAGTAGAAAAACAAAGTCTGTCTCGGTCTCATCTGGGAGCAATAGAATCAGTTCCTGCTCAGCAGGTAGGCCAGGGCTTTTATTCCAGGCTTTTCCTAGTTCCAAAACAAGAAGGCACCTGGTGTCCTATCCTGGATCTTTCCATTCTGAACTCTTTTCTAGTAATTCCAAAGTTCAAAATGCTCACTCTGCATCAGTTGCTACCATTGCTAGAAAATTCCTGACTGGTAACCCTTGATCTCAAAGAGGCTTATCTGCACATTCCTATCCGGTAAAGTTTCAGGCAGTACCTTCGTTTCCAGAGTGGGCGAGCAACTTTACCAATTCTCTGCTCTGCCCTTGGCTTATCTACTGCTCCCAGAGTCTTCACAAAGTGCCTGGCCCCAGTCATTGCTTTTTGCAGGCAGAAGAAAATTCAGATTTACCCATACTTGGATGACTGATTCAAGCAAGCTCTCAGGAATAGCTGTTAAAGGATCTGGAATTTGTAAAGACTCTTCTCTCTTCCCTGGGTTACTCTCTGTGTGGAAAAATCAAAAATGGTACCATCCAAGGAGATAACATGTCTGGGAGCAAGTCTGAACACAGCCGCCTAGATGATATATCTCACCCAGGAGAAGCAGACAACTCTTTCAGTTTACTTCAAAGACTTGGCAAGCCTGTCCCAGCTCCCTGCAAGGAAATACCTGCAAGCTCTGGGATTCATGGCATATTGTGTTCTCATGATTCCATATGCAAGACTGCATATGAGGAAATTGCAGTGGTACCTCAAGAACATTTTATTATCAACACACAGAGGACCTGGATATGATGATTCCTGTGCTTCCATCTCTGCAGGCGGAGTTTCTGTGGTGGGCAACAGCCTGTCTTCAAAACAAAGGCATGCCTTTTCGGACACCTCTTGCCACTCAAATTCTGACTACAGATGCATCGGACTATGCCTGGGGAGCACACCTGGATGGCAGATGCATACAGGGACGTTGGAACGCCCAGCAGATGCACCTGCACATAAATCTAAAGGAACTGATTGCAGTTCAGCAGGCCTTGGTAGCTTTCAAGCATCTTCTTTCTCCAGGGACCGTACTTGTCAGGACAGACAATACCACGGTCATGTGGTACATCAACAGGCAGGGAGGGACTCACTCTTACCCCCTGTACAGGCAAAGCATGAATCTTTGGTCCATGGCAGCATCCCTGGACCTCCATCTCCTAGCTCATTTTTTTCCAGGAAGGCTCAATGTTTTGGCAGACCAGTTGAGCAGGCAAACTCTGGATCCTCATGAGTGGCAGCTGAACAGAGCAGTCTTTTACAGCATCATTCAATGTTGGGGCACTCCTCAGGTGCATCTTTTCTCCTCCCCAGACAACCATCTGCTACCTCTCTTTTGCACCAGACAGCAACACAGCAGAGCCTGGAAAGTGGATGCTCTGTCCTTCCCTTGGATGTTGCTATCAGTGTACGCCTTCCCTCTTCTTCCACTTCTTCCCAGAGTATTAGTGAAGATCAGCGACGAACATCCAAGGACTATTCTCATAGCTCCGGACTGGCCCAGACAGCATTGGTATCCGCTGCTTCTCAGTCTCTCCCATCTTCCTTCTTGGCATCTTCCTCTGAAGCCAGATCTTTTGGTTGAGGAAAGGGGAAACATTCTACATCCTCATCTTCAGTCTCTCCATTTGGCAGCATGGCTCATTGTATGACTCCTTCCCTTTCTTCCTCCCTTTCCCAACAGGTGGTTGATGTGCTGAGGGAGGCCAGGAGGCCTAGCACTAGGAAATCCTATGCTGACAAATGGGAAAGGTTCTCTCACTGGATGCAGACTAGAGGGGAGTCTGCTTCTCAACCTACCCTTCCTCTGATTCTGGAATACCTGGCTGATTTGCTTCAGGGTGGTCTTTCTTTTTCCTCTGTCAAGATCCATGCTTCAGCCATCTCTGCTCATTGTTCTCTTGAACAGTCCATTTTCTGTCATCCCCTGATGAAAATGTTTCTCAGAGGTGCTTGCAATTTAAAACCTCCCAGAAGAGCACCTACTCCAGCCTGGGATCTTAATTTTGTTCTGGAAAAACTCACTCTTCCTCATTTTGAGCCAGCTGCCTCTGCAGATTTAAAGTTTCTCTCTTGGAAGACCACCTTCCTCTTGGCTATAACTTCAGCAAGGAGAGTTTTGCAGCTGCAGGCTTTGATGGCCATGGAGCCTTTTCTTATTTTCCATGCTGATAGAGTCTCTCTGAGGACTAATCCCTCCTTTATGCCTAAGGTGGTTTCCAGCCTGACTGTTAATCAGTCCATACACCTTCCTACCTTCTTTCCTAATCCTTGCAATAGAGGTAAAAGGATCCTACATTCTCTTGATGTGCACAGACAGCTCAGGTTTTACCTAGAGAGGACTAAGGACCTTTGGAAATCAGCACAGTTATTGGTCAGTTTTGCCCTTGGAGCCCAGGGCAAGGCTATTTCTAAGCAAACCATTTCTAAATGGATTGCACATTGTATTACTTTTTGTTATTCCTTTCATGGCAAAGCTCTGCCTCAAGGGGTTAGGACCCACTTTACTAGAGCGGCTTCCACTTCTGCAGCCTTTCTAAGGGGTGTCCTACTAAAGACATTTTGGAGGCTGCCACATGCTCTTATGTTCATACTTTCACAAAGCATTATAATTTGTCTCTGTTTTCCAGAGCCAGGGCAGGGTTTGCCACTGCGGTGTTGCAGGGCATTATCTCAAACCCTTGATGCTGTTGGTTCCTCCCCCCTTTTTCTCTGGGCTTTGGTGATCAACCCATTTGTTAGGACTGCAGCAGTGAAACACGATGAACATAGTACAGTTGTGTACACTTAACATAAATGTAGATGTTCGAGTGTATTCACTGTTGCAGTCCTGGTCCCCCCCCCTTCCCCCTTTTTGTGGTCCTCTCCTGTTTTCTTTTCCTGAGGTACAGGCTTAATTTGTCAGATTGGTTTTTGTTTTAAGCCTTATTGTCCGGGGCTCCTGACTGTTATGGCAAGAAAGACTGAGGAAGTGACATCTGCTGCCTCCATTTGTATCGGATGCCCTGACGTCCTTTACAACTGACAACAACCGATGTAATTTTTACTTACCTTTGGTATTCGGGCCAACTGAGGGCTACCGGGAGCCAGATAACTCATTTGTTAAGACTGCAACAGTGAATACACTCGAACATCTACATTTATGGTAAGTTTACACAACTGTACTTTCCTCAGTTTTGGTCCTGCTTTCCAGCTTTCCTCCCAACCTCCTGTGTGGAATGGTCAATGTCTACCTGGATGTCAGGAAGGCCACCTTTTACCTGGTACTCCCATGTTAAATTCTCTTTCTGATGTCCATTGTCTTGCCCTTCCTCAACTAATGGGATCAGATCTGATCCTCAGGTCTGACGTGGCCTTTTTACTAGCTCGTGACCACCAATGAACTCTCAAGCTCCTTCCCTACCCACAGTGCACCACCCCCATCAACCCTCAGATCTTGTTTGCCTTCAGCTTTCAAGTCTTCATTGGGAGATAAGTGAATTTTTTGTATCTCCATCTTAAATTCTCTAAATTACTATTTCTTTCATCTTTAATCACCTCCTGATGACGTGTTATTTGGAGAAATTCTTGAGATCCTAAAACAAAAGGATGGCTGATCTTCCTAAAACCCTTCTCCTGAGAGTCAGTATTTCTGGAAGCATTTGGTACTGGTTCATTTATCTCCTGGGTTAATCCATTGGCCGATTAGCTTATTGATTTGATCTCCAAGATGCCATGGAAGGAACCTGCTATGATTTAGCCAATCCCCAAGAGACTGACAGGATTCTGGCTCCACCAGTAGGCCAGGAATAATGGAGTAAAAGGGTCCCAGTAGATGCCATGGTTGTGGCGGCGGCTGCAAAAAAGGAACTCACTGAACAGAGTTCCTCTGTCCATCCTCCTAATAGAGAGTCAAGGATAATGGACATATTTGGGAAGCATGTTTATGCTTCGGCAACATTTGCACTTAGATCGCTGAGCTGTTTAGCACATTTCACTGGGCTACAAAGAGATTTAAAGAGTTATCCATATCTCTTTCTGGAACTGGAACTGCTGAGGCTCAATCATCATTAATCTCTCAGATGGCTACCCTGCAGGCTTGCAACCATTCGTCCATGAGGCTTATCTGGCATGCTGCAGAAGGCACCTCAAAGACTGCAGGTTCAGGAATTTACATCAGGAGGCATGCCTGGATGTGCCTGTGAGATTTTGCATAGCTCTTCAAGTCATCATTCTTCAGTGCTCCCTTTGACAGCACTTCTTTGTTTGGCCCCCACTGTAAAGAGACACTCTCCAGGTGTGAGAAAGATGGAAAGATCCTCTCTGCAGTGGGTGTGTGTTTTTCAACCCCTCAAAAAACCTTTTCCAGGAATCAAAGAGGAGGTTAAAAATGTGATTCATAAAATCTCAGGGTCCTTTCCAGGACACACATGGAGTTGGTTCCCCCCAGAGGTAGAGGGTGGAGTGATAATGGAAGATTATGCCCCAGTGCCAGAGGATGGCCTGAAATCTGGGGGTCTAGAGTTCATTTTCCGACAGACCCTTTCAGTGCTCCTGAATGGAAGCCCGATTCCTACCGCTGGATGCAGTTGGGGGGGGGGGGTCGCTTATCTCTGCATCAGAGAGCCTGGCTAAGTATTACAAAAGAAAGTTGGGTGCAGAGAATTATTTCCAGATGTTATATAATTCCCTTTTCCCTACCTCCTCCATTGCCCCAGAAAATTCCCAATGTTCCACCCAGTCAGAGGAAAGCAGCAGCACTAGAAATTCAAAAGCTGCTAGAAAAGAGCTATCCCAAGAGGTCCCACCTGATCAAATAGGATCTGGTACATACTCAATATTCTTTAGTGCTAAAGAAAACAGAGGACTGGAGACCAATTTTGGATCTCATTGATGTCCTTCTATTCCAATGTTGCAGTATTCATTTGGTGTGGGATTTTCCGCCTCGGGCGATCTGACGTTGGCTCCTGTAAAAAAGCTTTTGCCTGGTCACTGTATATGCGTGGGCCATAAACGAGGGACTGTAAATGTGACGTCGGCATGCACAGACATCAGAACTTTTCAGTCGCAGAAATCGTCAGTTCGATCGTTCAGCTCCGACTAACGATTACTTCAGAAAGATAAGTACCTTGTTGGGGTTTTTTGTTTTAATTTATCATTGCTTATGCTTGGTTTGCTGTAGTTCTTGGCCGATGTCAGCTAAAAAAGGCAAATGTAATTGTGGCTAGCAGATACCACACAAAGATTCCCACGATAAGTAGGTATTTTGTCTAGGTAGGGAACACTATCATACTTCATGTTCCATTTGTAAGTCCTTTGTGCCCAAGATGCTTTGCAGTCGTTTGGCAGCATTAAATTTATATCTCGAGAACCAGCATCTGAAACTATTCTTTTAGTGGCCATTTCTTCCACTAGAAGAGTGTCAGAACTACAGGCCCCCATGGCCTGCCCTCCTTACACCACCTTCTATGACAGTTACCCTACGCACAAATCCTTCCTTTATGCCCAAAGTAGTAAATGAACTTTCTCTAAACCAGTCCATCCACTTATCCACCTTCTTCCCAACTCCAACCAACAATGCAGAGAGAATCCTTCATTCCCTGGACATACACAGGCCGTTGAGATTCTGCTTAGACAAGACTTAAGTCCTTCAGGAAGTCTGACCAACTCTTTATCTCCTTTCAACCCAGGCCTCTGGGCAAGACAGTCTCCAAACAAACCATTTCCTGTTGGATTAGAAAATCTGTTGTTTTTTGTTATTTACACCATGGCAAGGTCTTACCTCATGGTGTAAGAGCTCACTCCACCAGGGCCATAGCTACCTCCAATGCCTTTCTCAAAAGCCTGGACACAGCTTTCATCTTGGAAGCAGCTACCTGGTCTACAGTCCACAGCTTCACCAAACACTACAAGCTAGACAAAATCTCCAGAGCCAGGGCAGGCTTTGCTAGAGCATTCCTGCAAGGATTCCTGGAATCCTCTACCTCTACTTCCTCCCATTTCTCCTCCTAAGCTGTGGTACTCTCCCACACCAAATGAATACTTTGGAATAGAAGGACATAGAATAGTTGTGTAAAATCTTACTATAACCATAGATGTCCTTCTCTTCCATGTTGCAGTATTCCTTCCCACCCTCCATACCCCCTATTCTTCTCTTACTACAGGGTCTGCTTTCTGGCCACTGCTTCCACCACCTAAGGCTAATCTGTCCAGCCTTACAGTGACATTTGCTACTTTTGATGGCATCTTGTTCTCTTGACAGGCCACTCCTCTGGGCTTCAAGTTCTGAGGTCTTTGCCTGCCAACTTCACATTTATGGTCCTTGGTTTGTGGCCCTACGTGTGATGTCCCACACACCTACAGCACCCAGGCAAAAGCGTTTGTATAGGAGCTGGCGTCAGATCGCCTGAGGTGGAAAATCCCGCACCAAATGAATATTGCAACATGGAAGAGAGGGACATCTATGGTTATGGTAAGATTTTACACAACTATTCTTTTTGAATAAGTCAGTTCGACCCGCAAAGTTCCAGATGGTCAGAGTTCAGTCCATTATGCCCTTTCCGTAGATCTTAGCTCAGTAGATCTTCAGGATGCATACAATCACATAAAGATGAACAGATGATCCAGAAGGTACTTGCACGTCTGGCTGGGAGCCATTCACCATCAGTTCAAAGCAATGACCTTTGGCCTCACCACAGTCCCCAGGGTGTTCACCAAGTGCATGGCAATGGTTGCAGCTCACTTAAGACTGCAAGGATTCTGGGTGTTTCTATATGTAGACTGGTTCATTACTGCCATGACCAGGCATAGACTGTTAGAAGCTTGGGATCAGGTGTTACAGATCTGTTCTTACAAGTCTCATCTGCAACCATCTCAGACATTAGAATTCATAGGAACAGTGTTCAACACAGTATCTATGGTAGCTTCTCTTCCTCTATCAAGGAAAATAACTTGCAGGACCAGAATTTCTGCCTGATTGATTCTGCAAGCCCTGGGATAAATGTCAGTGGCAATAATTTTAGTCCCCTTAAGATTCCACATGAGAATTTTTCAGTGGATGCTAGCAACATAATGGCAAATGCTTTTTCAGTCCATGTTTGCAGAGATGAGAATACAGGTATGCAAGTAATACCTTTCATGGTGGATGCAATCAGACCAGCTGTTACAAGGTCATCTTTTCATCCTCCCTCAGCCCAAGGCCATAGTGACCATGGACAGTTTCCAGATTGGGTGGGGGAGGCACTTCCTGGGGAAAACAGTCCAAGGCACTTGGTCCCCTATATAGAGGCCAACCTACGTATCAATGTTCTGGAGATGAGAGCGGCGTTCTTAGTATTGCAAGCATTCCGGGACCGTCTTCCTCTTCGGACAGTTGCAATCCAGATAGACCACATGTTAGTAGTTTGGTACATCAACAAACAAGGAGGAACTGATCTTATCCCCTGTGTCGAGAAGCCCTCAGAGTGTGGTAATGGGCATTGTCTTCCAACTGCTTTCTAATAACAATACATATTCTGGGGAAGTCCAGTGTGATAGCAGACAAACTGAGCAGGTCCACTTTACTGCCTCACGAGTGGTCTCACAACAACAAAGTGACTGAAATGATTTTCAGTCAGTGGGGTCAGACTTGCTGCAGTCTTTTTGCATCTCCCCTAAACAACAAGTGCAGCAGCTTCTTTGCCCTGACCCCCCCCCCCACTGGAGGACTCACTAAGTGATGCCCTGCTCCATGATTGGCCCCCTTATCTTCTGTATGCTTATCCTCCAACTCCCCTAATTCCCAAATTTCTTCAGAAAGCAACCCGGTTGAAGAGCAAAGCTAATCCTCATTGCTCTTTCTGGCCTCAGCAGATTTGGTTCCTCCTTCCTTTGGCCTCAACTACTATACCAACCGTAGATTCTGGATCCAATTCCAGACCTTCTAACTCACCTGACAGGTATGGTTCACCCGGATATCTCAAATCACACTCTGAGAGCATTGTTTCTCCATTTCCATTAATAGCCAGGCAACCAATGCTTTCTTCCCGTTCATTCCATACTTCTCTTCCCATATACCTTTTATTGGTAAACTGTACAGGAATAAATGGAGAAGGTTTGTTTTTGGGCAGAACAGAATTAGACACTTCTCAGCTCCAGTTAATTTTGTTCTAGAATTGTTTGTGAGTTTGTTTAATGAGGGTGCTAGTTCATTAACTATTAAAGTTCAGCTCTGAGCAATCTCTAACTTTTTTGTGGGATTTCAGAATTCCTCCTTGGCTTCCTCTAAACTGTGAAAAGCAATTTTGAAAGGTACTCTTCTAGTGAGTCCCCTGTTTAAAGACCAGATGCCACCATGGGATTTAGATTTGGTACTACAAACAATTTCAGAACTTCAAGCGTTATCTTCTAAGCCCCATATTTGATTTTTTATAAGGATAGGGTCCTGTTACATACTAATGCTTCTTTTCTTCCTAAGGTGGTGTCAGAATCCAACATTAACTTGCCAGTATTTTTCCCACAATATAAATAAAGGGGAATATATGCTGCACTTACTGGATGTTCATAGATAATTATGTTTCTACCTAGACAGAACAAAAAAGATTAGAAAGACTGAGCAGTTATTTGGTTCCTTTACACATTATAAACTGGGCAAATCAGTTACAAAGGTAACTCAAACTAGATTGCTGAAAAATTGCATCTCCTTTATCTATAACAAACTGAATCTCCCTTACTAAAACCATTAAAGGCTCATTCAACCAGATCTATGGCAACTTCTGCTGTATTCCAGTCTAGAGATGCTATGGACGATATATGTGCAGCTGCAGCTTGATCAAGTCCTCATACCTTTATCACTTATTACAAACTAAATTTGTTCTTGAGGGGAAGAACAGCCTTTGGCTCATCTGTATTCAGGAATATTTTTCCTTAAGAGTCCACCCAGGAATTTAGGTAGCTGGAGACTCTGTCCCATAAGTTGAGAAAAGCATGAAAATGGACATCAGATAAATACGTTATGTACTTACCATAATGTTCCATATGTGTTGTCCATTTTCATTTTTCCTCAACTCCCCATCCACCATCCCCCTCCATTTTTCATAGCTGACTTCTTGAGGAATGAGCTACTTCAGGATACCTGTGTCCTTTGTATTGAACTCCAGTTTTGGTACTTCTTTTATAGGCTTCCTGTTAACCTGCAAACAAGATCTGAGGGATGTTAGAGGTGGTGCATTGTGGGTAGTGAAGGAGCTTGAGATTTCGTTGGTGGCCACGAGCTAGTAAAATGACCAAGTCGGATCTGAGGATGAGGTCCGATCCCATTAGTTGAGGAAGAATGAAAATGGACAACACAGATGGAACGTTATGGTAAGTACATAACTTCTTTTTTAACCCAGCCATAAAACTCATAAAGTTTAACTGACAGCAATTTCTCGCCCCAAACACATATTGGCTACTGTCCAGAGATTGCTGTCCTCTAGCAATGGTGACTTTTACTGCAACTTTTGTTAAGCTAACAGACTTGTAGTTTCATGGATTTTTTTCTGTCCCATTCCCCATTTAAGGGAACCACATTTGCTGAGTAACCATTTTAAATTCTGAGACTTATGAGTGTGACTCCTGGAACAGTGAGACTGAATACATGAAAATGGGGGCTTCTCAAGATGACTGTGTATCAGAGTATTCCCTTGTGTCCATTATATGGTAATTCTGAAGCTACTTTAGAGAAATACAGGGGTGTTGGGAGTGCAGCCCGCAGAGAGTGAGAAAGGTGGTTGCTCTCTGCAAAACATTTCTTTTAAAGGAGAACAGAGAATGCCAACATTCACTAATATGTTGCAGCTTTGAGTTTTTCTTCATAACTCCAGAATTCAATATTAAAAATCTTGGAATTCTTGTGGGGAGCCAAGATGATGTCCTTCTTTCCTCTGTTACTTTTGCAAAAGAGAGTGATCCTTTGAAAATAGTAATTATGAAGATATGCAGTTTTTCCATATTAATTTCCAAAACCAATTGACTTACAAAGTGTTGTTTGGCATTAGGTGAAACCTTAGATAATGCTCAAAAAACTGTAAATGAGTTTTGCACTTTTAAATTGTACATATGAGAAAGATTCAGTATTAATATTGTTAATTATAAAAATAAGAATAAGCATAATTCATATTTTTTGTGAATATTTCAAGTAAACAAAGGAATTTCTTGTCATATGAAGAATCAAGTCCTGCTGAGCAGTACTACATGTTTAGGTAATTTGAAAATGTGCGGAATTTTAGAAAAAAAAATGTAATTCATTGTATGTGTGCATTATAATATTAAAGCAAAGACTGTGACAGTTTTTACTGTGAAAAAGACTTTATTGATGGCATTGCTCTTTGTACCTTTTTGATAACCTTTACTGTTCAGAAGATGCTTATATTTGCTTAGCTTATAGTTTTAACTTGATCTTTCAGAAAATACTCTGGGATGCAAGGATTTCTGCAAACTAAATGTACAACTTTCCAAAGATCAGAGTTGCTAATGAGATAATCCATTCTTCTAAAGTTCTACACTGCTGTCTTTGTCATACCCTTCCCCCTTATTTACACTGCAGTGATGTGACCACCGCTGGCTAATAGTGCCTTTAAACCTTTTTTTCTCCTTCACACTGTCCTTACTTGTTAAGACTATGTCCAGAACTGTTTTTGTTTTGGTGCAGTCCTGCTGTGGTTGGCTGAACTTATGGTCCAAGACTTCAATCAGCTCCTACTTCCTTTCTGCTCTGGAGCTTGGAGCCTCCCAGTCTGCTTCTGGCGGATTTAGATCTGTCATGAGTATTGTTGCCTTCTTCATCCTACCACACACATTTATTATTTCATCCAGTCTCATCCTCCTCACTTGTCTGATGCACTGTTTGACTCCAGCAGCTATCTTCTCTCCCCTTCTACCTTAACTGTCAGGGGTACTTAACCTACCTTCTAACCCTGGTTTGGAGTTCTTCCCCCTCTTAGACTTCACATCCCTTACTATATATGTAACTTCCTTCTGCACCCCATCTCTTCCTTATGTGACATCCCACAAGGTGTTATATTAATGTCCTCCAACTTCACTTAAAAAGAGGAAAACTGAAGTTATGAGTGTTTCAGAGCACTCATTTTAAGGTTCATGTGAAACTTTTGAAATTTCATGTTGTTTATTTTTGTAGTTAATAAATTTTCACATAGTGTGAATTAAACAGAGGTGTAGCTAGATAATAATGCCCTCTAGTTTTCTACACCGTTTTGGCACTCCCCTCAAAGAAAAAAACTCCTCTCCTTACGTAAAGAGCAAAGCTCTTTTGTGCTTTTAACTGTAGCAAACTACAAGCACAACTGCAGTGCTTCAGTTTGGGTTTCACTTTTGAACTGCTTGCCACAGTTTGTACCACACATGGTACATTAGCAGTACTCAGTTTTGACCGTATTTGCATTACTAGCATTTTAATGCCAGTCTGCAAAGAAGAGTGATCTGGCTGGTTCAGTTATGCCTCTAACACTTTGCATGATTCTAGCTTAGTTCCCGGAATTAAATAAGTAAGTAATTAGCTCATGTTGACCATGAAGGTGCAACTAGGCAAAGTCCAATTACAGTGCAGGCCCAGGCAGAAGAGCTTTAGAAGCTTCAGAACATGAGTTGTACTATTTTCTGTAGTTTAGTGCAGCTATGAGCTGTTAAGCTTCTTCCCGGAGGTCTTGGATTAATTACCACTCTTTATTTGCCTTCTTGGTGACCAAGCAAGTCACTTAACTGGACAGTACTCCTGGACTGCCTCTGAAAAGTGGCACTTGCGCCTAGTGGGTTTGTCCAGTGAACAAAGAGAAAATGTTTAAAGTCTTAAAAATGTTTTTCATTGTGTACTTGATTCTGTTCCTCATTCTTTCACTTTGCTGGAGTCCATTGGACATACATGAGTGGTGCGAAGAATGCGTTTAAGGTATTTGAGACTGGATTTATTTATTATTTTATTTTATTTATTTGTGTTTGTTTGTTTAATTAATTAATTAATTAATTAATTAATTAATTAATTAATTAATTAATTACTGTATTTATTTATTTATTGACATTTGATTACTGGGAAAGTTTCACTCGAAGCCCATTTTCAGAGACCACCCGTGGAGAAAAGCTCCAAATTTTTACAAAACATCCTAAGAACAATAATTATACAATCTTTAAAAATAAAACAAAAATATCTGCAGTTCAAATAGTAAGTCTTTCGGCTTTTCCCGGTTAGGGGTCGCCACAGCAGAACTCCGGTCCGCTCATGATTGGCAGTGGATTTTTATGGTGCCAAGTTGCCAGCCCAGCCTTTAAAGAAGGCACGCCCATTCATGCTCGCACCTACCTGCATGTCTTTAGCGTTACTCGACCGCAGGGAGGGCATGCATACTGCACACAGAAGGTGCACCAGCCGAGAATCGAACGGGAGAACCTCTTGCTGTGAGGCGACAACGCTAATCTGCAGTTCAAATAATAATAACAAATGAGACATAATGTAAAAAATTGGTTGAGAAACAATACAAGGTATATGACCATTTAATATTTAGAGAAATTTTAGACAGTTTGTAGAGAAATTAGTCTAATGCAAACATGAATTGTAATGTGAAGTGAGGTGAAAAACAGGCTTTTAGTATATTTAAAGAGAAAGTCATGGAAGAGAATTAGCAGTAAGGAAATAAGTGAAAAACAGAGAGTAAGGGGGAATAAGGAATGAAAAGGTACTTGTTCCTATTTAGGGGTATAGTTTATCCTGGTTTTGAGCAAGAACAGAGCCACATTTATGTCACATTGCTAATTGTCATGGTGTGTAAAGTGTATGAGAAGTCAATCCTTTTAAGAGTATAGCTCAAAAAAAATTATCCCAGCGAATGTGTGTGTGTGTATATATATATATATATATATATATATATATATATATATTTATATATATAAATATATATATATATATATATATATATATATAAATTTATATATATATATATATATATATATATATATAGTACTTGCGTATTATCGCAGCCAGATTTTTGCGGCAATGCTGGTTGCTTCTGTTTAGGTCAAGTAGTAGCAGTACAGTTTTAAGAAGGTTAGACACATCTTCTGTAATGTTTTAGTAGTTTTATGAAGGTTTATCATTGAAACGGCTGAAAAAACTGAAGTCGGAAAAGTAAGGTTTGAAAAATAGGTTTCTCCTTTACCGCCAGCATCTAATGTCAGTTTAAGCAAGTCCCATTCGACTTTCAAGGCGTTTCTTTGACATGCCGGTCGGTGAAGGAAAGAGATCTGTTTTCAAAACCTTTACTATTCTTTTCACAGCCGATTCAATGATAAACCTACCCTAAGACTACAAAACACTACAGAAAATAATAGCAAGTACCTAATCTGCTGTTTAAACTCCGCTTGTGTGCAATGTCATCCGCTTAACTGCCTCACACCTTTCAGAACCAACAGACATACACACGTAACCACTGCGATCACAGAAATCAACGCTTAACGTGTTTAAAGGACACTTCCCACAAATCTTAAAAATTATAAGTCCTAACATTTTTTAAAACTACCACCGGTATCCCGGCAGACTTTCTGACAGTGTACCCTTCCATATTACACTTCAGTGATGCTGTTTCAGTAGAAATCAACAAAGTTAAAAGACAACACAAAATCTGGTTGCGATAATACGCAAGTACTATATATATATATATATATGTGTGTGTATATATATATATATATATATATATATGTGTGTGTATATATATATATATATATATTCATACTTTGCTGATTCAAATAACTTTGAAAGAGAAAGCTTGCAGCCTTTTGCAGATAATTTAATGTTTTATTATACTTGTGTACTAATATCAATGGACTATTTGCAGGCACAGTCTGTTTGCAGGCACAGTCCAGGTGAGTAGGATCACATACGAAATGAAAAAAACATATTTACAAATACAAAGATATGTTAAAAATGCGTATTTACAGATGCAAGAATAATAATCAAAGAAATTCCATTCTGTAACATGATAGTTTGTTGCCCGTCCTTGTACTAAGTTTGCATGTTAGCGGGGTTAGATCTTGATTATTAATGTCTTTAGCGGTCTTTTTTGACTTTGAAAAAAAAACTTCTAGGTCTAGACTACAGGCACCATTCAGATTAGAAACTGAAGTGGAGATTAAAAACTGGCAGTTAAGTTAATCACAAGAACAAGTTTTATTTTTGAAGACCTGTTCTTGTTATGTGATATGTGTCCAGAAGAGTGAGGAAGGATGATGCTTTATTTAGGCCTGGATATATTTCCCTTTAGAGGAGTGCCACTTTATTAACATTTATTTTCCATGTTATGCCTGGGAATTTGCTTGGGCTGTACTGCAGGGGCAGCAAGATGTCATTTGTTTTCATTTAAATCTTCAGATAACTCTGCAGAGTTAAAAAGCATCATTTTGGGGACTATAGTGGTCAGAGTACAAACTTTTACTTCAAGAGCTTCCTTTTCCTATGTATTGAAGCATGCGCAGTGTAAACTCTGTAAATACTGTGATTGTAGATATAACAAAAAATAGCACCTCTCTGTCCAGAAGCTACTGGGATTAACACAAAAGTATATTCACTTTTCCTTTAAGCAGAGTTGGTGATATAAACGTAGTTGCCATGGATGCATCATTTCCATTTTACTTTTGCAGCATTTGATTTCAATGTTTTTTTTAATTGACATGTTAATAAAATATTGCTTCAGATGACCAAGAAAACTGCTGTCACCCTCTACTAGCTGCTGTGAAATCAGTCATTGGCTGTAAACTAAAATTGCTGTAAATGCAGTTGTAACCGACAGTTATTGCAAAAGGCACCCTTGTTTTCCGATGCTTAGCTAGTTAAGTGCTACTGTCAGTCTTTTAAAGAGGCAAAAAAACAACTTGACAGTTAAATGTGTGCACCCACTTTACTTGTAAGGCTGTCAATGACTTTGGTATTCTGTTCACATTTTTTAAATCTAATAGGGGAGCTGTTTATATGAGGCTTAATATATGGCATATATTCAAAATTTAATGTTTGCTGGAAAACAGGGTTGTTGATGATCACCATGGCTGTTCCCCGATTCATTTTTCTACATGGGGTGAGGGTATTGTGTCAGCTGTCACCACCTCTCTTGACGGTCACGTCTGACTGTCACAGGCCTTCTCTCATGCAGTCCATACATCTCTTGGCTGAACATTTTTGTTTCCTCCTGCTTTATTCTTGTCTCTCTCAAATCATCCTCTGCTTTACTGTACATGTGACTTAATCACTGTAATGTGTTATCCTTTACCTTCTCTGCAGTTTTCTTCTCTGTCCTCAATTCTTCATCTGTCCCACAAAGTTCATTCTGCCATCCATCTCAGATACTTCTACTTCCTTGCCTTAAGCGATCTCCACTGCTTTGTCTTCACTGTCCAGGTTTTTGTGCCATACAGAAGCACTGGTTGTACTACTTGTTTTGTACACCTATTTCACCTCCTTTGGCATTCTTTTGTTACACACTACCCATAACAGTCTGTGCCAGTTAACTGCAGCACCTCTGATTCTAACATTTTTTTTCCATTTTTGCTTCATACTTTCTGGCTATTCTAGTGCACCCATCCATTATTGGGCTTGCCAGCTTCTTCCGCCCCATATCTTCTCTGACTCAGGGTTGGGGACAGAATGGATCTTAAGGGCATCCCAGGGAGTCATGCTGGTGACTGCGTCTGCCAGGGGGAGTTCACTTTTCCCCCTTCCTCCCTTGCATTTGCCTGTCTTACCGGAGGGCTACTCCCCTCTGTGGATCATATCTCTTTCTTCAGGGATAACCTTAGACAAAGCCCCCACCAGAGGCATAACCATCCTTCACTGCCTGTGCCTCTGATACATGAATTTCCAATTGAACGTGGGTCGCCTGGGATGTTGTTAGGACTTTATCCCTCTGTAACTTGCCCCTCTGGTGTAGCATTGGCATCTTCATTCACACCCCCTTTCTCATCAACCACCCCTCTCAGATACTTGAAGCTTTTAACTTATTTCACTATTTTTCATGCTCTCTCTCAATTTTCACCTTCTTCAGATTTTCCCATATGTTTCCAACCCAGCTGTCTTGTCTGTACTCCAGTTCATTCCATGTAACTTCATTTTCAGATTCCAGCCCTGTGTCATTTGCTGAAGTTTCATTTTCCTCAGTGCTGTTCTTACTTTTTCAAGAGTGGGCTGTTCTTTATTCATCATACACTGCATCTGGGACAGTGCAGCTTTTGTAGAGTTTTCCTCATTCAGAAGATGCTGTAAGTACTTTTTCCATCTGCCTTTAATGACTTGTAGACTGGTGAACAGGTTGTTGCTGGCATTCCTTATGAAGGCTGTCTAATGACTATCTTGTTTATTTTTGTTTGTGCTTTGCAACTTGGTAGTTTCTTTGTCCCATCTGCTGAGTCATTTTCCAGAAACTGGTAGAGTGCGTATGATGCTTGTTCTTTGCTGTTGTAGCTGTCGTCTT
Organism: Protopterus annectens; assembly: GCF_019279795.1. Taxonomy (NCBI): domain Eukaryota; kingdom Metazoa; phylum Chordata; order Ceratodontiformes; family Protopteridae; genus Protopterus; species Protopterus annectens. Next base: position 756,007,145 of record NC_056741.1, read on the forward strand.
AGTCTCTTTTTAGTGCACCAGCATTCCTTCTTGGACTGGTACATCTGTTCCATCTGACAATTTTTCATGCGTTTCTTCTTTCTTTTGATGTCTTCTTGGATTACTGTATTCCACCACCATCCTTTCTTGTATACTGTATTTCCATGCATAGCCTTGGCCACGTATCTGTTTTATAGTTTTCACAAATGCTGTTTTAAGACGCTGTCATTGTTTTTGGACCCCACCAATTTCCTCTTCCTGAGGTGCTAGGACCTTGAGTGTTTCCGCAAAATCTTGTTGTTTTGCTCCAGTCAGTTCCCGTGTCTTCAGCATAGTTGCCTAGTCACTGTTGACCTTAGAGCCTTCTCTGACCATTGCTTGCAGCTGATTATGGCCACTAGTGGTTTATTCTGTGGGCAACTGTTTCACTGGGGATGACTTTGCAGCCTCTGATTCTACTTCAGTACCCTTTCCCTACTAGGAAGACGTCCACCTGAGTTGCACGTTGGGCTTTTTGATACCAAGTCACAAATGCGCTGAAGTCATTACGCCACAGATACCAGTATAATTCAGTCATAGTGTAGGCGTAAATGACCTGAGATGTACCTCCTGGATGATATTAAGAGAGACATTATGGAGCTTTCAGACTGTGTCTCAGGCTGGTATGAGCCTGGTACTGAACAGTGTATTACCATCACCAAGGATGAGCCACAATGTAAGCAACAAATGATTGATTTCAACTACTGGTTGTCTTTCTGGTGTCATTCTAAGGGGATTCAATATTTGTTCAGCTTGGGAGGACATGTTCAACAGACCACGTTGCTTTGCCAAGGATGGTCTGCGCCTATACCCTGTAGGCTTTTGAATGCTGGCTAAGGCTTTGTCCGCCCTCATAGTGTCTTTTGTAAGGCAGTGCCAAATTCACAAACCTGCCGAGTTGGCAAAATCAACTGAACCTCAAGGTGTTACTGGTCAATGCCAGGAGCCTAAAAAAAAAAAAACTACACTCCCTTCAAGCCCTTCTCTCACACTCAAGAATATAGATAATCTGTGCTGTTACCAAGATGTGGTTTAAAGCGGAAGAGAGTACCCTGGCAGTGCCAACCTTAGAACTTCTTTGCTGCCAGTCCAAATGCCATCTTTTGATTGTCGGTCTTAACACCTGTTCTGTTGCTGGTTTGCCAAGCCATTGCAGATAAGTGCCTGGTTGGGGTTTATTGTATCTTATCTTTTTATGTTTTGTTGCTTTTGGGATGTCATGTCATCCAAGAAGGGTAAATGCCAGTGTGGGAGACAGATTCCCCATAAAGAGTCATGAGCAGTGCTTGTTTTGCCTCTGTGTTGCACGTCCATACATCCTGTTTAATCTGTCAGGCATTTGTTACCAAGACCCATCATATTAGGGTTTCGTCTTTAGCTTTGTATCTGGAGAATCGATGTCTTAAGGTCTTGGCTAAAGAAACAATGGAGGGAACTTCCTACTCCAAGGGGCAGCCATCCTTGAAAAATGTGGCCAAGAAATCTAGGCTTAATTTTTCTGGTGTACAGCCTCCAGTGAACTTCTCTCACAAGACTAGTGAAATCCCAGAGGTTCGCATGGCTTCATCATTGGATTCTTCAGCCTTGACTGGTTTGGAGGCCAATGGTGATCCAACCATAGGCACATCCTTGGAGACCTTGCAGACATCCATATCGCGTGTTCAGGGGGAACTGTGGCTGATTATTTCCGAGGGGCCTGGAGGTGTTCCTCAAATTTTGGTCAGAGAAGAAGTCCCTACTACAATTATTGAATGCCTTCCTGGGTCGGAGCCTTCTACATTTTATAAGGTGAATAACCCCTTAAAGAAAAAGCAGAAAACTAAACATATTACTCCAGCTAAAATGAACAGAAATGTAGAGCACAGCACCACAGTAAACCAATAAAAAAGCAAATGGCAAAGAGCAGTATAAAATCCAAGCAGACTTTTATTCGAACACAGGTGAGCACTTTCACGATAAAATCACTTATTCAGACCATAGAAAAAAACAGCATCGTCTCAAATATTTAAAATACAATCAATATCTACCAATAAAAAACATACAGATACAATAGCCATAACAATTTTAAAGGCACAGCTTTCTTTTAAGGTAGGAAACATCGAGAGCTATTGCCATAAAGGCACACATAGCAAGATACCTATTTAAAAAGCTCTCTTTCTTTCAGAACTGACTTAAGAGGTACTGATTCATTCAAGCCTACACCTCTGTGTGCTAATAGTTTGAGAATCCATCTTAGTTCTTTCTCTTCTGTGACGTTAGTTATATCAACCGACCTAAAACTTTAATAGATTACTTCTACTGCCATAAACTTAAACCTGTGGTTAGTGCCTTTCTCTAGAATGTGTTTGACTAGGGAACTATAACTATGGCCCTTATTGGCCCAGTAGTAGTTGTCTCTAATTCGTTCCTTAAGTCGCCTATTAGTTTTTCCTATATAAAATTTTGAACAAGTCACACACTGTGCTAGATTGACTAAGTTTTTAGTGTCACAATTAGCTTTAACTTTGAAAACATAATGATTACCATTGTCTCATTGAATAAATGTATTGGATGCATCAATATATTTACAAAAAGTGCATTTGCCACAGATAGAGGTGCCAAAACTAGTTCTAATACTAGGTTGCCTTAGTTTACTTGTACTAGGAAAACAGAGCTGCCTTTTCAACATTTTTTTATTTTTATAAACAAAATTTGGAGCTGCACTGACAAGCTCACATAGAGTAGGATCAGAAGATAAAATATGGCAATTTTTTGTGATATTTTTTATATCTATGCTGTCAGTACTAAAAGTCATACAATAAGCTACATTACTATAACAGTTATTATGGGCAGTCTTTCTTTTGTTTTCTTTACGTGAAGAAGACAAATGTCCACTTTGTCTGTCTGACTTGACCCTCTCACAGGCTTTACTAACTTCAAAAGGTTTATAACCACATTCTATAAATTCCATGCTAGTGGAACACATAGTTGTTTCAAATTCTTGTTCCTGGTCGTGAAGTCTAGAAACTCTTAAAAGTTGACCTCTCAACACATTTTCAAAAATATGTGGTGGTGGATGCATACTATTACGTTAACTGTGTGTATAACATAGTTTTCTATATCTCTTAGTATGCAGCTTTCTATCTATACCCTTATACAGGGGTACATTAAGGAAATCTATGTGAGTGCAAGAATATTTCATTGTGAACTTAAAAAAGGAAGTACTGGTAATTATAACACTTAGAAAACTATTTAAACTTTCAAGGTCTCCTTTCCAAAAAATATATAAGTCATCGACAAAACGCCAATAAAATTTTACATGCTCATTAAACTGTTCAGCATTTAAGATGTTTGCATTTTCCCAGTATGCCATGACCATATTGGCGTAGCTGTTGGCACAGGACGTGCCCATAGCTACGCCAGAGGTTTGCAAGTAATATTGCTTCTCAAACAAAAACATATTCTAGTACCAGCTCTGTAAGGTAACAAATGAACTCTATTTTTTCATCAGTGAGAGAGCCGCCTTCTTTAAGAAAATGTTTTACATAGGAAAGACCTATTTGGTGAGGTATAACCATAAATAGACACGTAACATCTAATGTTACCATAATCTCTGTAGCAGTTTCAACATAGCTCTCAAGAAAAGAGTAGAAATCACTTAAGAAATGTTCTGTATCATGTAAAACAATGGCATACTTGTCTAAAATAGGTCTTAAATGGCTTTCTACATATAAAGACACCGGTTCGGTTAGCCATCCACTTCCGGCTACTATAGGTCTAAAAGCTGGAGTTACAAGATTTTTATGTATTTTCGCCAAACCATTCAGTGTGGGTACAATAGGATGTTCTACTATAAGATACTGGAACAGATCTTTAGAAATAACTGTTTCCTCAAAGCAGTTGACAAGAGACTTAGTAAACCTTTCAATTAACTTTTGTACAGTTAAAGTTCAATGCTAGTATATGTGTTATCTCTAAGCATGGTATTCATAGTAGTAACATAATAGTCTATCTGACACAGCAAAGGAATTGCCTTTATCGCTTGGTCGTATTACAATGTGACTATATCTCTGTAAATTTTCAAGTGCTTGTCTCTCATTTTTATTTAAGTTATAAAACGTATTTCATTTATACTCACTGTTAGTTTCAAAAAGATTAGAAATCTGTTGTTCACATACATTTGAAAAAACTTCCAGTGTAGAAGACCATGCTGGACAAAAAGCACTTGGCTTTTTATAGTTACACTTTCATGTGACACAGAAAAACCAAACTGCTCTTTAAGAGCTATTTTTCGTACAAACAATTTCAGATCTAATAGTATCAGTTAGATCAGCCCTTTGAGAAGAAATAAGAGAAACCTTTTTTAAGTAAAGAAAGTTCAGATTCTGTTAACTGTCTCTGTGATAAATTCCATGCTAGTTGTTTGTTATATTCCACATTTTCCTGAGAGTTTGTGGTTCTCGAGCCTGAAAAAGAGTTCCTTCTCTTGGATTTCTTTCCTTTGATGTTCACATCTTTGTATTCCTTGCGTTAGAATTTGCAAGGTAAAGGATGACCCAAAAAAACAGATTCACTAGTAATGTTCAGGGTTTTAGGCCGTACTACCTGTTCTGGAGAAAGAGCAGATCTTCTAAGTTGCTGCTCAGTTGGGGGAGGGACCACCAAATGTGTGCTGTATGTAGAGGTATTAGCATTAGGTGAAGAAACAGCACTTTCCTGCACCACTATCTTGAATAATAGAGAAAACTCAGTAACTTTAGAAATTCTAGATTGTGTTGGCTCTTTACGCTGTTCTTTCGGCCAGGCAAACACATTTTGTTGTTGAAAATCAACAATGTGTCTCTGCAGTTTTTTCTTTTTTTTTTTTGAGCTAGTAGCTTACTTTCATACAGGTGTAATTGTTCAGTTAACTCACTCATGCGAAGATCAACTTGTGCATCAGTATTAAGGCTATACAGTTCTTTTTGTAATTTGTTGATAATTTTCACAATTTTGTTGCTCTACAGCCACAAAAAAGTCAATGAGCAACTTAATATAAGAGAAACTTGTCTCTAAATTAATTCTTTGCCATTTGGCTAAAAGTTCCAGGTAAGTAGGAACAACTTTCAATACACAGCAGGCTTCAAATGCAGTCTCTGACATTGAAGTCTTTTTAATTTATATAACTGATTTTCCAAGTGTTTAAACAAGTCTTTCATGCGTGCACTTTCATTATGCTCAGTTATTAAGCTGTGTGCAGAAACATCCATATTCTCAGTTAACAAAGGATTACCTTGTATATTTAAAAATCTTTGTAGTCGTCTCCTTTGACTAAAGTTGCCAATAGAATCAGTCTGTGGCACGGCTTCTGCATTTACAGTGATACTTTTGGCCATATCAGTCAGCAAGACAGCAAAGAAATATAATAAAACCAGTCCTGCTGATCGCAAAGCTGTGTTCAATTACGAACCAAATAAAATGAACAAAAATGTAGAACACAGCACCACAGCAAACCAATAAAAAAGCAAATGGCAAATAGCAGAATAAAATCCAAACAGACTTTTATTCGAACACAGGTGAGCACTTTCGCGATAAAATCGCTTCTTCAGACTATACAAAAATCCAGCAACATATCGGATATTTAAAATACAATCAGTTAAATATCTACCAATAAAAACATACAGATACAATAGCCATAAAAATTTTAAAGGCACAGCTTTCTTTTAAGGCAGGAAGCATAGAGGGCTATTGTCATAAAGGCACACATAGCAAGATAGTTATTTAAAAAACTTTCTTTCTTTCAGAACTGGCTTAAGAGGTACTGATTTATTCAAGCCTGCACCTCTATGTGCTGATAGTTTGAGAATCCATCCGAGTTCTTTCCCTTCTGTGACGTTAGTTATATAACCCAACCTAAAACTTTCATAGATTACTTCTACTGCCATAAACTTAAACCAATGGTTGGTGCCTTTCTCTAGAATGTTGGAGTTTTTTTTAAATGGGATTGTGGTCAAGTTTCTGGAGTACAGAAAAGGTATTATGAGCTCCTGCAGATATATTCTCCCAGATCTTCTGCTGTCCCTCCTGATGTCCTTCAAGGATGCATCTGCAGTCCTAACATATGGGTTGTCCTGCCTCAGGCAGCCCTTCGGTCGGCCGGATTCCAAAGTCTGGGTCTGGCCTCGGCTGATGTTGCACTTCACCCGACGTCATAGCTGCTGTTTATTGGGTATAAAGGCATCAGCCGACGCCATTTTCCCCAGTCTTTCTTGCCGCATGGTGCCCGAAGCAGAAGCTGTTCGCAAGTGCCGGTCAGTCAGATCCAGAGATTTCTACTATCGAAGACTTCTAAAAAGCTAAGTACCCCGTTGGGGACTCTTTCTTGCCTCAGCCGATGTCAGAAAAAGTAAATAATTGTTTAACTTGTGGGAAACAAATACCTCATAAGGATTTCCACTCTTACTGCCTTCCTTGCTTAGGCCCAGACCACGACGTATCAGCTTGTCTAGCCTGTGCTTCCTTCAACCGACGGACACTTAGACGTCGGTCGGAGTTTGCAGAGGAGTTTTTTGGTCCCGCTTTTGCTTACAAAATGCCGTCGGAGACTCCGACTACACAAATAGCTAAAAAGTGCAAGGAAAAGGACCGACACTCGCGGTCCGCGGTTTCGGCTGAAATCGCGGTTAGGCCAACCGCGAGTGTCCCGGTTTCGGCTGAAACCGAGGCCTCGGTTCTTCCTTTGGCTGAAAGCATGCCTCCTATAGCCGAGGCCTCACAGAGTATGGTCGAATCTGCTACTGATATTATTGCTACAGAAGCAAGCACCCAGGATTTGTCGGATACTATTCCTTTAGACATATCTACCCCTGCACGTGGGGCTGCTAGACCCCCTGCTTCTATGTCCATCAAGGCTTTTGCCAGGGTGAAAGCAGCTAAATCTTCTAAGGCCTTACCTGCTAAAACTCCCCCACATAGGCCTACCTCTAGTTCACAAATACTCAGCCTGGCTGAGGATCTCATTTCTTTGATCAGGGGATCCCAATCTCACCCAGACAGGGCCTCTCAGCCACCTTCAGATAAGAGGCCTAGGACTGAACCCCCGGAACCTGTCTCTACAGACTATTCCTCGGAGGACTCTGACATTACAGACCCTCAGGAAGGCCCATATTCTCCTTATGAGGATTCTGATGCAGAAGACTCCATTCCTTCTGCTTCTCCTCCTGAGGAATTTTCTTTTGGGGAAACCTTACATGCTATGAGGGAGCATTTCCAATGGCAGGGCCAGGATTTTTCAGATTCAAGGAAAAGGCTAAGGACCTTTTTACACTTACCACAGCATAGGCCTTTAGCCATTCCTCCAGTACTAACAGTAGTTGATGATGCATTTAATGATGCCTGTACTGCTCCTGATTCTCTTCCTCCGGCCCCTGCCAAGCCTGACAGATATTACAGGGTCCCGGACACACACTACCATTTGTATAAGGCTCCTGTTGCAGACCCCAAAACCATTTCACAGGGCCCGAAAGGTGTGGCAGCTGCTTCTGCCAAAAACCCTCTTCCCTCTGATAGGGAATCTAGAGCATTAGAGAGATGGGGTAAAAAGGTTTATACTTCTGCTGCTCTTTCGGCTAGGGCCTTAAACTGTCAATTTCACATGATTCAGTATCAGGAATTTTTGTTAGACCAGCTAAATAAAAAACTGTCCTCTCCTGAACCTTTAGACCGCAAGTCTCTTCAGGATTTGGTACATAACTCTCAGCAGGTCAGTAACCATTTCTTAAAATGTGGCTATGATGCACTGGAGGCTTCCTTTAGATCAGCTATGACTGGAACAGTGATTCGAAGACATACATGGTTAAAAGAACAATCTTTACCAGACCATGTTAAATCAAAACTCCTAGATGCTCCCATGGAGAAACAAAGTTTGTTTGGCTCCCCTGCACAGGAGGTTCTAAAGAAGGTGGAAGAAAAAGCAAAATCTGTCCAAACAGTCAAGGATTTCTTACAGGTCCAACCTCCGAGGTTTAGCAGAAATTGGCCTTCGAAGAATTGGTCCTTTCCAGACAGCTCCAGAGCACAGAGAGGCAGAAATAGATGCCCAAGAGGCAGAAATCAATCTAGGGGTGCCTACAGGGGACGTCAGTGGCAACCTACCAATCAGAGAAGTACTGCCACAGATTCAACTACAGCCACTTCCACAGGACAGACACAATGACTTGGCTCTGATACCGCCTACCAGGGAACAACTGGAAGCTCCCTTGGGCGGAAAGCTAGCCTTATTTTCAGACAATTGGCATTTCATTACAGGAGACAAATGGACTTTACAAACAATAGACAAGGGCTACAGGTTTCACTTCCACACTCTACCAAAAAAGAGGGGAATGCCAAACCTACCTCCAAGCCAAAAAACAGACGCTCTAAGACAAATCAACAACTTACTAAGGATGAGAGCTATAGAAAAGGTGCCACCTATGGAACAAGGCCAAGGTTTTTACTCCAGGCTTTTCCTGGTACCAAGAAAAGAAAATCAATGGAGACCTATTCTCGACTTGTCCGCACTGAACACATACCTCATTGTTCCAAAATTCAAAATGCTGACCCTCCAGCAGCTTCTTCCCATGCTGGGCAAGGAGTCTTGGCTGGTGACTCTAGATCTCAAGGAGGCATACCTGCACGTCCCTATACGACCAGATTGCAGAAGATACCTCAGATTTCTTGCAGGATCAGAGCATTATCAATTCTCAGCATTGCCCTTTGGCTTATCTACTGCGCCCAGAGTATTCACAAAATGCCTGGCATCAGTAATTGCTCATTGCAGGCTTCAGGGAATTCAAATTTACCCATACCTGGACGACTGCCTAATGCAAGCGGACAACAAGGCAAAATTAACAAAAGATTTGGAAAATGTCATACAACTGTTGCAAGCCTTAGGATACACAGTCAACATACAGAAGTCAAGACTAGTACCATCCCAAAGGATAACATTCTTGGGGGCAGAACTGGACACATCAACTCAGATGGCCTTTCTCACAGAAGAAAAACAAAAGCAACTACCAGGCTATTTCATGTCATTAACAAAACAAACTCAGCTTACTGCAAGGAAAGTCCTGCAAGCCCTGGGTTACATGGCATCCTGCATAATATTGATTCCGCATGCCAGGCTACATATGAGAAAGTTACAATGGTACCTAAGGAATGTATGGTCTCAACACCAGCACAGTCTAGAAGACCAGATTCCAATAATTCCATGCCTAAAGCAAGAATTCCTGTGGTGGGCTCAGGCCTGTCACTTGAACAGAGGCTTGCCTTTCCACAAACCACAGCCAAGCAAGACCATCACCACGGACGCCTCAGACCTAGGATGGGGGGCTCACATGGTGGACAAGTTGTATACAAGGCCTATGGACCCAAGACAAGCTGAATCTACACATAAATCTAAAGGAGATGCTGGCAGTGAAATATGCGATCCAGGCATTCAGACCACTCCTTCAACAGGGTCATCTGCTGATAAGGACGGACAACACCACAGTCATGTGGTACATCAACAAACAGGGAGGTACACATTCATATCCTCTATGCCGGATGGCAATGGACCTGTGGAATGTGGCCCTGAACCTCAACATTCAACTTCAGGCCAGATTTGTACCAGGAAAAGAAAATTCTCTAGCAGACACCTTAAGCAGAACTACCACGGATGCTCACGAATGGATGCTGCATCCAGATATTTTCAAAGCCATAACGAAGAAATGGGGACTACCACAGATAGACCTATTTGCCTCCCCACACAATCACCAATTGAAGAAATTCTGCACAAGAGCATATCACCCACTTGCTTGGAGGGTGGACTCCCTTTCCTTCAGCTGGAAAAACCTGACAGCATATGCATTTCCACCTCTTCCCTTGATGTACAAAGTTCTACTGAAGATCAAAGAGGATCAGCCAAGGGTAATTCTGATAGCTCCAGACTGGCCGAGGCAACATTGGTACCCGCTGCTGAGAAGCATGTCCCGGACACACGCATGGCATCTACCTCTATGTCCCTTACTACTAACACAGGACAACTACAAGATCCTACATCCAAACTTGAAAACACTGCAGCTAGCTGCTTGGAATATTGCATAAAACAAAATACCCCAGATTTATCTCAGAGGGTTAAGGACATTATCCTGGAGGCACGCAGACCCTCCACAAGGAAGACTTATTCAGCCAAGTGGAAAAGATACCTCATTTGGAGTGCAGCAAAGGGAGAAAATGTCTCTTTGGCAAACATAGCACACATCCTGGAATATTTAGCAGAGCTGTTCCATAATGGCCTGTCTTACTCTTCCATTAAGATTCATGCATCAGCAATTTCAGCAGAATACAACTTGGATCCTCCTGTCTTCTCTCATCCTCTACTCAGGCAGTTCTTGAGAGGAATCAAAAATGCCTCCAAGGAAACCACCTTTACCTACATGGGACCTCAACTTTGTGCTGGAAAAGTTAACTCTTCCCCCTTTTGAACCAGCAGCAACAGCAGAATTACAATTCTTGTCTTGGAAAACTGCTTTCCTACTAGCAATCACTTCAGCAAGAAGGGTTTCTGAGTTACAGGCATTAATGGCAGTACAACCCTTCCTTATCTTCCATCAGGACAGAGTCTCTCTGAGAACCAACCCTACCTTTATGCCAAAAGTGGTCTCCAGAGTATCATTGAACCAAGCGATTCATTTACCTACATTCTTCCCCAACCCACAGAACAGGGGGGAAAGACTGCTACATACCTTGGATGTGCACAGACAATTACGCTACTATCTGGACAGAACTAAGACCAGCAGAAAAACTGACCAGCTTTTGGTAGCATATGCAACAGGAATGCAAGGAAAAGCAATTTCAAAACAGACAATCTCAAAATGGATAGGAAATTGCATTTGTTTTTGTTACTCTTTTCATGGAAAGACAACTCCTGATAATATCAGACCTCATTCCACAAGAGCTACAGCCACCACTACAGCTTTCCTAAGAGGAGTGGCTACCAAAGACATTTTAGAAGCTGCTACCTGGAGCTCCATGCATACATTTGCCAAGCATTACAATCTTCCTTTATACTCTAGATCCCGAGCAGGTTTTGCAACTGCTGTTTTGCAAGGGATCTTAACTACACCATCTTTATCTTAGTACCTCCTCCCCCAGTTTGGCTATGGTATTCTACCCATATGTTAGGACTGCAGATGCATCCTTGAAGGACATAGTACAGTTTTGTACCTACCATAAATGTAGATGTCCGAGAGGTATGCATCTGCAGTCAGGATTACCCACCCTTCTTCCCCTCTGTGGTACTCCTGGGGTATTTACCCATCTTTTAGCTAGCTGGGGGAATCTGTTATGGTGTATTTGTTTGTATATATGTATATATATATATATATATATATATCTATATATATATATATTTGTTTATATTGTTTGCTCTCTACTGTTTGGAATTATTTGCATTTATCCAAATTTAGCCTTACTAGAGGGCACCTGGCATCTGGGGCAAGAAACACTGAGGAAAATGGCGTTGGCTGATGCCTTTATACCCAATAAACAGCAGCTATGACGTCGGGTGAAGTGAGACATCAGCCGAGGCCAGACCCAGACTTTGGAATCCGGCCGACCGAAGGGCTGCCTGAGGCAGGACAACCCATATGTTAGGACTGCAGATGCATACCTATCGGACATCTACATTTATGGTAGGTATAAAACTGTACTTTTTGACTGCTTTGTTGGATGCTTTTTCTAAGGCTCCTGACTCCCGGCCTCCTGCCCCCAAGAAACCTGACTGTAAATTTTATTACAAGTGCCTTTCTGCTGACCCCTTGGTGGTGTCTGTGGCTTCTGACGAGCCATGTCAGTTGCTACCTTCTCCTTAGTTACTGCCTTCTGGTAAAGATAACAGAACCATGGAAAGGTTAGGGAAAAAGGTTTATACATCTGCTACTTAAGCTTTTAGGTCTCTAAGTTATCAGACCCATATGTCCAGGTACATGTTGGCTCTTCTATACCAGGCCTGTCAGGTAATCTCTGATCTTCCAGACTCTGAAGGGAAGACTTCTGCTCTTTCCCTGTTAGGGACTTCCTCCCAGGTGGCTCGTCATTCCATCAAGTGTAGTTATGATGTGGCAGATGCTTCCTGTAGGGCTGCTGCTTTTGGCTCTGTGAAGAGGAGATATTCTTGGCTTGATTTCAACCTTTGCCTTATGATATTAAGGCTAAGTTGATGGATGCTTCTCTGGATAATAAACACTTGTTTGATGAAGCTGCTGCTGATTTGTTTGAGTCTCTTCAGAATAAGGACAAGGCTTTACAGAATTTAAACATGCTTTTGTTTCTCCTGTACCAAAGTTTCAGAGAAGTTATCCCAGTAAGCCAGCCATTGTTTGTAGGCAATCTCACCCTCACCCTAAGGACAAGAAAGGTGAGAAGCAGGCTCCTCCTGCTAAAGTTACTCAGTCTTCTGTGCCCCAGAAATCTCATGTTCCTAATAAACCAGGTGCTGTCTGACAATCCTATTTTTCCCAGCCACATTCCTCTTTTTGTTTGCCTTTTTGTATCTCTCCCTGTTTGGTTAAATATTACTCAGGACTCCTGGGTTTTGTCCATTATCCGCCAAGGGTATTTCATGTTCTGGAAATCTCTTTCCCCTTTTATGGGAATTCCTCAGCCCCCTGAGGAACAGCTGTCCTTTCCAGGGATGCTTCAGGATCTCTTGACTCAGGGTACTATTTAAGAAGTTCCAGTTTCCCAAGGGGGGGGGGGGGGGATTTTATTCCAGAATGTTCCTCATACCCAGGAAAGAGGGTACTCTGAGACCAATTTTAGACCTCTCTCATCTAAATGCAATTCTGAAAGTTCCCTCTTTTTGAATGTTGTCCCTTCAGACTTTGTTCCCTCTTTTGCTTCCTCAGGCTTAATGGTGTCTGTAGATCTCAAGGATGCTTATCTACAATCCCAATTCATCCCCGTTTCAAGACATTTTTTATGTTGTTCTGGTTCCTAGCATTTTCAGTTCTCTGCTTTGCCCTTTCTGCTGCCCCAAGAGTATTCACCAAATGCCTTGCTCCTGTGATTGACGTTTGCAGGCTATAGGGGATCCAAGTCTTTCCTCACTTGGATGATCTCCTGTATCAAGCATCCTCTGCAGAGACCTTACTGCAAAATCTCCATTTTGCTGTTTCCCTTCTACAAAGCCTGGTGTTCACTATAAATTTCAAAAAGTCCATTCCAAGTCCTTCTCAGGATCATGTCTTTCTGGAGTACAGGATCCAGACTGTACCTATCCTGGCAGCCCTTCCTACTCCCAAGGCCCTAGCTCTCATTTCCTTTTTACATTCCCTTCTTCTTCTTCTGGTTTCTCTGACAGTTAGGGAATTTCTGAGAGCTCTGGGGCTCATGGCTTCCATTATTCTTATGCTCCCTGTGGACAAACTCCACACGAGAAAGTTTCAGTGGTTTCTGCCGTCAGTGTGGCTTCTACATACTGTTCCCTCAAATTTGTAGTTCCTCCTCTGCCTTGTCTCAGTAAGGAACTTCAGTGGTGGATTCATGGGTTAATTGTCAATCCAGGCCTTCTTTTCTTCCACCTCTTTCCTCTCAGGAGTTGCTCACAGACCCCTTTGTGTGGGATGGGGAGCAGCATTTGGCTTCCTAAAGGGGCAGGGGGTCTGGGAGCCTCGTCAACAGGAAGAACACATCAGCATTAAAGAAATGGGAGCTCTTCTGCTGGCTGTTTTGATTTTTCATCCTCTCTTCTCCCTAGGAACTCTCAAGATGTTTATAGACAATAACACAGTGATGTGGTACATAAGCAAATGGGGGTCAGGGGTGGGGACAAGGTCCTGTCTTCTTTGCTGGTTAGTACTCCAAGTGTGGGAACTTGCTATCCAGTACCAACTGACTCTTTTTAGTCAGTTTATATTCCCTCAAGGTCAAAACATTGTGGCAGATTCTCTGAGCAGGTCCATAATTCAGTTCCACAAATGGATGCTTCACAAAGATGTGTTTCTGTAGTGTCCTCCAAAGGGGGTACTCCTCAAATATATCTTTTTGCCTCCCCTCTGACCAGACAACTTCCTTTGTGCCAGAGTCCCAGATCCAGTGGTTTGGAAGGTGGACACCCTGTCTTTTTCTTGGAAAGGCATGTTTATGACTTCCCTCCCCTTCCTCATATTTCAGAAGTCCTTCTCAAAATTCAGCAGGATGCTCTCAAAATCTTGCTGGTGACTCCCTTTTGGCTGAGACTGCATTGGTTCCCTCTTCTTCTGCATTTCGCCAAGGGCAGTCATCGCAAGTTACCTCACAGGGTGGACCTACTCCCACAAGACAAAGGATCTCTCATCCATCCCCACCTGTCCACTCTTCAACTGACACTGTGGATGATAGAATTTTGATTCCAGGTAGGCACCTTTTTTCTGAGGACATGCTTAGGGTCCTGCAGGAGGCCAGGAAAGCCAATACCAGGAAATCCTACTTATCCAAATGGAAGAGGTTTTCAGTTTGGTGTCTTTCTCATAACTTGGATCCACTTTCTGTACATGTTCCTTTGGTTCTTTCTTATGTGTAAACTGCTAAATGCTGGATTAGCTTATTCTTCTGTTAAGGCCCTCTTGTCAACTATCTGTGCTTGTCTGTCTTTATTATTTATTGCATTTGTTTACCGGGAAGGTCCACTGGGCCAGAGATGAGCCCATTTTCAGTGGAGGCCCGGGGAGAAAACCTCCACATGTAATTACATAAAAGAACATATAATACAGAATATATCGGGTAGTGGTAGTACATTAGATAAGTGAATAAGAGCATGCAATAATATGGCATGAATTACAATACAGTAGTGAGGTGATAACATTGTATAACATGTTGACATTGGTAGAAAATTGTTAAAATCATGGTAGAAGTATAGAAATAGAAGGTGTGGATGGCAGGTAAGGTTGTTAGATAAGAGAGAAGATTGTATAAAGGAAAAGGAGGCAGAAGGCTTAGAGTAGAGATGGGGCTTGGCTAGTGTCAGCAGAAGCAGTAGGTGTAAAGGAGGGGAAGGAAAAGAAAGTCTAGGTGTAGATACGCTAAGATGGTTTTGGGGAGGGGGTCAGGTAATGGAATTGTGATTAAGGTTGTAGGTGCATATACAATGTGATGAGAGGTGAAGTTTAAGGGAGTTTTTAAAAGCAGTGGAGCTACTGATAGATCTTATTGAAGGAGGGAGTTTATTCCAAAGCTTGGAGACCGTGAAAGAGTAACGCATTTGACCAGCTGAGAGCTTAGGTTTATCAGTATTTAGTAGCATTTTGTTTGCTGACCTTAAGTGTCGATTTGGATGGTAGATGGTTAAGATGTCAGGGCTGGGCAGTTTTCTGGGAAGTAAATGATTTTATGGGCAGTAGTAAGCTGCAGGTATGTGAGGTAATGGAGAAGTTCCAACCAATTAAGTTGATGTAGTGTGGAACAGTGGTGATTGGAGAATTTAGCATTTGTAGCAAATTTGGCAACTTTATTGTAGCATGTATTGAGTTTAGTTTTTAGGGAGGACTGAATATTGGTTAGGATGGGGGTGCCGTATAGGAGAGTAGGAAGCCGAAATGAGGAGGCAAGAGCTTTTTTTGCAGAGAAGGTGAGAAAGTAATTGTGCCTATAGAGTGCACCCAGCTTTTGAAGGGTTTTTTGATGTTATTCTGGATATGAAGGTCAAAAGTTAAGTTATCGTCAATGATGACACCAAGCAGTTTGGTACTGGGAACAACATTAATAACAGTATTGTTGTAGGAATGAACTGAAAGTCAGACTTATTAACTGGGCTAGAGTTTTTTTGGGGGTAAATATTATCAGTTTGGTTTTGTTGGGGTTAAGGGCAAGATGATTCTGTGACATCCAGGATTCAGTTGAGGTAAAAGCCTCTTGGGTAAGGTGCTGCAATGTAGAGGCAGATTTGGAAGAGCAGATAATGGTAGAATCATCTGCATATTGGATTACAGTACTGTGGATAAGAATTTTATGAAAGTAGTTGATGAATATAGTAAATAAAAGGGGACCCACTATGGAAACCTGGGGGACTCCTATGTTGGTGTTGGTGAAAGGAGAGGAGCAGCGTTGACATATGGTAGCTTGTTGCCTATGACTGAGATAGCTGGAAAACCACTGAAGGGTGGAGGGAGAGGTGCCAAGGTTAGAGAGTTTAGTAAGCAGAAGGGAGTGGGAAACTGTGTCGAATGCCTTTGATAGATCCAGGAAGAGTGCGGAGACTATGGATCCATCATCCCTGGCTCTATTAACAATGTCCAGGAAGGAAATGAGAGCAGTGTTAGTGCTATGTCCTGGCCTAAAGCCATGTTGAGTGGGGGAAAGGAGGTGGTTTGTAGTCATGTATCTAAGGAGTTGAGTGTGAATGCACTTCTCTAGTATTTTTGAGATGGGAGACAGAATGGCAGCGGGCTGGAAGTTGGGGATGTCAGAGTTGTTGCCACCTTTATGAAGAGGTAGAACATGTGCCTTTTTCCAGATTGTCAGGTATGCAGGATTCCTGAATGGACCTGTTAAGGAAGATACTGATGGGGTATGCAATTGAGGAGGCAGATAGCTGTAAGAATTCTGCAGGTAGGTCATCTGGGGCATTGGCGCATGGTTTTAGTTTGTGAAGGAGCTTTTGTATGGTGGAGGTAGGTATGGGATACAGTGAGAAAGTTGGTAATGAAGGTGATGTGGCAAGTGGTGTGGCAGGGTGTGGTTGCTTAGTGTTGATGGGTGGGAAGGTGGTAGCACGTTTAAAAATACTATTGATGAAATAAGAATTAGAGAGAGGCTAATTCAGTGGGTGTTTTTTCTGCATCAGGGCATGGATTGTGGCTTGTTCCAGGATGGAGTAAGGAGTTGATTGTTCCCCAGAATTTATTAGGGCTATGATTATGTTGGTTTTGGAGGCTTTGGAAGTAATCTTTTTTTGTTTTTGAGAACTAAACGTTTGGCCGAGTTGCGAAGTTGTTTGTGTTGGATGAGGGTAGCAGGAGTTTTGTTTTTTAGCTAGGCTTTCCAGGCTTTATCCTTAGAGGACATAATTTGCTTTGTTGGCTTAGTGAGCCAATTGGCATGTTTTGTCTCGACTCTTTTTAACCGGAGAGGGGCAAGAGAGTTCAGGATAGTCAGAAATGTAGTATTAAATAATTCTACAGCTTCATTAACAGGGAGAGATTTTAGTGGAGTCCAGTTAGTATTTTGCAAAGCTTCATTAAGAGTAGTTGGGGAGAATTGGGACAAATTCTGGGTGTATTTATATTGGTGTTTGTTAGGTAGGGTTGTAGGCTTGCGTATTATGAATGTTGGAGAGTAGTCACTTATACTGTCTGCAAGAGTACCAGAGGTGGATATGTTATCAGGGTCAGAAACCATGATCCAATCCAAGATTGAACCTTTGTTATTCTTAGTGTCAGGTCTGGTGATATCAGAAATAAGCAGGGTATAGCTGTGGAGCTTGATATCTAATGAGTGATTGTTATTGGAGATATCTAACCAATTAATATTTACATCTCCTAGGATTAGTGTTTCATTTTTTATGTTATTGGTAGTCCAGGCAAGGATGTCTTCTAGAATGGGAATATTGTTGCCTGGGGGAATGTATATGACTATAATGCATAGGTTTTTATAGTTATTCAGTTTAAAATAGGTGATAAGTAATTCTGCGGTAGAGAAGGAGGGAATGGGCTTAGAATTTGGAAATACTGAGAAGGTACTTGGATATAATAAGGCAATGCCTCCGCCTTTTTTGTAGAATCTGTCTGATCTGAGGCAGGAATAGTTTGTGGGAAGGAATTCGGAATCCTTTATGTATGGTTTTAGCCAAGTCTTAGTTATGGCTAAGAAGTCAGGTTTGTATTGACTTAACAATGCATGTAGAAGATGGGTTTTGTTTCTAATACTTTGAATGTTGATAGTAGTGAGATTGAGGGATCTTGTTGAGTTAGGGGTGTTATGAGGAGAAGGACCAGGGTTAGGGTGGATGTCACCACAGTGGACTAGGGTAGGATAACTAGGAGGCATCTTTGGATAGAGCTTCCTTTTTGGATCTTTGACATGGTTTTGTACAAGGTCCCAAGAAGTCTGTATTGTGTGGAGAGGATTGTTCTCCTTTGTAGAATAATATTAGAGTCATATAGACTAGAGCAGATTGTTGAGTAGCTGAGGAGATGGGAATGTAGTAGATGTTGTTGATGTAGGTATGGGGGGGTATACATGTTGGTTGAAGTGATGAGAGTTGTAGAAGGAGAGAGAGGTATATGGAGAATAAAATGAGAAGGATGTTGTGCAATAGGGGGCATGTTTGAGAGGAGTGGCGTTCCCTGCTTATATATAGAATGTTTCTGGAAAAATAAAATGTGGTAGGTATTAGGCCAGATGTAGAGGTAGGAGTGTATGGTGATATAAGTGAAGAAAGGGGTAATGTGGTTAGATATAGGAAAGTAGAAGTGGAAGATGTTAGGATTATAGAAACTGTAGCTGTTAGGTAGGAGTCATGTAGAAGAGTAGAGTACATTGTGTGTGTAGACTAGGTGAAATGGAAGTTAGGGTGTGGTGTGAATGGGTGGAGATGGATTGGATGATTGTGGGTGGGTGTGGATGGGTGGAGATGGATTGGAGGATTGTGGGTGGGTGTGGATGGGTAGAGATGGATTGGAGGATTGTAGGTGGGTGTGGATGGGTGGTGATGGATTGGAGGATTGTGTGTGGGTGCAGCTTGGTTAGGTATAAGTTTAATTGAAATGGGGTGGGTGAGAATGGGGGTAGGTTAGGGGAGCGTAGTGAGCCTGAGCGTAGCGAGGGGGAACGGATTGGGGACCCACTGATCTGTGGAAGGCCAGGGTTGTGGAAAAAACAATCAGGAGCAGCACTTCTTGAAATTAACCAGGTCAATACAGTACAGTTATATAGTCTTCACTAAAAAACTAGCCTTTTTGTTTTGTTTTTGGTGTGAACAATTAACTTTGGGGATAGAGTTCCCTGCTTGGACAGGCTTATTTTGCATTCGCTCAGTAGGTGAGATGAGCGGCAGAGAGAATTTCCATTCACTAAGCTTTTAGCTTTTATTTCAAATTGAGTACCAGCTGTTGGGAGTTACTAAGCTTATTAAATGCTGCCATCTTTTGGCCGAAATGTGGAAGCATGTTCCCTTTATCACCTCCTTTAGCTTCTAGATTTGAAGCCAGAAAATTTCTTAAAGGCATCCTACATATCAGACCTCCCAAAAAGCCTGTTCCTCCTCTTTGGGACGTTAATTTTGTTTTGGAAAAGTTGACCCAGGCTCCTTTTGAGACTGTAGTTTCAGCTTCCTTGCAACATTGCTCTTGGAAGACTGTATGATTGTTGGCTCTTACTTCTGCCAGATGGGTGTCTGAGCTTCAAGCCATTATGGCTTGTCCTCCTTTTTTGTTTTTTCATAAGGACAGGGTATCTCAAAATACTAGCCCTTCTTTTATGTCCAAGGTGGTAATTGAGTTGTCCCTTAATCATTCTATTAATTTGCCCACGTCTTTCCTTTCTCTGCAGTCTGCTAGTGAGAATGTACTGCATATGTGGAATGTGCATAGACAGCTATTAGGATAAGACTAAAATGTTTTGTAAATCTGATCACCTCTTTGTTTCTTTTCATCCTAGATCTTTGGGATTGGCTGTGTCCAAGCAAACTTTTTCTTCTTGGATTGCTAAAGCCATTTCTTTTTGTTATTCCTTTCATGGTAAGAGCCTCCCTTCTTCTAAGGCTCATTCTACTAGAGCTGTGGCTTCTTTTGGTGCTTTTTTCAAGGTTTTGGATGCTAACTGTATGCTTGAGGCAGCTACCTGGACTTCTTTGCATACATATGCTAAGCACTACATGTTTGATGGAATTTCAAGAGCTGTAACTGGCTTTGCTAGGGCCTTCCTTTGTGGCTTCCTCCTTTTGCTGGTCCTTCCTCCTCCTTCTCTTCTTCCTGAGCTTTGAAACTCTACTTATTGTAATAAATCTTTCAACAGTGAAATGGAAGGACATAATATAGCTATGTAAAATTTTACCATAACGATAGATGTCATTCTCACTGTTGCAGTATTCACTCCCTCCCTCCTCTGCCCCCTGGTCTGTTTCCCTTCTGTATGTACTGATTACTTCTCTACTCCTTGGACTGGCATTTCTACTGGGATTCTCAGTTCTGAGGTTGGTACATCCGGACATCACCTTTATGTCCTACGATATGTGGGGAGCATATGTGTGATGTACAGCATACTTTAAAGCAACCTAAAGGCTTTTGTATACTGACCAGATATCAGGCCACCCTTGGCAGAGGAGCCCCGTTGTCCTCTTCACTGTTGCAATATTTATTGCATCTACCGTTCTGGTAAGAATTTACACAACTGTACTTTGTCTATGTTGGTTAAACAGGATGATGTGGTGAAGTTCCTCCCTGTGCAGATTTTGATGATGTGAGGTATTGCCATCTGTACCAGGAGAAGTAGGGCAGTGGATATGTGTAACATGTGCCAACACAGCTAGCTGGAATTTTGTAAGCAATTATTTGTATATCAAACTGATTTGTACAGTTGCTTGCGTTGAAAAATGTATTTGTAAAGCTGTTTGTGTCACAAATGTACCAACAGTGGGTACTGACTGTATTGTAACTGATTAAAGAGAAGAGGTTAATCTCAATCCAGCTAACTAGCTATTTGAAAAATAGTAAGAAATTAAATGACTTAGTTTAAGCCATAAATATTGTATCTAACAGATGTCCTTCTATTCACATGCAGTATTCTGGACTCTTGGGTTTCCTCCTATTTCTACCCAAACGTCCGGCCAGTGTCAAAAGCTTGCAGTTACTGCTAGGTATGGGGGATGTCTGACGTGGTTAGAGGGACTTTGGTCATAAAAGTGACGTCTACATGCACCAGACTTCTCTGCTGCCAGTCAAATGTCAGCTGTTTCTGCCATACTGGTCATCAAATCAAAAAAGATTTAGATAAGTACCCCACTGGGGACATTTTATTTTTTGGGTCACTACATGCCTGTGTGGGTTCATGTCATCCAGGAAGGGTAAGTGCGGCCATCAGATTCCCCATAAAGACGCTCACGAGCTCTGCCTTTTTTTGTCTTGGGCCTATGCACCACTACAAGGCCTGTCTCATTTGCCAGGCCTTAGTTCAGAAAACCCTGCATAGCACATTACATGCTTTGAGCATCTGTCTCGATAATTGGTGCCTTAATCGCTTAGGTTTAGGTATGGAGGGGCCATCCGGTCAGCTCGTCGAGCCGCCTAAGAAAAAGGCCAAAACTGTTAGGCCTGAATCTGTAGCTATGCCTCGGCCACCTGACATCTCTGCTGTGGCCGTCGGCCTGGAGGAACAATCGGTCACAGCCAATATGGGTGTAGCGGGTACTGATGTGGAAGCTGCAGAACCCAGAGTGGAAGGCATGCCCTCTGAGGTCTTGCAGATGTAGGCTTCCAGTGGTGAGGGGGAACCTCTGCTTGCACCAGCTGCCTGGGCGGATCCCTCCACTACCGTGCTGCTTACTACCAGGCCTACCCTGGCCTAGACACCTGCTAGGCCTTCTCTTAAAAAGAAAGAAAAAAGAAAACATATTTCTCCCCTGGCAGAAAGCCAGCCAGATTGGCAAGCTTTTCCGCAGAATGTCTTTAATGCCTTTATGGCCTTAAGGCCTGGTACTCCCTCACCTTTCCCAGTGACTCCTCCTTTGATGAGCCCTAGGCCTCGGGCCTTAGACACCACTCAGGTGGACGTTTAGGAATCCTCTGACTCTTCTTCAGAGGATTCACTTTCTTATTTCTCCCAATTACCTTCCACTTTTGGCTATGCCTCCCCAGAGGAAGAATCTGCTGAGGCAGATTCCCCAGCTGAGAAGCTCATTTTTGGGGAGACCATTGCTAAGATGAGGGAGCATTTCAAATGGGATTTCTCTGAGATAACAGAAGTTCAGAAAATATACTGTGAACTCCTTCAGATGGTCTCCCCTGCCCCTTCAGCAATACCACCAGTACTGCCAGCATGTCTAGATGCGTTTAGTGCAGCATCTCTTAATCCAGACTCTCAGCCCCCTGCACCCCGCAGGCCTGATAGATTCTTCAAAGTCCCTGAGATAACCAAATTCCTAGTTAAGTGCCCTGCAGTTGACCCAGGCACTGTCTCAGTTTCAGTGGATAAGGAATCCAAACTCCTTCCATCCTCTTCCTTTCTACCTACCGACAGCAACGCCATGGAACACCCTGGGAAGAAGGTCTATACATCTTCCACTTTGACATTCAGGGCAACAAATTATCAAACCCACATGTCCAAATATGCCGTAGCACTTTTGGGAAAAGCCAGCAAACAGCTGAGTGACATCCCAGATTCTCCTGCCAAAGCTCAGCTGTCCAGCCTTATTTCCCTTACCTCTCCGGTCACTAGGCACTCCAGTAAGTGCAGCTACGATGCTGCAGAAGCTTCAGCAAGGCCAGCTGCATCTGCCTCTGTCCTGAGAAGATATTCATGGCTAAGGCTACAGCCCCTACCTGATGACATCAGAGCAAAACATTTAGATGCACCTCTAGATAACTAATAGCTTTTTTTACGACTAAAGTAGCACAGTTATTTAAGACTCTGCAACAAAAGGGGAAGGAGTTACAAGACCTTAAGCACTTGTTTGTTTCTCCTATCCCAAAGTTTTATAGGAATTACCCTTCAGAAACTCAGTTTATCAGGAAGCATTCTGCCCCCACCCCTTCTTCCAGGCCCAGGATAACTGCCAGGAAGCAAATTATTCCTTCCAGGCCTGCCCAGTCTACAACACCGACGACTCGATTTCAAGACAGGGCAGGTAGTCTGTGACTACCTGCCACTCTTCAAATATCCTCCCCACTCCATCCCCTTGTCATTAAGACTCTGTCACTGTCTCCTTGTGTGGAAAAACATCACCACAGACAGGTGGGTCCTATCCATAATAGAAAAGGGTTATTTTATGACCTAGATCACTGCTTCATCTTGGATTCCTCAGCCCCCCCCCCCCAAAGAGCAGCTCCCTTTCTTTCAGCCAGTTCTAGACAACCTCATTGCCCATGGCACTATTCAACCTGCCCCCCCCCCCGACATAAAAGAGAAAAGGATTCTATTCCAGGCTTTTCCTAGTCCCAAGGAAAGATGGTCCCTAGAGACTAATCCTAGATCTTTCCCACCTCAATCTTTTTCTGCAAGTGCCCACTTCTTGGATGCTCACTTTGCAAGCCCTTTTCCCTTAGATCGTCCCTAAGGGGTTCATGGCCACCCTGGATGCCTGCCTTGCATGCTAACACTCTTTGGTTGCTCACTCAAAATGTCACTGTTGTTTGCATGTGCTCAGTACTTGTATACATGTGCTGACTCACTGGAAAGCTTCTTAAAGTTATATCACACATTCTGATCTACATCCACCCTCTTTACTGAGCTGTCTTGTATAAACAGTGACATTTCAATAGGCATGCAATTACACAGACACTAATAAAGAAAAACAGTCATCATGTCCAGGTTGCAATGAATCTGTAACTAGGTTTTGAGATGCAACCTGATCTCATAACATAATAGGACTGGGTTTAGTAACGGGGACTGTCACTGGGGAATATTCTCCTTGAGGAGTTTCAGGGATTTTCTCAGGAATGGTGATCGCTGACTGAATGTCCTCTGGAACAGGAACATTGGACAATTCACTCTGAGAACTAGAGTCTTTGTCACAGGCAAGATGCTGTAACACTGGTTCGTACACTGATAACAAATGCTTCAGATTTTGTCTCAATTCCACTCCTTGTGATTCCACAGTGTATGAGATCGGCTCTTGACACAAACATTTCACAAATCCGATGCGATCAAAAACTTTTGATGTGCATCCTCACTATCTTCCTTTTTTCAATGAACTGAATGGTTTGCTAGTTTTATCATAGTAAGACTTCTGGGACAAATGCTTCTTCAACAGTTGGGCTTTTACTGCTGTTTTTATCACTTGGAGCTAACAAATTATTGCTGATTGGTAGTGTGGTTTTGGTTTGTCTCGACTTAAGTCTCTGGGCAGGTGAACCAAGATGTTTATCACGAGGAATGTTTCTGAAATTTAACAAGTTGAGTAAAACATTGGTATTGTCACGTCTGGCTTTCTCTAACAGGTGTTTTGCACTTTGAACTGCACGTTCAGCCAAGCCATTTGACTGAGGGTATTCAGGACTACTTGTAATATGAACAAAGTCCCACTCTTCTGCAAATCTCTTGAACTACTGACTTGTAAACTGTGCACCCTTGTCAGAAATAACTCTATGTGGACTACTATAGGCAGAAAAATGTTGCTTCAACTTAGTAATGACAGTATTGGAAGTTTGGTTAGGAAGTAGGTCAATCTCGAACCAATTTGAATAGGAGTCTACTAACGCCAAGTAACGTTGACCAGGTACTTCAGGAATCTGGCTTAACTGAAGTGGTTCTTTTTGTTGATATGGCTTTGTACTATTACATACTGAACAAGATGCAAGTACTTTCTCACCATCTCTTGACATAGAAGGTCAAAATACTAGACCACCCGCCCTTCTTTTGGTAGAATCAGTTCCTGGGTGGCCATGATGCAAGATGGTAATATACTCTTGTTGCAAGGATTTTGGAACAATCACTTTTAGGACCTTTCGTGATTATACCATTGTCTGATAAACTCTCATCTCTGTTTGGAAAATGAGGTTGCTTTGAAGACCATCCTCGACTGATAAAGATGTTTAGCTTTTGGAGAATTGGATATGAAGCTGATTGAGTTCTGAGCTCATCAAGATGTGTGGAAGAAAGATTTCTCACTTCCATGACCTCAAAACCAAGTTCCTTATTGTTATGCTGGTCTGTGGTTTTTCTGGGTGATCTGGCTAAAGTATTGGCAAGTTAAAGAAATTTGCCTTTTGTGTAAACAAGATTGAAATTGCACTTTGGCAATTATCATGCTTTGCAGTCTAGCCGGAATTGTATGCATAGGCTTTCTCAAAAGAGTAACAAGAGGTTGGTGCTCAGTTTTGATCTGGATAGATCGATGATAAATATAATCATGGAACTTTGAACATGCAAACACAATTGCCAAAAGTTCTTTCTCAATCTGGGCATATTGCATCTTGGTCTGGGTAAAAGTTCTCGATGCATAGGCTACTGGCCTACCCTCTTAAAGAGTGGCTGCACCTAGACCAAACTTAGAAGCATCACAAGAAAGCGTAACTGTCATGTCAACATCATAGTAGCTGAGAATTGGTGGGTTGGCAATTTTCTTTTTCAGGACATCAGATACCCTGGTGGTGATCTCACCATCACCAAATTACATCTTTGCATGTCAGTTCTCATAATGGTGCTGAAAGTTGACTCAAATCTGGAATGAACTTGCCTAGATAGTTGACCATGCCAAAAAATGTAAGGTTTGGACATTATCTGGAACTGGCATCTCAAGAACTGCTGTTTGCTTTGAAGGATCTGGTTGTGAGCATGAACTGTAAACAAGTGACCAACATAAGTAACTTCTTGTAGCTTGAATTTGCACTTTCTATAATTCCGCTTAAGATACATTTGACGTGCTCTTTCCAGAACGTCCTTGAGGTTTCTGTCTTGTTCAACTTCACCATTTCCTCCTACTAGAATACCATCTACTATAATAGCACAGGGATAGCCAGAAATTTGCTCCATTGCACTCTGAAAGACTTCACTGGCAGAATTTATCCCAAATGGCATTCTCAGAAATTTCTGTCTTCCAAGTGGTGTACCAAATGTGGTTATCGAGGAAGATTTTCGGTCAAGCAAAATTTGCCAAAAAGAGAGGAAATCTTTGCATCTTTGATAGAAAACACAGTGGCGTTTGTCATGAGGGCAGCAACCTCTTCGACTGTGCGCATTGGATGATGAGGTTTTTTAATGCTTTTTTCAAATCTCATGGATCATTACACATTGATATTATCTGAGCTTTTCTGATGTGCTACTGCCATGGAAGATAAATTACTCGTAGCTGCACCATTTTGTCTAGCTCTGCTTTGACTCTGCTCTGCATAGCTACTGGAACTTTCCAGGCTGGTCTGACAGCTGGACTGACCTCTGGGTCTAACTTCATAGAGTACACAACTGGTAGTTTGCCTAGTTCGTCTGCAAAAATATCAGCATACTAAGAAAAAATGGTTTGGATGAAATTTGAGCTGTTGTCATGCAGGCTTACATGGTGAACTTCTTTATCAAATAAAAGCAGTCCCATTTTCTGAGTTGCATCCAACCTTAATTGTCACTTCAACTCACTCATATCCAGGTGCAAATCAACAACTCTCCCCTGGGGAGCAACTCAGTATCCATGTATTAATGAACCCAGTAATATAGCATGCATTTTGAAGTTAAAACGTTTTAATGGGTTAGGGTTGTGTAAATGTATTGTTTTTTAACTTTTTAATATTTTATTGAGAATTCTGTAGTAATGTAATAATATTTTTGTATTTATGTATTGTGGGCAAATTATGTGTTTTAAGTATTTAATGTTTGTAATGATGGTTTTACTTAACTTGAGGTAATTATGTGATTATTCCATTCTATTATTCTATTAACTAATGGGTGATGTGTATTTAAGGGCTGGGTAATTCATTGTAACTTGTTCTGAGGAAGTCCCTATCAGGGGAATAAAGCACTAAACCTTTAATAAAGTATTCATCTGTTCTTGGAGCTGGTGTCCATGTGTTGGTCGAAGAAGTTCTTAAGTTGATTTTGCTGTTCTTTTTGTGTTGGTACTTGTAAAGCACTATGGATTCATCAGCCACTAACAGTGAAGTGTTGGATTTATTACAAAAAATAAACCAACAGTTGGCAGTTCACACTGCTCAGATTCAAACTTTGATGGACAAGAATGAAGCACCAGTGGCTAACAATATCTTTGGAAGTCTGGGATTTCCTTTAACCCAGCCCACCCAGACTATCCAGCGATTGCACACAGCTAATGTTCCTGGGGGGTGGGGGCAATGGCCCCACAGGAGAAGATTAGCGGATCAGTTGTAATGGAAATATTAGGAGTGAAAGTGGTGGAGATGCCTTGAAGAAAAATAAATATGATTTCCATACCAGTAATGGCAGTACTGATTTTAGCTTGCAGCAACCAGTCAGTATAGCTGAGAAGTTAAAAGCTTTTGATCAAGACTTGCTTATATGTGAGAAATTGCAGATGGAGAATGCATACCTGGAAAAGAACTTTGAGTTGGGGCAGGTTCCTTGTGGTTTGCGGTTTTGGAGATACCCAAATGGAGCTGAGGGTACTGAGGGTAATGAGGAGTTCCTGAAAGAACTGCATGCTCCATTTCACAGGTCAAGCATTGAGTTAATGCATTTAATGATTAAATATAATAATCAAGTATTGGAGGTTCGATGTAATAACTTGGACATATTGAACAAATCTATCCAAGCAGACTTGGAATATGAATGACACCAGGTCAGTCATGCAGGGGTTGTTCAAAATGTAGAAAATATGTGTGGTACTGTTTTTTTGCATAAGCAAAACAAGTTGAAAAGGGATATAAATGAATATTGTTTTAAAAGGGTATATCCCTGTTCCTTGGGTAATCGTGAGGGTGAGCAGCAAGAAGGAACCAATGAGGAGCCGAAAGGGGCGGAGCGAGTGACGGCAGCACCGAGAACTCTAAAAGGGCAGCGGTTGAACTCTCAATCCTCGGCTGTATTTGTGGATGGAGTGAGGCATTCTGAAAGGCTTTGTGGCAAAAATCAGCAGCCCCATTTTTTGGATGGGAGTTGCAGGGATTTTGTAAAACAAGGAGCCAGGCCAAAGAAGACAAGAAACAGATATTAACTGTTGCCTGGTTTGAGGACATTACTATTGCTGGTGTTTCCAATGTAAATGTAAGTAGTTTTAGTAAAGCTTGTGGTGAGCCAGTAAACTGAATGTCGATACTGTGGCATGTTTGTGTTCCCCGAATGTCGTGGACTCTGACATTTTTTGTAGTTTAAATAGTGGATATGCATTAATTAACAGCTGTGGTTTGGAAACTGGTGGTAAAAGTGTTGAACAGGTTACCAAAGTGGGGAGGCCTGTTGCTGAAGGTGAAATGAGTATTATATGTTCACCTTCTGCAGATGAATTAATGGATGTGGCTATAGCTGAGTTTTTCAGAGCAGAAGGTGATTTATGTTCTGGTGCAGGGGCGCTTGTTTGTCCTCCAAATGAGGTAATGGCAGACATTTTTAATTTCTTTAATGAGCCCATTTGTTCTCCAATTGGAAAAAAATTGATGGTGATGTAGGTGTATGTATTGAAGTAGATATGGGGAATAATGAAACCGCTATTATGGAAAGTAATGTATGCAAATGTATATTGGAAGATTATGATGAGAGTTTTACTGCGTTCATGGAGTGCAGTTGTAATGAAAATGGTTTGTATTGGGCAAATAATAATGTAGAGCCATTGTATACATTGTTTAGTTGATGGGGAAAAAAGTTAAATAACCCTGGTGAAATTGAAAATGATGGCCCTGATGTTTATTTTGGGGGTGACAATTCTGACATTTTGTTAACCCAGTATGTTGAAAATGTAAGTTTAGGGATGAAAGTAATGATATATGCACAGTCATTAGTAATAGTGAAAATGATTTTATGATTTTTAATTATTCTACCAAAGTAGTGGGAGTTGACCATGCTAATCTTTTGGCAAAAGGTTTTACTTTTATACCTTCTAGAAAGGGGAATGTGGCGGATAACCCTAACTGATTTAAAATGCTTCATGCATACGTTAAATTTAAAAATATGGTTTAATGGGCAAAATAATACTAGTGAAGTGTTTTTAGGTAGACCATCTAAACCAACTGCCTTTAATCCTCCCTTAAACAGTGTTATACGCCTATATGAAAAAAATCTGTGAAAAGGAAATTAGGCAATTTTACAAACATTCTTATATGGGGTATGGTAGTAATTTGACTGTGGTGGAGGAGGAGATTTAAAGAGAATTTATTGATGACAAAAATGTGTGTATCATGAAACCTGACAAAGGTAGTGGGGTTGTGTTGATGAACAAAAGTGAATATTTAGATAAAATGAATTTGTTGCTTATGGATGAATTTGTTCCTTAAATGATATTCATATAGCGTACCGAAAGATTGACTTGGCATTAGAAGACATGTTACATCAAGGCCAGATCAGTCTGGTTTATCTGAATATTTAAAAAAATGAACACCCCATGGTACCAAATATTTTTGGAATACCAGAAATTCATAAAGGTTTATCGGGATTAAAAGTTCGCCCCATAGTGGATGGTCACGGGTCTAAGACATGCTTTATTAGTAAATTTTTAGATTACAGCATGCAAAAAGGTCTGTCAAAGCAACTACATTACAAAGGATTCCTGGCACTTTTTGGAAAAACTGGAAACAAATCAAGGTATCCCATGGGGTGTTTATGGTGACCATTGATGTGGTAAACTTTTCTGTCATTCCCCACCATGAGGGTATTCAATGGCTGGAGAAGCAGTTGGGAAAAACAGGTTTATATGACCAATATTCTATGAATAAAATTACTGCTCTTATGGACATTGTTTTGGGGAATAATTAAATTTATTTTGAAAGCCAGTATTTTAAGCAGTTAACTGGTGTTGCTATGGGGGCAGCCTGTGACCCCATCTTTGCAAATCTCATCATGTCCTTTTGGGAGCAGGAGTACCTAATGAGTAATGTACACTGGGTGAATGTTCTGCATTATACTAGGTTTCTGGATTACCTGTTTTTGTTGTGGAAAGGTACTGAAGGTCAGCTCAATGAATTTTTATCTTACATTAATGATACTGTAGAATTTTTGCAGTTCACCAATAACTACAGTAAGGAAAAAATATATTTAGATGTTGACCTGATTTGAGACAGTAATAAAGGAATTTTACGTTCCAAAGTTTAAAGAAAATCCACATTTTCAAATTCTTATTTAGAATTCAGTAGTTGACATCCCTTGCATCAAAAAAGTCTATAGTCAAGGGGCAGCTGATGAGATCAGCCAGATTGGTGAGCATTGACTTCGACTTTCTGGATGAAGTTGGATTTATTACTAACATGTTTGCCAAAAGAGGATATCCCATTGAATTTTTGGACAAAATTAGCCAAGAAGTAGTGGAAAGCGATTGAAAGGTGCGTACAGGCCAATATTGGGTGGTGGTATGGTACCTGGTATGGGAAAGGGCATTGATGCGGATAGAAGACAGGTTAGAAAGAATTTTGATTTAAGTTTTATCACTACTTTCAATGTGGATGCCCATTTGGTATCAGGGGTTATCACAAAAAATTGGGATATCTTGAGTTATGATATGAATATTGAGCAGAGAGTGGGTAAGGTCCCTCCTAAAATAGTATTTAGAAAAGATAGGTATTTCAAAAACCTTTTCAAGTTAAAAAAGGGTATTAGTAGTGGAAGTTGGAATAGACCCAAAGGGAATTTTAAGTGTGGGAGATGTAATTGGTGTAACCACATTTTGGAAACTAGTGTCAAGTTTAAATTTAATGGTAAAAATATTACCATTAAGGGACACTACAGTTGTTGTAGTTCTAATGTTGTTTATATGGCCAAGTGCCAAAAGTGTCCTGTTTTTTATGTGGGGAAGACCTGTAGGTATTTTAAGAGTCGCATTAGTGAACATGTTACTGATGTTAGAAAAGGGAAAATAACTCATGCCCTGTATAGGCACATCAGGGAACATGGTGACCATTGTTTTAAGTTTTTGATTATTGAACAGTTAATAAAGGGACCCCCAAGGGAGAGTTGTTGATTTGCACCTGGATATGAGTGAGTTGAAGTGGCAATTAAGGTTGGATGCAACTCAGTATCCAGGTATTAATGAAGCCACTAATATAGCATGCATTTTAAAATTAAAATGTTTAATGGGTTAGGGTTCTGTAAATGTATTGTTTTCAACTTTTTAAGATTTTATTGAGAATTCTATAGTAATGTAATAATATTTTTGTATTTATGTATTGTGGGCAAATTATGTGTTTTAAGTATTTAATGTTTGTAATGATGGTTTTACTTGACTTGAGGTAATTATGTGATTATTCTATTCTATTATTCTATTAACTAATGGGTGATGTGTATTTAAGGGCTGGGTAATTCATTGTAAGTTGTTTTGAGGAAGTCCCTATCAGGGGAAGAAAGCGCTAAACCTTTAATAAAGTATTCATCTGTTCTTGGAGCTGGTGTCCGTGTGTTGGTCGAAGAAGTTCTTAAGTTGGTTAAATATGACAGCACTACTTAGCCTTTGGTTTGAATCTCTTCACCACCATAAGCAACAAGCTTCTCACACTTTGTTAAATCAAGTTGTTCTGCAGCTTTTACTCTAGCAAATGTTTCTACTCACATAACATTAAACGTTGTGCCATTACCTACTTTGAGCTCCGGTTAATCCAAACAGTACAAAAGACTTCATTCTTTGCCCACAGATCTACTGCATTAACTGTTTTACCAAGCACAGATACATCATCAACATAAAAAGTAGGGTTACAGGTTTCTAATTGATCAACTTGCCTCTTGGAATGCCCTCTTTTAATAAAAGAATATGCCTTAATTGAATTACAAAACCTTTTTGAAATTATTCCACTTATTGCAAGAATGACACTGACCAAAAGCTAAACACTTTTCTCTTTTGGTTCATGATTACCACAATAATTATGGCAGTTGACTATGAGGTTTGTTATGGGTTTTTCTGAGTCATCCCTGTGCTTCGCTGAGTTTCCCAGGGACTGTTACAGGACCTGCACTAGCTTCCATATGCTTGAGCCTGTTTCTTTTAACCATGTGCTGCATACTATCAACATGAGCTTTGTCACTGTGCCTTCCACAGTTATTCTTATTTGTAAGCATACCTGTGTGCTTTTCTGTAAGCTTGTATATCTGACAAACCTCAATGGTCTTGTTTAACTTCAAATCTGTCTTGAAGCAAAATCTTCCTCACCGTGTTCATAATTAATACCATACACAAGCCTGTCATTTATCAGCTCATTCTCAAATCACCAAATCTGCATGTTTTAGCCTTGTTTTTCAAGTCAGTTATATATGCTGCAAAAGCTTCATCAGGCTTTTGATCCCTTGTGTAAAATAAGTTTCTTTCCATTGTAATATTAATTTGTGGGTTGCATATTTTTCTAAATTTACATTTTAAGCACTCTGGGTCTTCCCTTTTTTCACCTGGTGCCACTATGTGGTGGGCTTCCCCCTCCCTTGCAAACACAGCAGGTACATACACAAATGAATGCTCTCTTTCAATGATCTCTGAACCAGCTAAATCAAGCAGAATAAATGGTTTTGTAAGTACGTCTTTGTCAGAAAAAGCAGCCTATATGAAAAGATTGCATTCTGCTCACTCTCCAATTTTCTGCAATGTTATCAAACACAAGTGGTGCGGGTCTCTGAAGTCCTTCTGCCCTGCCCACAGATTATAGTAAAACATAATGTAAAATTGGCCCTTGTAATTATGTACAAACATTCACGCAAACCAGGTACTTGTAATAATAATATTCAAATGCACAATAAACTTTTCCAAATACTGTACTCTGTGAAATATTTCCCATGAAATAACCATACTTTGTGAAATATTCTTTGCAGTAACTGTATTGTAATGCTGCACACACTTGCAAACGCTTTCAGACTTCTTATACTTTGAATAGGTGTAGTTAATATGAAAAAGTAACACATATGAAAAAATGTGGTTACTTTCCCTTTTTTATACATTTTATGTGATTCGGATATTGTTTCAAACACTTTTGTAGTTATTTTGAATATTTTTATCAGTATGTCACAATTTCGGACAATTCATTTATTAAGAAATTTGTTTTGCGCATTCTCAGTGCTTCGCTTTTATTTATAACCAAAGAAATAATTTAAGCGAGTTTGGGTACCTGGAATTTTTCTGACCTATTTTTGTGAGTCATTTGAGCAGTAGAGATGATCCAGTCCTATATATTCTTCCAGCGTTATCTGGTTGCCTCATGGCTGTAACTCTGGATCCTTTCTGACACCATGTTGCTCTTCTTATGTGCATTAAGAAGTTGAGGATTGGGTGCTTGTTAAAGTAGTTTATTGTAGACTACATGAGAATGAATGACAGGGGCATTAAACTTTAACTGACTGACTACACACTTGTATGCTCACATTCTGGCTGCTCATTCAAAATGGCACTTTTGCTTGCATGTGCTCAGCACTTGTATACATGTGCTGACTCACTGGAAAGCTTCTTAAAGGTATATCACACATTCAGTAAGATCATATCATAAAGCTGTCAACTTTGAAACCAGTAACATTTAGGAGCTTTTCAAGGCAAATTACCCATTACTAAGTGATGGTCTGCCAAAATTCCACGCCCCTCCATATCCCAAGAACAAGACAGCCTATGCTGAATTGCTGTCAGAAACTCTGTGCAACCGTGTCAGTGGCTGCATAGAAGCTGCTGTCCCTACCAGATGTAAGCCCAGAACTAGCCCCAAAAACAAATTGCTCTGGTGGTATTGCAAATTAAAATGGATATACAACAAAAGGAAAGGAAAAAAATATGGCAAAAATTAGGAAGGGTAATTCCTGTAAAGATAAAAGGGATAAGTAGGTCATGCAAAGCCAACTTTGAGGTTAAGATATCCTTCCAGGTTAAAGATAACCAACCATAAGCCCTTTTATAGGTATGTCAGAATCCTCAAGGACAGACCGCAACAGTGTGCTGAACTGGTGGCTAATGATGCCACATTCACAGTCCTGCAATATAGTGAACCTGTTCATAGGTAGGTACTAGGCTATTTGCCCTAGGGCCAATACAAGCCCAGCCAAAAAGGTACCCTGGCTTTTGCCATCCAAGAAAATTATTTTCCTGTGCCATTGTTGAGCAGAGCCACAGAAGTGATCCCCGGGGTGAATTTCCTATTTCCCATCCAATCATCAAGATTTTTCTTGAAGAGTGCTAATGAGGAGCTTTGTTTGATACAGATAGGTAATTTATTCCAGATTATGGGAAGTCTCTGGGACAGGAATCTATCCCTCCGGCATGTTCTGTTTATTGTTGAGACAAGGTTTAGGTTCCTAGAGCATGTAGCTCAGAGGGATTGGGATTTCTTTAAGTGGAGCATGTCCAAAAGCTCTGGGTTTGACATAGCTTTGGATGTTAGGCAGCGATCACCTCTGAGTAGGCGATATGCGACGGAGTAAAGCTGGAGTTTTTTGAGACGGTCTGCGTAGGGCATCTGTTTGAGGCCGGTAATCCTCTTTGTGAGGTATTTCTGTGGCCTTTCCAGTTGTTGTAGATGTCTTATGAGGTACATACCAAAAGGGGCGTTGTACTCTATAATGGGTCTAATGAGTGATGAGTAGAGGGGAACAATGACCTCTTTTTTTCTGGATGAGAAACCTTTTGTGATGGTGTGCCACGTAGAAGGATTTCCTGACTACTGTGACAATGTGATTATCAAAGGAGAGACTAATGTCCACCTGTGTCCCAAGGTCTCATCACACTTTCGGTGTTAAGTATACTAGCGCCTCTGTTGTAGTTCATGGGTACAGAGTTTTTACCAAAGGGGATGACAATGCACTTTTTTGGCATTGAGCTTGATGCCATGGCTTTGACACCAGGCATCTGTCTCAGTGAGGCCCTTTTGTAAGATGTCCACATTGTTAGGAGTTTCGATTATGGCTCCTAGTTTGCAGTCATCTGCGAACTTCGTTAGCCAAAGACCTTCTGTGTTAGCCTCTACTTCAAAGAAATAGATACCAACAGGAGAGTACCTAGGACTGAACCCTGTGGTACTCCACTTGTCACTGGTCTGAAGTTGGATTTAGAGTCTGCTACTTTCACATTGTGGGTTCTGTCAGTGAACCAGTTGGCAACCCATCTTGTGACATAGGGATTTATACCTAGTTTAGTGAGTTTATCTATAATTCCAGAGTGGGGGATGGTGTCAAAAGCCTTGGCAAGATCTAGATAGGCTGTGTGAACCACTTTACCCTCGTCTATGGCTTTGGTGACTGCTTCAAAGAAGTTTATCAGGTTTAGGAGACATGATCTGCCTTTTACAAACCCGAACTGGATGGGGTCCAGAGTTTGGAGATTACTAATGTCTTTGTTTATAAGTTCCATGATGATACGTTCCATGGCCTTGCAGACCAGGCTCGTCAGGCTAATGGGGTGGTAGTTCCCAGGGTCTGTGGTGGCTCCCCCCTTGTGGAGTGGGATAACCATCGCTGTGCGCCATTCAGTGAGCACAAAGCCTGAGGTGAGGCTATGATTAAACATGGTACTTAGGATGCCAGTTCGTTTTGTAGTAGGGATGTTGTCTGGTCCCATGGATGCTGTGTTCTTGGCCTTGGAGAATGTGGTTTTTACCTGTACAGCCGTGATTACAGGAACTTTGCGTTCTTCCGGTATAGAGAAATTAGGGGGTGAGAGGGGGATAAAATTAGCACTGAACCTATCTGCCAGGATGTTGGCAATATCAGTTGGGTCTGTATATTTAGTGCCATTGTGCTGTAACTTAGAGCAGATATGAGCGTTGCCTTTGAGATTCTTGACATAGCTATAGAATGCTTTGTGGTTGTCTTTAGAATCCGTGGCCATTTTGTTTTCGTAACTAGCTTTGGAGGATTTTATCAGGGATCGCAGCTTCTTACTGAGGCTAACCAGGGAGCTCCTCCACTCATGGGATTTTACTCTTTTGCAACAGTTTATTCCTTCTGTTGTACAGTTTGTTTATGGCAGGGGACCACCAGATTGGCTTCCTTTTTTGGAGGATAGCATCTTGGTTCTGTTCGGGATAGCACAATCCATGCATTTGTGTAAGTGCTTATAAAGTGCAGTTGTGTAGGATTCAGTAGTCGTAACTGTATTGTCCATCTGCATGGGTGTCATGAAGTTCACCACTTCTATCTTAAGCATGAAGTTGGCTTTGGAGAAATCTTTTACCGTGGTTTCCTTAATGGGGGTGGGGGCAGGATGTGGATATCTAGGGTAATTAGCTTATGGTCGGATCAGACCAATGAGGCGTTGACTTCAGGTGTGGAGCACCAGTCACTCATGTTGGTAATGACTAGATCTAGGATATTGTTGCCCCTTGTGGGGGTGTGGATAAGTTGATCCAGGGCACTGGAGGTTATGAATTCCAGAAAGCGTTGAGCGAAGGAGTTGGTACATGAGTAGTTTTCCCAGTTAATGGTGGGGTAGTTGAAATTGCCCATTATTAGGGTGTTTGGTTGAACCCTAATATTTTCCAGTACATCAAGAAAAGAGGAGTGGGAATCCTGGGGCATGGTGGGGTATCTGTAACAAGCTACAAATTGGATTGCAATTTTGCCCAGAGTTAGTTGCACTTGGATAACCTCGACTGCATTATGCTGAGCAACTAGCCTGGAGGTGTGGATATCCTTAATGAATATGGACACACCTCCGTCTTTGGTGTTCCGGTCCAGGTTACATGGCCAAAAAGTGTGGTATGACTTATAGCCTGGTAGTGCAGGGGTACTCTGTGGAGCCTTGAACCAGGTCTCAGTCACTGCACAGGTATCAATGTTCTCCATTTTAAGGAGTGCCTCGAGTGAGTACATTATGAGATTTAGACTTCTAGCATTGAGTAGCATCACCCTCAGTTTTTGCTTGCCTGTTCCTGTTACGGTGGTGAATTTGTCATTTGAACTTTGCCTAAAAAAGGCACTATAGGGGCAGCAAGAAACTTAGCCAGTATCGGGAATACCAGGGGTGACAGGTGCATGCCATATCTGGCAAAGCATCGTGGTCCATCGACCATGTCATCCCAGGCATACAGATACTGGATCCCTTTAGAATGACACCAGAAGCTTAGCCAATTGTTGAAGTCAATCATTTTGTCCTTGTACTGCGGTATTGGGTGATGGCAGAATGCTACTCAGGGCTAGGATCATACCTGCCAGGGCTACAAGATCGTAGGGCTCTTCCATGTCTCTTTTCATGTAGTCCAGGGAGGTATGTCTCAGGTCATTCACACCAACATGGACAATGACAGAGTCATATTTGTACTTGTTGTGGAGTGACCTGAGTGCGTGAGTTATGTGGCGGATCCTGGCACCCGACAGGCAGCTGACATATGCCTGACTATAGAGTCACCTATGACTAGTGTGTCGGGTACGTTGTTTTGCCTTATTGGCTGTGGTTTAGTGGCACACTGAGTCTGCGGGCTATATGTCATTTGGTTTGTGTTGGGGGGGGTGGAGGTTGCTTGCATTTCTGCTTTGGAGGTCTCTGTTGCTTGAGCAGATTATTATTGAGCGCCTCAGTGAATGTTTTTGTGTTTCTATGTGTGGATTTTGGTGGTGTAGATTTAGTGAGACTATGTGATGTGTGGTGTGGTGCAAGTATTTACCTTCTCCTCTTGACTGTCAAGTTCAGTCTTGATTGGTGAGAGCTTTACCGCCAGTTTGGCTAGATAAGTGCATCTCTCACACGTTGTAGTGTTGGGTGGTAGGAGGAGAGGTTTGTCTGTGTATATGAGGCAATTTCTACATTGCCCCAAGATGGCTATATTCATCAGATAGGAGAGAATACTGGGAGCTGACCCTTAGACATGCCTGAATAAAAAACTATTTTCCTCTAGATAAGTGAGGAAAGTGAGTACAAGAGCTGTTTTTCCCTAAGCAAGTACCAAAACTGTTTTCCTCAAGGTAATTAGGAAGGCTGAGTGCTGCAGTAATTAGTAGGTTATTTAGTGCTTACAACAAATTTTGAACAAGTGCTGATAACGAATCAGCAAATTCAAGTGCTTAAACTAAGAATCTGTAACTGGACTAAACTAGTTACAGGAAAGGGGGGAAACAAGTGCAAATGCAGGCTTTTAAATCAGAAAGTTGAGAGAGATGGAAAAACTGGCCAAACGGCCAATAACTACAATTTCTGGTCCAGAACCACTCCTTATGTGGTATATAGGTTACCTAGTGCTTACCACTCCCACTGATAAGCTAGAAGGCTTCCCTCCAACACAGAAAGCTTGGGGGGCTCAGAAGCTTACATACAGTCCTGGATACAGCAAATATGAATCTGGACTACACTAGTTGCAGGAAAGGTAGGAAACATGCTTAGATTTTTTTTTTATACAGAATGCAGTGCAAGCTAGCTCACTTGAGTATGTAGCAATGTTAGACCAAACAGTTTAAAAAATGCAATAAAGCAAGTGCAAAAGTAGTCTATAAGGTAGAATGAGGTAAAGAGATGGGACTGGGGGGAGTGTCCCAGATCAAATCTACAGTGGGGGCGGGCAACTGCAAAAGCCTCCAAATTTAAACAACAAAACAGGAATAGGGAGGAGGGTGGGTAAGGGAAAAACAACACCTTCAGCAGAGATCTGAAAAACTGTACAGTGAAGCAAAAACATCAGTGCACGACTCTGAAGTCAGCCAGCAATGATATAAAATTAGTCAAGCAACAGTTAACAGTACACAACTCTGAAGTGCCAGAAGAATATACTTAGCTCTGTATATCTCCAGATAGTTTGAAGAGCACTCTGTCAGGACAGGAAAGCTCCAGCAATGATATGCAGGCTGTTACTAAGAGGGTCTGATTTTATGCAAGTTAACGGGCAAATTCAGTTCCAACCCTCCCCAACCATCTCCCCAGTAATACCTTCAAACATAAACCCTCCAACTGTAACTGGAGAGCATGTACTGGCTGCACTCACTAAATCCAAGAACATGGCCTCAGTAGACCTCAGTAACATCCCAGGATGCATCCTGAATAGTCTAAAACATCACTTATCAGAACCCCTGGAGTCATTATTTAACTATAGTCTTAAAACTGGCTTTGTGCCATGTGAATGGAGGACTGCAACAGTCATCTCCCTTCATAAAGGACCTTCAACATATCCTGGAAACTGTGGACCCATTAGTCTGACTAGTGTTATTTGCAAAGCCATAGAAAGAATTGTCATGGAAATTATTAACAAGGACATAGGAGACCTCCAGACACTGGAGCCATCCCAGTTTGGCTTTGTCAAAGGAAGGTCATGCTTACTGAGTCTGATGGCTTTCTTTGAAAAGGTCAGTGAGGGAATGGATGCAGGGAAAATGGTGTATGCTGCCTACATAGACACTTGGGCATTGCCAACAAACTTATGGGACTAGGTGTAAACCCCTTTATCAAATACTGGATAGCTGGCTGGCTCACTGATAAGACACAGGAAGTTAGAATCTGTTAAGGGCCACCTCCACAAAGAGTCCGATCACCACTGGAGTCTTCCAGGGCTCCATACTTGGCCCACTCCCCTTTGGCATCTATGTCTTGGATGTCATATCCAATGTCAAAGGCCTATGGCTAACCAAGTTTGCAGATGATTGCAAACTGGGAGCTGTCATTGAGTCACGAGTTGGTGAACTTTAGATAATTAGGAAGTTGTCTTTTTTAGGCTGACTAGTGTTTGTTCATGGTGGTTCTGAGAAGGTTAGTTCGTATGTAGGAGGTTTATAGGGGACCGAGCAACGCAAAAGGACAGACTGTGTAACACTTCTGCTATCATTAGTCATAAAAGCTTTGGCTCTGTATTGCATGCCAAACCTCTGATCTGCTATCATTAGTCATAAAAGCTTTGGCTCTGTATTGCATGCCAAACCTCTGATCTGCTATCATTAGTCATAAAAGCTTTGGCTCTGTATTGCATGCCAAACCTCTGATTATTTTTTTTTTTTGTCATGGTGGACTTGATATAGAG
The DNA here is from genome assembly GCF_019279795.1 of Protopterus annectens. Taxonomy (NCBI): domain Eukaryota; kingdom Metazoa; phylum Chordata; order Ceratodontiformes; family Protopteridae; genus Protopterus; species Protopterus annectens. The sequence goes on from NC_056741.1 coordinate 756,046,822, forward strand.
GTCAGACTTGAGTTCATTGTCCAAGAAGACTCCAAGAGACTTAGCAGGTGTTGCAGCTTGCTTAGATCTGTATTTCCAGTGGTAATGAGCACATTTTGGAGCAAGAGGGAGAAGAGGCTTTTATATACTTGAGCAGCATGCATTTTATTTTGAGGAAATTTGGGTAAAGACTTGAGCTTGGCATCTAGTTTGGAACAGAATTAAATCCTTACTGAAGGTACTGGTTTTCACAGCAGACACAAAAGAGCCTGAATTGAGCAGTGTCATGTCAAGTCATCACTATATTGGGCTAACCTATCACGGTTATACAGCTTCCACATTTAATTCCCAGTGATGGGAAATAGAAGTCTTTCAAGGTCAGAGTCCTGTAGAACCCAAAGAGGGATTAGCAGGTGTAAGGAGTGGTATTATCCCCTTTTACCAAACTGAGATGTACCTTTCAGATAAATGCTGAACCGTTGGTTAGTATTAGATAGCGAAGATAGAGAGCGGAGCCATTGGAGCCGGTCTTCTCAGTCGTCCAGGCTGTCCGACCACAACCTTGAGAGAGTGGTGAGTAGACTATTACAGTCTCAGGCATTGGCCCAAATGCTCCATAGCCCATCTCAACAGACTGTAGCTATTACACATCCACCTCACATTCCTCCTTCGACTCTCTTACAGAGCTCGGAGCTCCTCGGAGCTGTGACTGTTGTGACTTCGGAGCCAATACCACCCCCCCCTTCGGCTCCGTCGTCCTCTGCTCCGATCACCTCCTTGATGCCTTCATTGGAGGGATCCGGGCGTCTGGTCTCTCTTGTCGGCTCTGAGGGGGCGAGTGGCATCGGACCCTTGTCCGACCCCGTTCTCCCTCTCGGAGCTTCGGCGCTGGTGAGCTCAGCCCCGACATCAGCCTCGGAGCCGTCCCTGTCGGTGCGGCCTGGGGTTCCTATCTCTTCGGAGCGGGAGCCTTCTGGCCTCTCTGACGGGGGAGCCTTCGAGGTGATGAGGAGTGTACTAGCCCCAGGGCGTAGTCAACGGTCAGTTCCGTCAGCTCCTCCCACTACAGTGCCTGCTGACGTCTCTTCCCACTCTCTTGCTCCCGGACCCAGAGGTCCAACGCCTCAGGTTTCCCCACTGGGAATATCTTCCTCTTCCGAGGCTTCTCCTGACCTGTCAGGTGAACCTCCGCATAAGAGGACATGTAAGAGGAAACATCTAGACTCCCCCGAGTCTATTACATCCGATACTGACTTGGATGAGTCGAAGGGATCCCCAAGGTCTCTTTCTCAGACATCCTTGAACTCCTTAAGCAGGGGGGGAACTGGCCTTCCCTTAATCCTTCCAAGGACGAGTCGGTATACCTGGAGGCGTTCGGGTCTCGACCCTCCACCTCCTGGGTGTCTCCGCCTTTCGACCCTCTTATGGATGTGGTGGCTCGGAAGGCGTGGATGGCCCCGGATTCGGTGGAACCCATTCCTCGGAGGCCTTCTAAATTCATCACAGCCCCACCTGATAGGCAATATTTGACAAAAGGTGTCCCGGTTGATGCCATGGTGGTGGCTGCAGCCACCAAGAAGGAACTAGCTGATCCTTCAGTACCTGTCCATCCTCCTAACAAGGATTCCAGGACTATGGATAGGTACGGTAAGCGGATTTTTTCTTCAGCGACCTTTTCCATGTGGTCGCTGAACTACTTGTGTCACTTCACCCGCCTTCAAAGAGATGTTCTTAATGAGTTGGGAGAAGTTTTACAGGATCCGTCAGCTGCTGGGTCCCAGGATAAAATTAACTCACAGCTAGGAATCCTAAACTCCATTGTTAACTCCTCCATGCGGCTCATTTCTTATGCAGCCGATGGAGCGAGTAGGGCCGCAGGCACAGGAGTGGCTTTAAGGCGTCAATCCTGGATGCGGCTTTGTAATTTTGCAGACCCCTTCAAGGCGTCCTTCACAAACTCTCCTTTTGATGGTTTGACCTTGTTCGGACCTCAAGTGAAAGACACCTTGACTAGATGGCAAGACTCTTTCTGCCGTAGGAGTCCGTTTCTCTACCCCTTCAAGATCTTACCCAAAAGGTCAGAAGGGAGGGAAAATGTGGTTCCGCAAATCTCAAGGAGTCATGCCTGACGCATGAGGTCAGTTTATCCCCAGAGGCAGAGGGGGTAACAACAACAGACGCCACCCTAGGGGCAGAGGGGGTCTGCAGAATCAGGGTAGCAGGGAGCCTCTCTCTGACAAACCCTTCCAGCATCCCTGAGATGTTGCCCGATTGTCCACATTCGGAGGCAGTCAAGGGAAGATTATCACTGTACCCAAAAGCTTGGCTTTCCCTTTCTCAAGACAAATATGGGTACAGTCGATCATATCCAAGGGTTACAAAATTCCCTTTATTCAAACCCCAGTTCAGCAAAAGGGAACCCTTCCAGACGTTCCACCCGGTCTAAGGGAACTAGCAGTACCAGAGATATCAAAACTGCTAGCAAAAAGAGCCATCCAGCCAGTCCCAGCAGACCAAATAGGATCCGGAATCTACTCAAGGTTCTTTTTAGTACCAAAAAAGACAGGGGACTGGAGACCAATATTAGATCTCAGCAAACTAAACAAGTTTGTAAAGAAAACAAGATTCCGGATGGTCACGCTTCAGTCCATTCTACCCTTTCTGGGCAAGGACAATTGGATGTGCTTGGTAGACCTTCAGGATGCGTACTATCACATAAAAATTCACAGGCTCCAGAAGGTTTCTCCGCTTTCGGCTGGGGCCAGTCACTTCCAATTCAGAGCCCTGCCATTTGGACTCACTACAGCCCCCAGAGTGTTCACCAAATGTATGGCAGCGGTTACGGCTCACCTGAGACGTCAAGGATTCCAGGTGTTTCCATATCTAGACGACTGGCTCCTCACTGCCACCACCAGGCATCAACTTCTCCAAGCCAGAGATTACACCATTCACATTTGCAGAGGGCTAGGGATTTCTATAAATTTCAAAAAATCTGCCTTGTCGCCCTGTCAATCTATTACCTTTATAGGTGCCAAATTGGACACCGTACAACTTTCAGCAAAGTTAACAGACCAAAGGATCTTGGATATTCAAACCAACATCCATGTGATTCTTCACAGCGACAAAATTCAGGCCAGATTTGCTCTGAAAGTATTGGGTCTTATGGCGGCAGCCATAACACTTCTTCCCCTTGCCCGCTTTTACATCCGTCTCCTACAATGGATGCTGTTCGCCCAATGGTCCTTTCAACGACTTCCCATGCGTCACAGGATCATAATAACTCCAATTTGCAAAAGGCATCTGACCTGGTGGATATGGTCCCCTCAAGTCCATCAGGGCAGACCCATTGTTCTTCCTGCCCCGGTCGCCACGGTTACATCGGACGCCTCCCTGATCGGGTTGGGGGGCATTATCAGGGCAGGATGGTCCATGGCACTTGGCAACCTTTCGAATGCCACCTGCACATAAATGTGCTGGAGATGATAGCAGTGATTTTAATGTTGCAAGCCCTCCACGACTCTCTTTCCCTGGGAACTATTGCAGTCCAAATGGGCAATATGTCCATAGTGTGGTATATCAACAAACAGGGCGGAACCAAGTCCTATCCACTGTGTCGAGAGGCACTCAGACTTTGGCAGTGGGCAATCCCTTCTCAGCGGTTTCTGATAGCAATGCATATCCCTGGGAAATCCAACATCATAGCGGACAGGTTGAGCAGAGCTATTCTCATGCCTCACGAGTGGTCTCTCAAACAATCTGTGACGGAAGAGATTTTTCAGAAGTGGGGCCTTCCTTGCTGCGATCTTTTTGCTACCCCTCAAAACAGCAAATGCCCCGACGACTTCTCTCTCTTCCCCCTTCCAGGCCAGCCCCCCAGAGACGCTCTAATCCAAGATTGGCCCCGGGGACTTCTCTATGCCTTTCCTCCTTTCCCTCTAATACCACAAGTAATTCAGAAAGCAACCGCCTTGAGAGCCAAGATGATTCTCATTGCCCCTTATTGGCCTCGACATATATGGTTTCCGTTCCTACGTCCGTTATCTTTTGGTACAGCCATGGCGTCTGGACCCGGTTCCAGATCTTCTGACCCACCAGTCGGGGCAGCTGCACCAATCCATACCTTCTCTCAACCTCACTGCTTGGTTGCTCCACTTCCATCCCTAGCCAGGCTTCCTATGATTTCTAATCCCGTCTGGGATATCATAGTAGCTTCCCTTAAATCTTCCACCAGAAGGATTTACACTAGTAAATGGCAACGTTTCTCCTTCTGGGCAAAAGCTAGGAACATAGATCCCTTTACTGCTCCGATTCATTCGGTCTTGGACTTCCTAGCCGAGATTTTTCATTCAGGATCTTCTTCCTCCACAGTAAAAGTTCAGCTGGCATCCATTTCAAATTTTCATATCGGCTTGTTGGACTACAACATCATGTCACATAAACTTTGCAAGGCATTTCTTAGAGGTATATTTTTACTTAAACCTCCGATTAGAGACCCCCCACCACAGTGGGATCTAAATTTAATTTTAACATCCTTGATTCTTCCCCCTTTCGAACCTGCGGCTACCTGTTCATTGAAATTTCTTTCTTGGAAGACACTCTCTTTCTAGTCGCCATTACTTCTGCCAGGAGAGTATCTGAGCTTCATGCCCTCTGCATTCATCCTCCCTACTTAATCTTCCACAAAGACAGAGTTTCCCTAAGGACTAATCCGTCTTTCTTTCCCAAAGTGGCATCGCAGACAAACTTAAACCAATCTATTGATCTTCCAGTTTTTTTCCCAAATTATTCTAATAGAGCGGAACAAAAACTACATTATCTCGATGTTCACCGCCAACTCAGATATTATCTGGACAGAACCAAACATTTTAGGAAATCTGATCAACTGTTTTTATCCTATGCAGAGAACAGGAAAGGCCTTCCAGTATCCAAGGTAACCCTATCTAGATGGCTGTCTTCTGTGATTACATGCATTTATCATCTCAGAGGTAAAGAGTTGATTTCTAGGCCAAAAGCCCATTCTACCAGAGCACTAGCTACATCTACAGCTTTTCAGGCTAGACTTCCAATAGACACTATTTGTGCAGCAGCCACATGGGCCTCTCCTCATACCTTTGTTTCGCATTACAAGTTAGACTTGGCCTCCAGAGACGGAGCAAATTTTGGTTCCACCGTTCTCAAGAGTCTGTTCCATTGAGCCACCCAGGTTAGAGGTGCTAGGGACGCGGTCCCATCCAGCAAGAATGAAGGCGAGATTGACAACTTAACATTGAGAAGTTATGTACCTACCATAACGTTCCATGTTAGTTGTCTTCTCTCGCCTTCCTTCTTGCGTCCCGCCCACCATCCCCCTAGCCTGGTCAGACCGAGAAGACTGTTCCTCTTCCTTGAAGAGTCTTGATCCAATTTTCCAGCTAATCAGCTTACTAGTGTCACTAGATCAGGTTGGTCTTTTTCGGGGGATTATTATTATTACCTCTTCCTCCTCCTCTCCAGTTGGAGGAATATATTGCATATTTTCTTTAGCTACCAAACGAGATCTGGGTAGTCTTCGCCTTGCATTATGGGATATAGGGTTGCCTCGAGCCGGTAAAATTAGCTCTCGAGCTTCAGTAAGTGGCCAAGTCGGAGCCGAGGATCAGCTCCGAACCCATCCAGCAAGAAAGAAGGCGAGAGAAGACAACTAACATGGAACGTTATGGTAGGTACATAACTTCTCATTTATGCATACCTCATTTTTCTTTGGGGACAGTGTGACTCTGCTGTTTTATAGGAGTAGCATTGCATGGTGATTATAATTGAGAAATGTTGATAGTTGGATCACTTTACATTAAAACAAGTAGAAAATTAAATGTAACGTCATAGGTTCATAGGTGTATACTAGGCTAACAACCGCCAGAGCCTTAATAATCCTAGCTATGCAACCCAACCCAGTTATGTCCCCTATGTATCATGGGCATTTATTAGTAGAAGGTATGTTAGGAAGTTTCTAGAGGTTATGTGAGGGCTATATTAGTTTGGGCATTACTGTCTGCCTCTGTGTGTCATAGACATTGGGGTCAAACTTGTGCATTGGTCAAGGTTACACTTAAATAGGGTTAACGGTGGATTCTATTTCACAGGGTCTATATTAGAACACTGAACATTCAAAATGTCGAGTGTTCTAATATCGAACCCTATGAATTGAAAATTTAAAACATCAAACATTCAGAACAGCAAATTTTTTCCTAGGGAAAAAATTTGCTGTTCCAAAGCACATACACACAACACAAGCACACCAAACAAACAGCAATCCACACACATACACCTAAACTCTTACACCTAACCCTACACTAAACTATGCATACACCACTAACTATCCACTTACCTTAACCCTATGGTCCGTCACTATCGCACAGTCACCTCACCCGTGCCCTAACCCTAACTCACCTACCCCGCCCTAACCCTCGCTTCCACACAATCGCACACTTACCTGAACCGACCTGTAACTTTCTACCACAGCGCTGAAAATACCAAAGCAACAGAAATGGACAACCAAATTCTTTCCCTAGGAAGAAATTTGGTTTTCTGTTTGTTCAATCTTTTCAGCGTTTGCTGAAAATGGGTCGATATTAGTACACTCAAAATTTTTAACATTCGGTGTTCTAATATAGACCCTATTTCACATAGATGGGGGCCCTGTTCCAGAGCATGGGATCCTCTAAGACATATCTGTCTGGCCAACATGTGTTATTTATATCGCAATCAAATTTAAGTCCGTGGATCCAGTGGTTCTTATGCTGTTCATTTTGTGGATGTGCAAAAGGTCCATCAGAGCTGGATTCGAGGATGAGTTGTATTCCAAGCATAGATTGCCTCTCAGAAACCTGTAGGAGACCAAGTGTAGAGAGAGGATTTTAAGGTTATACATATAAGACAATGTGTTTATACCCTGGATTTCCAGGTAAGGAGCCTTTGTGGGCATTCCAGCTGTTGCATATATCTGGTCTGGTACTTGCCGGAGAAGGCTGTAGACTCAAATGATGTATCTGATAAAGACTAAAGTGGTACTATGACTTTTCTGGACCTGGATGCCATGCTCTTATTTATATGTTGGGTAACATTGAATGATGTTCTTGCTACCATAGCCACATGTTGATCAAAGGCCAGATTACTGTGTGTATATGTTCCCAGATCCCCAAGTATCTGGTCAATTCTTAGGGGTGTCTTATCCAGGGAGTAATTAGCCTGAGTGGCAGTTTTCCCAAAACTTACTATAATAAATTGCTTGGCATTGAATTTTAATCCATGACTTTAGCACCAATCATTTCTCTGTGTTAGACCCTCTTGTAAAATGTCTGTATCATGAGGGAAAACCTATGATGGCTCCTAATTTTCAATTGTCTATGAACTCTGTTAACCAAAGGCCTGTGACATTAGTCTTTATGTCTGAGAAGTAGATGCCAAACAGGAGAGGTCCCAGCACAGGACACTGAGGTACCCTGCAGGTGATCGGTCTCTATAGTGGTGGTGGTCTCACCAGTCCTGTCTTCCTGGGACCTGTCTGTGATACAGCTGTCATTTCAGTGAATTACTTAGGGGATTATTCCCAGTTCGGCGAGTTTCTCTGGTTAGACTAATAGATCTGTAGTGTCCAGGGTAACTTGATATTCCACCCTTGCGAAGTGGGATAACTGTTGCAGTCCTCCATTCTAGTGGTACAAAACCTGTTTTGAGGCTGTAGTTGAAAAGTTACTTGAGGTCCTGATAGATCATGTTTCAAGCTGCTTAGGAGGCATCCCAGGATATTGTCAGGACCCACTGAGGCTGTGTGTTATGGCCTTAATGAGTGCTTTTAGGACCTGTTGCCTGTTAATGGGGGGGGGTATGCTTGTAGGTATTTCATACAGAGGCATGGAGGTGAGGGGTGAAGTCTGAGCTGAATTTGTCAGCCAGCAAATTCATTATGTCGGTGTGCTCAGTGAAGGTGGCACCATTTAACACCAGTTTAGTACACTGATGATGTTCATCGTGTTTCACTGTTGTAGTCATTACACTTGGGTTATCCTGATGGCAGGCTACCCGCAGTCGGCCTGAGTTCCAAAGTCTTGGTCCGGCGTCGGTTGCTGTCGCCTCTTCCCTGACGTCAGTGCGCCAGGGGTGTAAAAGATACAACAGACGACATTTTCTTCAGTCTTTCTTGCCGCGTGGTGCCCGAAGCAAAAGCAGTTCACAAGTGCCGGGTCGGCCAACTTCTGAGATTTTCGAAATTGAGTTTCAGAACCGAAGTCTTTAATAAAGCTAAGTAGCCCGTTGGGGAAACTTTTTCTTGCTCCAGACCGATGTCAGTAAAAGTTAATAATTGTATTTCTTGTGGGAAGCAAATACCTCATAATGACTTTCAGTCTTACTGTATTCCTTGCCTAGGCCCTGACGATGACGTTACCAGTTGTCGGTTTTGTGCTAGATTCAATAAACGCACTATTAAACGTCGGTTTGATTTTGCTATACATTATTTTGGCCGAAGTTTAATTACATAATGCTGTCGGAACAACCGACGACCGGAATTTATAAAAAAACGCAAAGACAAATAAAAGGACAGGCATCCGAGGTCCAAAACCGACAACGAAGCCTCTTCTAGGCCAGTCGCCGGTTCTCAGTGAGGCGCTTTCGCAGCCCCTGACACCTGCTACCTCAGAGCCATAGGCCGTATCAGACAGCCACGTGGAGACACCGAGGCCTGTGGAAACTCAAGGTATTGGGCCTACGGAAACTATTCCCTCAGATGGGTCCGGAGCCGCTGAGCAGGCATCGGCTTCTGAGGGTGTTTTAAGACCTTCACAGCTTACAATTAAGCCCACTACAGCAGCCAAGGCAAAGTCAAAAACACCATTAAAGACAAGGAAACAAGGACAGCATTCTCCTGAACAGTCATCCATGCCAAAGAAACAGATGCTTAAAATGGCCGAAGACCTAATTACTTTAATCAGGGGTTCCCATCCCCATCCTGACAAAAGGCCTAGGCAAGACACTGACTATGATTCCTCTGACCAGGTTTCTATTTCCTCTGATTCCTCTTCTGATCAGGGATATTCTCTCCCTCCCTCCCTATGAGGACTCTGATGCAGAAGAGTCTATACCTTCAGCCTCTCCGCCTGAGGATTATTCTTTTGGGGAAACCCTGCACACCATGAGGGAGCATTTCCATTGGGAGAGCCAGGATTATTCAGAATCCAAGAAAAGGCTCAGAGACTTTCTTTTATTGCCTCAACACAGGCCCCTGGCTATTCCCCCTGTGCTTGATATTGTTTTCTCTGAATCCAGTCTGTCTCCTGATTCTTTACCCCCTGCACCAGTCAAGCCAGACAGGTACTACAGGGTCCCTGACTCTCATAAATTTCTTTACAAAAACCCTGCTGCAGATCCAGAAACAATTTCTCAGGGTCCTAAAGGGGTTAAGGCTTCCACTGCTAAAAATCCTGTCCCCTTGGATAGGGATTCCAGAGCTCTGGACAGATGGGGGAAAAAAGTTTACACTTCTGCTACTTTAGCTGTAAGGGTTTTAAATTGCCAGTTTCACATGCTTAAATATCAACAGTACCTCATGTCATTGTTAAAACAGAAAATGGTTTCAAACTCAGAAAGTCCTGACAGTAAGGAAATGCAGGATTTATTGCATGCAGCTGAACAAGTGGGAAAGCATACTCTACAATGTGGTTTTGATTCTTTAGAGGCTTCTTGCAGAGCTGCACTTACAGGCTCTGTTATTTGAAGGCATGCTTGGTTGAAAGAACAAAGTTTACCTGACCATGTTAAAGTAAAATTATTGGATGCTCCACTACAGCATGATACTTTGTTTGGTGTTAAGGCAGAAGAGGTGTTAAAGAAAATGGAGGATAAAGCAAAATCAATGCAGACAGTAAAGGATTTCTTACAGGTTTAACCACCTAGGTTTAGCAGAAACTGGCCTTCAAAAAATTGGTCCTTTCCGGTGTCAGACAGGCCACAAAGAGGCAGATACAGATGCCCAAGAGGCAGATCTCAGCCCCAAGGCTCCTACAGACCTAAACAATGGGGTGCTTCAGCCCCCAAAGGAGGGGAAGACAAATCACAACCTTATAGGAAACAGTCCCAATGACTTCCCTCTACAGATGCCTAGCATTTACCTTTTGGCAGCACCCCTAGGGGGAAAGCTAGCACTTTTCTCAAAAAATTGGCACATAATCATCCAGGACAAATGGGTACTGAATATTGTTTCTCAGGGTTACAGGTTCCACTTTCACATGCTTCCAAAATCAAAAGGTATGCCGGACCTGCCACAAAACCAATGGGCAGAGTCGCAAAACAAATTGCTGCTCTCATGGACATGGGAGCTATACAAAGAGTACCACAGCAAGAACAGGGGCAAGGATTTTACTCAAGACTTTTCTTAGTACCCAGAAAGGAAAAGGCCTGGAGACCAATTCTGGACCTGTCAATCCTAAATACTTACCTGGATGTTCCAAAATTCAAACTGTTAACACTACAGCAATGTCTACCCATGCTGGGCAAGAAGGCTTGGCTAGTTACTTTGGACCTCAAGGAGGCATACCTGCATGTCTCAATCAGACAATCTTGCAGAAGATACCTCAGATTCATAGCAGGCTCAATGCATTACCAATTCTCTGCACTGCCCTTTGGCTTATCTACTGCGCCCAGGGTCTTCACAAAATGCGTGGCACCAGTAATTGCATTTTGCAGACAAAAAAGAATTCAAATATATCCCTACTTGGACGACTGCCTCATTCAAGCAGAGAGCAAGGACATTCTACTAAAGCATCTGGCATTTGTAAAAAGATTACTAATTTGCCTGGGGTACACAGTAAACGAAAAGAAATCAAAACTAGTGCCCTCTCAAGAGATAATATTCCTGGGTTCAAGCTTAAATACAACTGCCCAGATGGCTTATCTCACACCAGACAAACAAAGGCAACTGGCTCATTACTTTCAAATGATGGCAACAAAAACCCAGCTCCCTGCAAGAAAAATTCTGCAGGCCCTGGGCTTCATGGCATCCTGCATTCTACTAATTCCATATGTAAGACTGCATATGAGGAAACTACAATGGTATCTAAAAAGTGTTTGGACTCAACATTGTCACAGCCTGGAGACAATCATAACTTTAATTCCCTGCCTACAACAGGAGTTTCGATGGTGGTCCCAGGCCTGTCACCACAACAAGGGACAGCCTTTCACCTTACCCACAGCCAAGCAGACAATAACACCGGATGCATCGGATTATGCCTGGGGGGCACATATGGCAGGAAAATGTATTCAGGGCACGTGGCCCAAGGAACAAATGCATCTTCACATCAATCTGTACAGAATGCCCTGACAGCTTTCAAGGACCTACTACATCCAGGACAACTACTAATAAAGACGGACAATACCACCATTATGTGGTACATAAACAAACAAGGGGGCACACATTCCTACCCCCTATGCAGGCAAGCCATGACTTTGTGGAACACAGCACTGACCTATCAAGTACATCTGCAGGCACAATTCCTGCCAGGAACAAAAAATACACTGGCAGACGAACTAAGCAGAAATCTCATGGACCCTCACAAATGGAAACTAAATCCACAGGTGTTCAGCATGATAACAAGGAAATGGGGACGCCCAGACATAGATCTTTTTGCCTCCCCTCACAATTGCCAACTACAGAAATTCTGCACAAGAACTTATCACTCTCAAGCATGGAAAGTGGATGCTCTATCATTCAGCTCGAAAGCCCTGACAGTCTATGCCTTCCCTGCAATGCCTCTTCTTACCAAGGTGCTCCTAAAAGTCAGACAAGAAAGGCCAAAAATGATCCTGATTGCCCCAGACTGGCCACGCCAGCACTGGTACCCAATCCTAAAGAGCTTGTCTCAAGGCCCAGCTTGGCCTTTACCTCAAATTCCTCATCTTCTGACTCAACAAAACAATCAGATTCTGCACAGTTAACTCAGAACCTTAAATCTGGCAGCATGGCAGATAATGTAGCCACTCAGACTGCACCTCTCTCTAAAGCTGTTATGGATGTCATTTTAGAGGCCAGGAGGCCCAGCACTAGGAAATCTTATGCAGAAAAATGGAAAAGATTCTGTGCTTGGAACCAGGCACAAGGGCTCGAACCACTTGTTCCAAATATACCTCAGATTTTACAATACCTAACTGAGATGCTGGACAAAGGCCTATCTTTCTCATCAATTAAAATCCATGCCTCTGCCATTTCAGCTCACTACAATACGGAACCTCCTATTTTTTCACATCCTCTACTAAGACAGTACCTCAGAGGGGCAAAAAACATAAGACCCCCAAGGAGAGCACCAGTACCAACTTGGGATCTCAATTTTGTTTTAGAAAAACTCACACTGCCTCCTTTTGAACCAGCCAGCACAGCTGATATAAAATTCTTATCATGGAAAACTGCTCTGCTCCTAGCAATAACTTCAGCAAGAAGAGTCTCAGAGTTACAGGTATTAATGACTGTGGAACCTTTCATCATTTTTCACCAGGACAGGGTTTCTCTTAGGACAAACCCAACATTCATGCCAAAAGTGGTTTCCAATGTGGCCCTGAACCAAACCATTCATTTACCAACTTTCTACCCAAATCCCCAGAATAAAGGGGAGAGACTTCTGCACACTTTGGATATACACAGTTACGATTCTACTTGGACAAAACAAAAGCTTTCAGAAAAACTGAGCAACTGTTTGTAGCCTATGCTGCAGGATCACAAGGAAAACCTATCACAAAGCAGACAATTTCAAAATGGATAGGGCACTGCATCCGCTTCTGTTATGCACAACATGGCAAATCAGTGCCTAAGGACATTAGGCCACATTCTACCAGAGCAGTAGCCACTTCAGCAGCCTTTCTCAGAGGAGTACCAACCAAAGACATTTTAGAAGCTGCAACCTGGAGCTCAGTGCACACTTTCACCAAGCACTACCACTTACCTCTCTACTCTAAATCCAGAGCAGGCTTTGCCACTGCAGTCCTGCAGGGCCTGGTAGCCTCTCCAAATCCAATTTAGACCCAGCCGCCCAACCTCAGCTTTGGGATTCAACCCAAGTGTAATGACTGCAGCAGTGAAACACGAACATAGTACAGTTGTGTACCTACCATAAATGTAGATGTTCGAGTGTATTCACTGTTGCAGTCCAGATTACCCACCCACCATCCCCCTTTTCATTGCTGGGACTTTTCTGTACTACTCAACTCTATACAACCTATGTGGTGTATTTGCTTGTAGATGAAGGAAATGTTTATATTAGTACATGCATATTTTTATTTTTCCAGCCTTCCTGTGTGGGGGCACCTGACATCTGGGGCAAGAAAAACTTAAGAAAATGGCGTCGGTTGCATCTTTTATACCCCTGGTGCACTGACGTCAGGGAAGAGGCGACAGCAACCGACGCCAGACCAAGACTTTGGAACTCGGGCCGACTGCGGGTAGCCTGCCAGCAGGATAACCCAAGTGTAATGACTGCAACAGTGAATACACTCTAACATCTACATTTATGGTAGGTACACAACTGTACTTTTGCTGCCTTTGAGGTTTTGAGCATAGCTGTAGAAGGCCTTGTGGTTGTCTTTAGCCTGTGAGGCAACGTGGACCTCTTAATTGGCCTTGTTGCACTGAATTAGTCCTCTTAGTTTCCTGTTTAATTGGTGATGTGTTGATATGGGAGTTGCTCATTCCGATTTTAGCCGTGACGTTTTTTCCTTTTGTTGTATACCTTATTAAAGTTAGGATTCCACCAGTGTGGCTTGTTTTCAGAGTTTGTTTTGGGATTACTTTTAGTAGGTACAACTGCCCAATACAGCCATTTACATGGTAGTTAGAGGGTCTCTGAGAGCAATTCCACATAGTGTGCTGTGAACTCTGGGTTGGGAGGGGCACTGAGTTTTGGCAAACTATCACATAATAGTTAGGATGTAGTTTGCTTTGAATAGTTCCTAGCTGCTACAGAGGTTGCTGGGGTTACTGAGATGATTTCTATTTTGAAGGAGACAGCTCTTTGGTCCAACTTTAACAGCAGGGATGTGACATGGGGGCAGTGCTCTCCCATATTGGTGAGTATCAAGTCCAGTACATTTGCACTTCTGGTGAGTGTACTCATTATCTGGTCAAAGGTATTTGTGTTAATAAAGTCTAGGAATCGTTGTGCCTGCGAGTATGAGACATTGTGTTTCCTAGTCTGTAGAGGGGTAGTTAAAGTGGTGAGTGTTTCCAGTAGGTCTAGGTATGAGCTATGGGATGCTAGGGGACATAGAGGGTGACTTGTAGCTTATTATGATATGGTATGGAACTTTGTCTGTAGTGATTTACTCGAGGAGAAATTCCAGGGCATTGTCCTGTCTGTGCAGCTGATGGTATAAATATGTGGGAGACACTGAATTCTTGCACTGCTGGAGTAGTTCTGTGGATTTAAACTATATCTCAGTAACTGTAACCACTTGAATGATTTTATTTAATTTGTAATAGTTGAATGAACCGAGACTTTAGTGAAGTGCACAGGAAATTTGTGATGCTTACTTTACTCTGGCAAGATTTTGTCAGATGGGGAAGTTTAAACTATGAAATTCTCTAGTTTTGCTTTGCTGTAGTATGACCCTGTGCTGCCTGCAACTTTTGTGCTGTGAAATACTTTGTGGTTTAGGTATCAATCAGCTTGCCTGGAAACATTTCTGCCATTAACTAATTAATGCTGCAACTCTTAAAAACTATATTATAACGTGTAAACAAATATATATGAATGTGTATGTCTGTCATGTATATCTTATTTGGAGTCAATGCATTTGGTTCACTATACTTGACATGGTCTATTTCTAAAGACAGAAATAACAAGCATTATTTTAACACCTGAAAATGTCTTAACTGAAGGTACTAATGATTTAGTGTTTAAATAAAAATTACTGAGTCACAATTACATCAGTTTTCCTAGTAATTCACTGTTCTTAAAGTTGAGTCAGTGTGTCTGATTTGTCATTGAATATGTACATTTTGTGATGAAACATTCGTCAGAGAATAAGCATATTTACTGACTTTAACAGATCTGACGCATTCAGTCCTGGCTCTCTTTTTAGTTTCTAATACAAACATTCATATACATATGCATACGAAGACACAGAAATAAATTGATGTAATTTTTTTTGTTTTGTCAGTAGCCTGTCCAGAACATTTTGATGCTACGTTGAACCTGTAGAAACTTGCTTCATTTCATGCCTTTCATCTAACCTCCTTTATTGCTATATAACTGACCTTTGAAACTTATCATAATATTGCATCTTAAATCCATGGTTTTGTTCAGTGTGTAACTTTAATCTGTCTCCCCAGAAATATGTGAAAACACATCTTGTGCAGACATTTCATATTCTTATTTGCTGTTAGATTATATTAAAAATAGGCTTCTGTAGCATTTTGGAAACCCTGGATTTTTATTTCATTAAGGTTACTATTCCTCATGTTCCCTTACTGCCCTCTAATGTCTGAACATTAACTATGGACCTGTTGTCTTCCCAAGAGCTGTTGCTGCTAGAGGCCTTTTTAGTTCAGCAAATGAGAGGTGAGTTGATTGTTCTGTAAGAAAATGTCATACATAGTCATCTGGGCATTTTCAGTTGGTGTTTAAGGCAGGGTAGGGTTGGGTCTAATTGTAGGTTTGATGATTTGAAAAGTGCAGTTAAGTCTTTTGTCTAGGCCTGACAGACAGAACAATTGTTACTTTATTAATACTGAAACTTGTAATGAAGTATTGAATTTGACAGCCATTCTCTTCCTGCATCTTTCCACAACATGGCTGTTTGCTGAACTGCAGCTATAATCATTAATGCTACAGGATAATCAAGGTACACCTGTAGATCTATGAACTGATTTAAAGCTGTGCTTGCCTAATTCATGAGACTATCTTTGTTGTTGTTTCTTGAAACAGGAGGCACTGTGGGAACAAGAAGGGGCACAGACATTTCTGAGGAAGAAAAATCCTTAGGGTCTTACAGTTGCATATAATTAAGGCTGGTTTAGGAATGCAAGAAATATTGCATCAGGTCTGCAAACATCAGGTTGTATGCAGATAATGTTTTGCAGATTCTGGTTAGACAATTAAATTCAGTTTTACCTGAATTGTTTCAAAATGAATATATTTTTGAAGGCAGCATCTTAGGATTGAAGTTTTAGATGAAAAAAGTTTGTGGTCAAGAGGTCTTATTAAACTCTTACTCAGATTTTCTTTTCTTTTATTTAATATATTTTTTAGAGAGATTGCATGTCTCTGTGCTTGTTTTCTTTACACTACTGCCCCTTCTACTTTGTCCTCAGACTGTTCACAGCTGGACTTATAGGGTTCAGGATACTTCTCTGTATTATTATTAAACGTTGTGCACTGATGCCATGGAAGGCGTAATGATTAAGTGGTAAGATCTCTTCCTGATAGTGCCATGTCTGGGATTCAGTTCTGACTTCCAGTCACTATCCATATGAAGTTTGTTCGCTCTGTGTTTGCATGGACTTATCTTAGTGCTCTGTTTTCACCTCACTTCCCAGACACGTTCTAGTTTATTGGCTGTTCTGAACCATTATGTATTGTATTTAACCCTCTCCTCTTGTGGGCAGGGTTATGGCTTAAAGTCTGAGGACCATCTCAATCGCCAAGTTATATGAATAAATTAAAATTAAATGAACAGTTTGGTAACAATCACTTAGGATATATGCGGAGTCTCTTCAGTGCCTCATGACAGTAGTGTCTGTCACTTTCCTTTTAGCTTGTGCCAAAGTGCAGAAATGTGTGTGAGAACTTTTGTCTACTCCTTCCATTATGAAGGTGTATGCTTTACACAAGTCTCCTTTCTTATTCTTCCCTGGCAAGTCCTTATACTCTGTAGTACATTGCTGAATTATTGCCATCTGTATTGCTGATGGACGTCAAGTTGTTACTTAAAAGTACTCTCGAATTTGGGGAGTGTTTTTGTTTCATTGTGCAATATAAAAATATGAACATCTTCTGTACTACTTTAGGAGTTTGTTGTGCTGTGTTTTCTGTTTTGTGATTTACCATGTTAGTAAATTTATTGTGAGTCATATCTCAAACATTGTTCCTTTCTGTTTTCCTTAAGAAGGTAGTACAGTAAGCTAGTCAGTGATCCTAGTTAGCCAACGCATTTTTTAACTGGGTAGAGGTGACAGTTTTGTGTGAGTACTTTTAGGAGTGTGTGTTTGATGGAGAGGAATTCTTAATCATATTAGCATGCATACATGTGTGTGTCTCGTGATATGCTGAGTAGAATAAAAGCAGGTGAAGTTTCTGTTTAGTGAAGATGGGGAAGTGTACACTGTGCCAATCTTTTTAGTTTGATAGCATAGTCTGATGAAGACCATTGATGAAGTACTAGCTTAATGTTGAAAAAAAAAACTAGCCAGACAAGCGCCAGGACAAATTGAAAGCTTTTGTTTACTTTAAAAAATGTATCTGATTGAGCAGTTTCATGAGAGAGACTAACTTGTCTTCCCTAATTGCTGTGGTCAGTCACTGTCGAATTCATTCTCTAGCCATGGGTGACAAGTGAATTGGAAGCACACAACCCATTCACACCTCACCAAGTCTTTTCACAGTCTTGTACAGCATCCTAATATTTTTTTGGCTTGAAGTCTGAGGCAGCAGCTTCAGTGAAGACTTTGCAGTAAGGTGTTCATGTGCATGTAAGTCCATGACTTCCTTTCCCGTAGCTGATTGGTTAGGAACAGGCAATAAGGTAGTGGCAGTAACTTTCTTCAGGAAAATTTTTTTGTTGTATTGTTCTTGACCATTTGATTTTGTTCTCCTTGTAGGATGTAGAGAGCAGGTGCAATGGTGCTAGATTCTTGATTTGGAGAGCCTTTACCGAGCAAGGACAGTAGAGGTGGTGGCATATAATTGCATTGCTGGGGAGTTGCAGACTGTAAGTCAGTGAGATGGGTGACAAATTAAAGAATGGAGTATAATTGTAGACAGGAAGGATTTTATTTTGTTCTTTAGCTAGGAAGGATTTTTGAAGTGAGCAGAAGAGAAGAAGGGGGGAGGGGCAGATGGATTCTGCATGAAAACTCATGGAGTGAGATCCTGTATTAACCATTAGAAAATACCTAAATATGTTGCTAATGAAACGTAATGATACATCTGTAAATGTGAGCGTTTCTGCGTGCATCTGTATGGTGGTTATGCTTAAATATCTAAATACGTGTTAAAAAAAAGTGTGTGTGTGTGTGTGTGTGTGTGTGTGTGTATATATATATATATATATATATATATATATATATATATATATATATACATACACATATGTGTGTATATATATACACACACACACACGCACACATATGCAGTGGATACAAAAAGTGTGCGGTGGTGGTGCTGCGGTAGCATTGTCGCCTCACAGTAGGATGTTGTCCTGTTCGATTCTCAGCTAGAGCGTTTTCTGTGTGGAGACGTGCGTGAATAGGCGTACCTTCGTTAAAGGTTGTGTGTCAGGGCTGGCAACTCGGCACGTAAAAATCTACTGCCAATCATTAGCAGACAGGAGTTCCGCTGTGGCGACCCCTAACTGGGAAAAGCCGAAAGACACAACAACAACAGCAAAAAGTGTACACACCCTTGATAAAATGCCAGGTTTTTGTGATATAAAAAAAATGAGACCACAATACATCATTTCAAAACTTTTCCCACCTTTAATGTGACCTATAACCTGTACAATTCAGTTGAGAAACCTGTTAGGGAAAAAATGTAAAACATAAAAAATGTACAATAAGCTGGTTGCATAAGTGTGCACACCCTTAAACTAATACTTTTTTGAAGCACCTTTTGATTTAATTGCAGCATTCTGTCTTCTTTGGTAGGAGTCTATCAGCATAGCACATCTTGACTTGGTGATATTTGCCCACTCTTCCTTGCAAAAGCACTCCAAATCTGTCATATTGCGTTGGCATCTCTTGTGCACAGCCCTCTTCAGGTCACTCCACAGATTTACTATTGGGTTTAGATCTGGGCCAGGGGTCTGCAGTCTGCGGCTCTGGAGCCGCATGTGGCTCTTCCAACCCTCTGCAGTGGCTCCCTGTAGATTTGAAAAATATTGGCCACTCTACCGCACAGCGTATATACACACACACACACACACACACACACACACACACACACACACACACACACACACAATCACCTCTCAACTATGCAGATTTTTGCAGAATGCCCTGACTTTTGCCTCATCTTTCTGGTGTGTAGTTTTCTGGCAAATCATTGAGGGCTGAAGTCAGAAAAAATAGACAGACATTTCAGCTTCAGACTTAATACCCTTCAGAAAATTCATGCTAATGCAAAATCTGTTACTCTATCAACTTTCTAAGTTTGTAAGAGCAATATTTAAAAAGCATCCATATTTTTGGGCCTTTGTCCAGATTTTTTGTTGTAAGAGGTCAAGAGATACACACTAAGAGCAATCAAGCAATCCCAACAAAGGAACAAAAACAGGGATGGATTTTAAATATTGCTCTTATAAACTTAGTTCTTTTATATTTAGTATAACAAGTGTATATTAAACTTCATACACTGTGTTATCTTCATTTTAGGGGTCAGATAGGTTTAGTGGCTCCTGATGAATTTTATTTGGTGGGAGAGGGGCAAAATAGCTTTTTTGATAGTGAAGGTTGCAGACCCCTGGTCTAGGCTCTGGCTGGGTCATTCAGAAATTTTAATTTTCTTATGGTAAAGCCATTCTTTTGTTGATTTGGATGTATGCTTGGGGTCATTGTCATGTTGAAAGGTGAAATTCCTGTTTATCTTCAGCTTTCTAGCAGATGCCTGAAGTTTTGGGCCAAAAGTGGCTGGTATTTGGAACTGTTCATAGCATGGCACCCCACCTAAGTACCATGTGCAATCATAGCCTCACCTCAGGCTTTGTGCCCATTGAATGGCGCACCGCGACAGTTATCCCACTCCACAAAGGGGGGCCACAACTGACCCTGGGAACTACCGCCCCATTAGCCTGACCAGCCTGGTCTGCAAGGCCATGGAACGTATCATCATGGAACTAATAAACAAAGACAGTGGAGATCTCCAAACTCTGGACCCCACACAGTTTGGGTTTGTAAAAGGAAGATCATGTCTCCTAAACCTGATGAACTTTTTTGAAGTAGTCACCAAAGCCATAGATGAGGGTAAGATGGTTCACACAGCCTATCTAGATCTCGCCAAGGCGTTCGACACCATCCCCCACTCTGGAATTATAAGTAAACTCACTAAACTAGGTATAAATCCCTATGTCACAAGATGGGTTGCCAACTGGCTTACTCCCAGAACCCACACTGTGAAAGTAGCAGACTCCAAATCAGACTTCAGACCAGTGACAAGTGGAGTACCACAGGGTTCAGTCCTGGGTCCTCTCCTGTTTGGTATCTACTTCTCTGAAGTACAGGCTAGCACAGAAGGTCTTTGGCTAACTAAATTTGCAGATGACTGCAAACTAGGAGCCATAATCGAAACTCCTAACGATATGGGCATCCTACAAAAGGGCCTCACTGAGACAGATGCCTGGTGTCAAAGCCATGGTCTCAAGCTCAATGCCAAAAAGTGCATTGTCATCCCCTTTGGTAAAAACTCTGTACCCATGAACTACCACATAGGCGGAAGTCTACGTAACACCAAAAGTGTGATAAGAGACCTTGGGACATAGGTGGACAGTAGTCTCTCCTTTGATAATCACATTGCCACAGTGGTCAGGAAATCCTTCTACGTGGCACACCTCATCACAAAAGGTTTTTCATCCAGAAAAAAAGAGGTCATTGTTCCCCTCTACTCATCACTCATTAGACCCATTATAGAGTACAACACCCCTTTTGGTATGTACCTCACAAGGCATCTACAACAATTGGAAAGGCCGCAAAAATACCTCACAAAGAGGATTACTGGCCTCAAACAGATGCCTTACACAGACAGTCTCAAAAAACTCTAGCTTTACTCCGTCACATATCGCCTACTCAGAGGCAATCTCTGCCTAACAAACAAAGCTATGTCAAACCCAGAGCTGTTGGACATGCTCCACTTAAAGAAATCCCAATCCCTCCAAGCTACACGCTCTAGGGACCTAAACCTTGTCACCACAATAAACAGAACATGCTGGAGGGATAGATTCCTGTCCCAGCGACTTCCCATACTCTGGAACAGACTTACCTATCTGTGTCAAACAGAGCTCCTCATTAGCACTCTTAAAGAAAAATCTTGATGATTGGATGGGCAAGAGGAAATTCACCCCGGAGAGCACTTCTGTGGTTCTGCTTGACAGGGGCACAGGAAAATAATTTTCTTGGGTGGCGAATGCCAGGGTACCTTTTTCGGATAGGCTTGTATAGGCCCTAGGGCCAGTAGCGTAGTACCTACCTATGAACTTATAATTCCCTCCACCTTGACTAAAGCCCCGGTTCCAGCTGAAGAAAGCAACCCCAAAACATGATGCTGCCACCACCATGCTTCCAAAGCATGATACTGCCACCACCATACTTCACAGTGGGAATGGTGTTCTTTTGGTGATGCGAAGTGTTGTTTTTGCACCAAACTTACCTTTTGGAATTGTGGCCAAAAAGTTCAACCTTGGTCACATTAGACCATAACACATTTTCCCACATACTTTTGGGAGACTTGATGTATTGTTTTGCAAAGTTTATCTGGGCCTGGATGTTTTTCTGTGTAAGAAAATGCTTCCATCTTGCAACCCTACCCCCATAATCCAGGCATATGGAGAATACGGGAGATTGTTGTCACATGTAGTACACAGCCAGTACATGCCAGAAGTTCCTGTAGCTCCTTCAGTGTTGCTGTAGATGTTCATCGTGCATACAGCTGCAGTCATAACAGATGGGTTCTCCTGCCGTCAGGCAGGTCCTCTGTCGGACGAATTCCAAAGTCTAGGTCCGGCGTCGCTTCTTCCCTGACGTCAGTGCGACAGGGGTATAAAGGAACCAGTCGACGCCATTTTCTTCAGTCTTTCTTGCCGCGCGGTGCCCGAAGCAGAAGCAGTTCGCAAGTGCCGGTCGGCCAGCTCCTGAGATTACGAAAATTTGGAAACCAAAGTCTTCTTAAAAGCTAAGTACCCCGTTGGGGAAACTTTTCTTGCCTCAGACCGATGTCAGACAAAGTTAATAATTGTATTTCTTGTGGAAAGCAAATACCGCATAAGGATTTCCATTCCCTCTGTATTCCTTGTTTAGGCCCAGACCACAACGTCTCGGTCTGTCGCTTTTGTGCTACATTCAACAAACGCACTATTAAGCATCGGGCGGAGTTCGCCCAGCATTATTTTGGGAAAGCATTTAACTATACTATGTCGTCGGATACTCCGACTCTGGTTTTGTCTAAAAAAATGCAAAGACAAGGACCGACACTCGAGGTCCGCGGCCTCTACCGACACCACGCCAAAGCCGACTACACGTGGTCCAGTTCTCAGCGAGGCGCCTACGCAGCCCCTGATTACCGACGACACATCTTTGGCGGTGTCTCTTGTGCCCGAGGTCGCAGGCTCCTCGGCCCACACCCCGACTACAGATACCGAAGCCACTCTTGGCGTTGAAACACAGAATGTGGACAGGTCCACCTCCACTCAAGGTGTTTTCAGACCTTCCTCTTCTTTCTCCATCAAGGCTTTCACCAAGTCTAAAGCAACCATGCACTCTTAAGAGACCAGCTACACAGGGCCCATCTCCAGGTCCCATGCCTAAGAAACAGATGCTTAAAATGGCTGAGGATTTAATTACTCTAATCAGGGGTTCTCAGCCCCCACCGGACAAAAGGCCCAGAGTGGAGGAAGATTCCCCCTCCTCTGATCAGGGCTCCATTATTTCAGAACACTCTGATGATCAGGAACAGTCTTACTCCCCTTTTGAAGACTCTGATGCGGAGGAGTCTATTCCTTCTGTATCCCCCCCTGAGGATTACTCATTTGGGGAAACTTTGCATACCTTAAGGGAACACTTCCACTGGGAAGGTCAGGATTATTCAGATTCCAAGAAAAGGCTCAGGGAATTTCTCTTGTTACTCCAGCACAGGCCTCTGGCTATACCTCCTGTCTTGGACATCCTAGATGATGTTTACTCGGAGGCCTGCCTTCACCCGGACTCTCTACCTCCAGCTCCAGTTAAGCCTGACAGATACTACAGGGTTCCTGACTCACACCAATTTCTATACAAAAGCCATGCTGCTGACCTAGAAACCATCTCACAGGGCCCCAAGGGAGTTAAGGCCTCCATTACCAAAAATCCATTGCCTTCCGAGATAGACTCCAGATCCTTAGAAAGGTGGGGAAAAAAGGTATATACCTCGGCTATCTTATCCATGAGGGCCTTAAACTGTCAGTTTCATATGCTAAAATACCAACAGTTTTTGTTATTACAATTGAAAATTAAAATGTCACAACCTGAACAACCAGACTTGAAGGAGTTGCAGGATTTGATGCATAGTGCAGAACAAGTGGGTAAGCATACCTTACAATGTGGTTTTGATGCTCTAGAGGCTTCATGCAGAGCTGCTGTTACAGGATCAGTCATACGTAGGCATGCCTGGCTCAAGGAACAAGCCTTACCTGATCATGTCAAAGCTAAATTACTAGACGCCCCTCTTCAAAAGGATGTACTTTTTGGTGCTAATGCTGAGGAAGTATTATGGAAAATGGAGGAAAAGGCTAAATCAATGCAAACTGTGAAAGAATTTCTGCAGGTTCAACCCCCACGTTTTAGTAGAAATTGGCCTTCCAAAAACTGGTCCTTTCCTGCCACAGACAGACCCCAAAGAGGCAGATACAGGCGCCTGAGGGGCAGAGGACAATCACAAGGATTGTATAGAGGCAGACAATGGCAAGCTCCTACACAAAGAGGTGGTGAGGACAACTCGCAATCTTTCAGAAAGCAAACCCAATGACTTTTCCCTTTGCATGCCAACCAGGTCTCAAATGGCAGCCCCCCTTAGGAGGAAAGCTGGCATTATTCTCAAAAAATTGGCATGTTGTCACAAAGGACAAATGGATCCTGGACATTATAAACAGAGGCTACAAATTCCATTTTCATACCCTTCCAAAAATGAGAGGCATGCCAAACCTGCCACACAATCAAAGGGCAGAGGCACAAAGGCAAATTTCAGATCTCATAAACATGAAAGCTATTCAAGAGGTACCTACACACGAACAAGGTCAAGGTTTTTATTCCAGACTATTTCTGGTGCCAAGGAAGGGAAAAGATTGGAGACCTATTTTGGATATATCCATCCTAAACACATTTCTACTCGTACCAAAATTCAAGATGCTCACTCTGCAGCAACTTCTTCCCATGCTGGGCAAGGAGTCTTGGCTGGTAACATTGGACCTCAAGGAGGCATACCTGCATGTCCCAATCAGACAAAATTGCAGAAGGTACCTCAGATTTCTTGCAGGTTCAACCCATTATCAATTCTCTGCATTGCCCTTTGGCTTATCTACTGCACCCAGAGTATTCACGAAATGCCTGGCATCAGTAATTGCCTACTGCAGACTTCAAGGGATACAAATATACCCCTATTTGGACGACTGCCTGATCCAAGCGGACAGCAAGCACATTCTTCTGAAACATCTGGCTTATGTAATAATGTTATTGAACTCTCTAGGATACACAGTCAACAAAGAGAAATCAAGGCTAATACCCTCTCGGAAGATAATTTTCCTGGGTGCCAATTTGGACACAAACACCCAGATGGCCTACCTCACGCCAGAGAGGCAGGGGCAACTAATTCAATACTTCAGAACACTAGCAAATTGCACCAGGCTGACTGCAAGGAAAATCCTGCAGGCTCTGGGATTCATGGCATCTTGCATCTTACTAATCCCATGTGCAAAGCTGCATATGAGAAAACTACAATGGTACCTGAAAAACATATGGTCTCAACACAGCCACAGTTTGGAAACAGTAATACCACTAATTCCATGTCTGCAAAAGGAATTTCTGTGGTGGGCTCAAGCATGTCAAACAAACACAGGTCTTCCATTCAGCAAGCCTCAAGCAAATCAAGTCATCACAACAGATGCCTCGGACTACGCCTGGGGGGCGCACATGACAGACCGGTGCATTCAGGGCAAATGGTCCCAAAAAGAAAAGCACCTTCACATCAATCAAAAAGAAATGCTAGCAGTAATAAATGCAATTATAGCTTTCAAGGACCTTCTACAACCAGGTCAACTATTGATAAGAACGGACAACAACACAGTTATGTGGTACATAAACAAACAGGGAGGAACACATTCTTACCCCTATGCAGACTGGCCATGTCACTTTGGAACATGGCCATGGACTTACAAATGGAACTACAAGCACAGTACTTGCCAGGCAAGGAAAACACACTGGCAGACAACCTAAGCAGGAATATGACAGATCCACACGAATGGAATTTGCATCCAAACGTTTTTACAAAAATAATCCAAGAATGGGGAAGGCCAGACATAGATCTCTTTGCCTCCCACAAGAATCATCAATTGACAAAATTCTGCTCAAGGATCTTCCATCCAAAGGCCTGTAGAGTGGACGCTCTTTCCTTCATTTGGACATCAATGACAGTTTATGCCTTCCCTCCTCTTCCTCTGCTGCCCAAAGTTCTATTAAAGTCCAAAGCAGGCAGACCAAAGATGATCCTCATTGCTCCAGACTGGCCAAGGCAACACTGGTACCCACTCCTGAGGAGCCTGATGCATTCCCCACCGTGGACCCTGCCTCTAATGCCTCTTCTTCTGACTCAGCACAGTTTCAAAACTCTTCACAGCCAGCTAAAAACACTCAATCTAGCCGCATGGAAGATTCCTTAGCATCACAACAGGCCCTACTCTCCAAGGAGGTGCAGGATGTCATTTTGGAGGCCAGAAGGCCATCAACTAGAAAAGCTTACTCCGCAAAATGGAAACGTTTTTGTGTCTGGAATGAGAAAAAGGGCCAGGATCCTGGAAAACTGAATTTACCTCAAATACTACAGTATTTGGCTGAACTGCTAAGCAGTGGACTTTCTTTCTCCTCCATCAAAATCCATGCATCAGCCATTTCTGCAGAATACAACACTGATCCACCCTTATTCTCTCACCCTCTCCTAAGGCAGTTCCACAGAGGGGCTAAGAATTTAAGGCCTCCAAGAAAACAACCAATACCTGCTTGGGATCTTAATTTCATTCTGGAAAAACTGACCTTGCCTCCCTATGAGCCAGCTGCCTCATCAGATTTGCAATATTTGTCCTGGAAAACAGCTTTCCTTCTGGCTGTCACCTCAGCTCGTAGAGTTTCAGAACTACAGGCTCTCATGGCCGTCCAACCTTTTATCATCTTCCATCAGGACAGAGTTTCCTTACGAACCAACCCGTCCTTTATGCCTAAAGTGGTATCCAGAGTAGCTTTAAATCAGGCCATACATTTACCTACTTTTTATCCTAATCCTCAAAACAAAGGGGAGAGGTTACTACATTCCTTGGACATCCACAGACAACTGCGTTATTATTTGGACAGAACAAAGCCTTTCAGAAAATCAGAACAGCTCTTTGTGGCCTATGCGGTAGGAGCTCAAGGGAAGCCAATTTCCAAACAGACAATCTCAAAATGGATAGCCCACTACATACGCTTTTGCTATTCCTTTCATGGCAAAACTGTTCCTACAGGCATTAGAACTCATTCCACCAGGGCCACAGCCACCTTTGCAGCATTCCTCAGAGGAGTTCCTACCAAGGATATTTTGGAAGCAGCCACTTGGAGTTCTGTGCATACCTTCTCCAAGCACTACAACCTACCATTATACTCAAAATCTAGAGCAGGCTTTGCCACTGCAGTCTTGCAGGGCATTTTGGCTCCTCCTAGTTCCACCTAGTGCCTACCACCCCTTTCTTAGCTTTGGGATTCTACCCATCTGTTATGACTACAGCTGTATGCACGATGAACATAGTACAGTTTTGTACCTACCATAAATGTAGATGTTCGAGTGCTAATACAGCTGCAGTCCATGTTTCCCTCTCTCCTTCCCCTCTTGGGACAGGCCTATAGACTAACACATCCTCATACAACCTGATTGGGGTATTCAGTTATGATGTATTTGCTTGCAACTACTGTATTTTGATTTTATTGCACTGCATGATTACACAAATTTATGTATTGCCTTCCTTATGGGGGCACCTGACATCTGGGGCAAGAAAAACTGAAGAAAATGGCGTCGGCTGGTTCCTTTATACCCCTGTCGCACTGACGTCAGGGAAGAAGCGACGACAACCGACGCTGGACCTAGACTTTGGAATTCGGCCGACCGAGGACCCGCCTGACGGCAGGAGAACCCATCTGTTATGACTGCAGCTGTATTAGCACTCGAACATCTACATTTATGGTAGGTACAAAACTGTACTGCCTCTTGGCAGCCTCCCTGACCAGTTTTCATCTTGTCTTTTCATCAATTTTGGAGGGACGTCCATTTCTTTGCAACGTCACTGTTGTCCCATATTTTCTCCACTTTTTGATGACTGTCTTCACTGTGTTCCATGGTATATCCAATGCTGTGGAAATTTTTTTGTACCCTTCTCCTGACTGATACCTTTCAGCAGTGAGATCCCTTTGATTCTTTGTGAGCTCTCTGCGAACTATGGATTTTGTTTTAGCAAGCAACTGAGTAAATGTCAGGAAAATCCTACTAGGACAGCTGAACTTTGTTTGAGGTTAATCAGAGTTTCTTTAATTGATTGCAGGTGTGTACCCAAGAAGACCAAATGCTGGATTAAATCAAAAGTTGTTTCAATAAAGGATTAGTTTAAGGGTGTGCACACTTATGCAACCAGCTTATTGTATGTTTTTTATTTTTTATATTTTTCCCCCTAACAGATTTGTTTTTTTTTTTCAATTGAAGTGTAGAGATTATAGGTCACATGAAAGGTGGGAAAAGTTTTGAAATGATTTATTGTGATCTAATTTTTTATATCTCAAAAACCTGGCAAATTTCAGTAGCTCGCGACCGAAGTGTCGAAACTGCACTTGTGTGAAAGATACTGTACTAATAGAAAATAC
>NC_056741.1:756077363-756249863 GCF_019279795.1 Protopterus annectens
TAAAACATTGCACATTACTGTATACATCTCCGATACTTACCGGAGTTTCATACGTAACCTCAGTCATGTTCCCGTCTTACTTGCTGTACTACAACATAACACATCTTAGTGTAGTGCAGTCTCGGAGTTGATATATTTAAGTAGCAGGGGGTGTGGGAGGCACATGAGGCGGTTTCCCCCTGCTTATATTTGAAGAAGTGTAATATGGTTTGTTTTTTATTTGTTTCTGTATGTAGTTGTGCTGGAATATAGTAAATGTTGCTTTCCTATGTTTTTTCAGTGTTAAGGGATTCAATTTTTGAGTTTTCAGTGTTTTGAATTTTCAAGATTTTGGTCCTATTGTTTTGAATTTCAGTGGTATGGGCTTTCAGTGTTCTAAAGTGAATCCACACACACACATCTATATATATATATATATATATATATATATATATATATGTGTGTGTGTATATATATATATATATATATATATATATATATATATATATATATATATTTATATTTAATTATTTTTAAAACATTGTGCTACTCCTAGGGCATAGCGGATAGTGTTTTCACCACACAGGAAGAGGTTCCCCAGTTCAATTCTCGCCTGAGGTGCCTCTGCATGTCTCCCTATGTGCATGTGGGTTTCTTCCTGGTACTCCGGTTTCCTCCCACATTTTAAAGACATGTAGTAGGTGGGCTGGACACTCTAAACTGGCCATAGGAGTGTGTGTGTGTCTGTGTCTGTGTGTATTTCTGTGTGTGTGTGTGTGTGTGTGTGTGTGTGTGTGTGTGTGTGTGTGTCTGTGAACTATTAAGGCAGGGCTAGCTATACGGTGGTGTAAACCTTGGCTCTAGATGATTGTCACTGTGACATGATACCTCAACCCCATGTGCAAAAATGGGAAAAAGGGGTTGTGGATGGATGGACATATTTTTAAAACAAAAATATAATAATCTGTATGAACTATTTAGGGGTAGAGATATTGACCCGAGCACTGACTTCCTTTCCCGTCCACTAAATACTGACTTCCTTTCCAGGCCAAAGAACATAAGCGTGCAATTGATGAAATTTCTAGCTAAAAATATTTGAGTATTTTTAATTTAATTACTGAGCCTTCTGTACGCTACATTGATTTAAACAGTCCCTTTGTGACAGTGCTTTGGGGAGTAAGAGTGTGCTGCCCAAACATTCTAGAGGTGCTAAACATTGTTGGGTTGTCAGTTAATGCCCCTTTTTAGAGTTTGTGGAAGGCTGGGACAGTACCTTTGGACTGGCAAGTGGAGTACTGCTCCCTGCTTTCAGAAAAGGGGGACAGGAAAATGTATTCCATTTGTGGCAAGTTCATACTCTTCAGTTTTCCTGGAAACAGCATGTACAATAGTACTGATAAGGAGACTTAATTTAGTAGACAAGACTTTGATTTAGGCAAGGCAGTGTGGGTTCAGTACTAGCTATGGAGCAGTAGATGAGTTCAGTACTAGCTATGGGGCAGTAGATTAACTCTTTGTCCATGCGCATATATTGTAGGGGTCATGCAAGCTTCTCAGTAGTTGCTACTTGTGTTTTGTGGACAGTGTGCACTGCAGTGTCTTAGGGGAAATGCTACCCAAGGCCACTGCCACTTGACATTCATTATCTGTTTGAGGAATGAGAGTTGTGTCCATATTCTTGGCTTTAAGTCGGTCATGTGGGGGATTTTTCCAAGTGTGTATCTCATCTTACCTCCTGTTTAGGGAGCATCCAGTTTGAAGCGCTGAGGGCTGGCTACATTTTTGCTGTTTGCAAAGTGAATGTAGTGAATTAGTACCTCCAAGTTAGAAGAAATGGTTCTTGCCGGAAGAGAATACATTTCCCTTTGCTGTTGGAGAGTGGGCTACTCTTCAGTTGAGGAATTTAAATGGTTTGGTGTTTTGCTCATGAGCAAACATTGAAGGGATCAGAAGTTTAACCATCTGATGGGTATATAACAATAGCAGTACTGCAGAAATTTCACTGGACTACGGTGATGAAGTTAGAACCAAGTATAGGGCAAAGCTCTTTTTTTTACCAATCAGACTTTGCCCCCACTCTCACCTGTGATTGTGAGTTTTGGGTAGTAACCAAGAGAATGAAATTGTGGATGCAAATGGTGGTAATGAGGTTCCTTCACAGACTAGTTGGGTTTGCTGTTCCTGACAGACATTCTATAATGAAGGAGTATCTTTGAGTACAGTCACTGCTCCTTGCTGCTGCACTGCATAAGGTGAGATGGAAAGTAACATGAATGCATTTTCCTTTAAATTTAGGTAAATCCTTACACTTATTAAACATAAAAACTGAAATGTGTAACATACAATACCAACTTTAAGGACCAAAATATAGAGATGAAACTGCAGATAGGTTTTCATAGGTTCATAGGTAAATACTAGGCTAGTTACCCCTGTGGGCCGTTTTAAGCCTAACCAATTTCCCTTAAAGGTGAGAAACTGAGGTAAAAACCTTAGCCATTATGCCAACTCTCCCAACCCAAAAAAAGGTGGAAGGAGTCAAACCCTGTACCATTGACTGCAGGAAGCAGCCTATTAACAGCTCAGACCGTTTGTATTTATTTGTTTGTATGTTTTGAACCTTTGCTTCCATCACTTTGAGTAGAGCTCTCGGGCACAGGAAAGTTACTGGAAGTCTGTGTCCACCTGTAGTGGCCATTGTTGAAGGCAAGTGTAGTGATAGTAGAGGATAAGGACTGTGCCCTAAAGGAGAAGGTGAGAGTGAATAAACTGACAGGGGATTGGAAAGTTTAATAAAGTGGGATTAATAAGCAGTTAAGTACGGGAAAAGAAAGCCAAGTGATGGCCCTTTTTGTCTGTGCATCATACCACTTAATTAGATACAATTGCTGAGGAATTGCACTCACTAAAGTGAACTTTTACAACAGCAGCCTACAACAAGCAAAACTTTAATCCCTATTTTACATGTCTGTAAGTGCTGTGCACACTTGCCCCATTTTAGTCTTGCTTCTGCAAAGTAATGACCTGCAAAATATTTTTTTATTTTTTCATCGGCGACTTCCCTTCTTCCTACAATAGTGGTATCAAATGTTCCTTTAATTGGAAATTTTGCACCTTAACCACAGTGGGTCTTGGAAATCTCTGTGCAAGTTGTTCTGGGACGAAGGCTTTGCACATTCTATCAAGCAGTATTTTGTTGACTGGAATTTCAGTCCATTTCTGTTGCGAAACTTTTTATAAGCCTAGCCAGAGTTGTGTAGCTTTCACCACCCCTTAGGTTGAAGAATACTATACCCATTAGTTTGCCGTGCCTCTGTCCAGCAGTGATACAGAGATGATCCCCGGGGTAAACCTACGATCTCCCATCCACTGGTCAAGATTCCTCTTGAACAGAGCCAGCGAGGTGCTCTGTCTCACATGGACCGGGATTCTGTTCCACAGCATAGGGAGTCTCTGGGTGATGAATGTGTCCCTCCAGCACGTCCTATTTATAGACGTGTTGAGGTTTAAGTCTCTTGCTCTTGTGGCTCTGGTGGATTTGGATTTTTTGAGGTGGAGCATGTCCATTAATTCCGGGTTGGACATGGCCTTGTATGTCAGGCACAGGTCACCTCTGAGCAGAAGGTATGCGACTGAATAGAGCTGGAGTTTCTTCAGTCGGGCAGCATATGGCATATTTTTGAGCCCCTTTATCCTTTTGGTGAGGAACTTTTGGGGTCTTTCCAATTGCTGCAGGTGTCGGGTAAGATACATTCCGAATGGGGCGTTGTACTCAATCATTGGTCTGATAAGTGAAGAGTACAGGGGAACAATGACCTCCCTTGATCTGGATGTGAATCCCTTCATAATCAGGTGGGCAATGTAGAAGGTCCTCCTAACCACTTTGGCAATGTGAGTATCAAAAGAAAGGTTACTGTCAACTTGGGTCCCCAGGTCCCTGATAACCTCTTCTGTGCTTAATGGATTGCCACCTATGTGGTAACTTGGGGTTACCTTGTTTTTACCAAAGGGTATGACTATACATTTTTTGGCGTTTAGCTTAAGGCCATGGCCCTGGCACCAGTTATCCGTTTCTATGAGACCTCTCTGAAGGATATCTGTGTCTGATGGATTTTCAACTATGGCACCCAGTTTGCAGTCATCTGCAAACTTTGTCAGCCACAATCCTCCTATGTTTGCCTGCACTTCTGAAAAGTAGATGCCGAACAAGAGGCGGCCCAGGACTGAGCCCTGTGGGACACCGCTTGTGACCGACTTGGAGTCTGACATGGCACCAGCAACTCTAACCCTGTGGGTTCTGTCCTTGAGCCAGTTTGCAACCCATCTTGTGACATATGGGTTTACATTTAAGCTGGTGAGCTTTTCTATGATACCGAGTGGGGTATTGTGTCGAAAGCTTTGCAAGGTCAAGGTAGGCTGTGTGAACTGCCTTACCCTCATCAATGGCCTTGGTGACTGTTTCAAAAAAGTCGACCAAGTTCAAGAGGCATGATCTGCCCTTGACAAAGCCGAATTGGGTAGGATCCAATGTCTGTAGGTCCCCTATGTCTTTATTTATGAGTTCCATTATGATCCTCTCCATAGCTTTGCAGACCAGGCTTGTTAAGCTTATGGGGCGGTAATTACCAGGGTCCATAAAAGCACCGCCTTTGTGGAGTGGGACCACAGTTGCCGTACGCCACTCTTTGGGCACGTATCCAGTGGTAAGGCTAAGATTAAACAGCAGCCTTATGTGTGGGTTTAGTTCCTCATTGAGTTCGTGTAGCACACAGCCGGGGACACCATCCAGTCCCATTGATGCTGTGTTTTTAGCTTTAGAGAGAGCAGCTCTCACCTGGGCATTTGAGATGATTGGGAGGCTACACTCTGCTGGGATAGATATTGCTCCTTTTGGGGGGAGGGAGGGGAGAAATTTTCACTGAATCTGTCTGCCAGTATGTTTGCAATGTCTGTGGGTTCAGTGATTTTTGTATCATTTTGGACTAATTCTGAGCATATCTGGGAGTTTCCACCCAGATTTCTAACATAGCTAAAGAAGGCCTTATGATTGTGTTTCGAGTCCTTGGCGATTTTTCTCTCAAAGTTGGCCTTGGATGATTTTATGAATGATCGTAGTTTTTTACTAGTATTGATCAGAGATGTCTTCCCTTTTAGGGATTTTGCTCTATCTTGTAGTAGCTTTCTCCTCTTGTTGTAAAGTTTGTTTATGGCTGGGGTCCACCAGATCGGGCGCTTGCTTTTGGTGGAAAGGGTCTTGATTTTATTTGGGATTGCTTGATCCATGCAATCCTGGAGGTGCTCGTAGAAAGCATTTATAAGGGATTCAGCAGCGTGGGTTGTGGTTTCCAATGGCTCAGGGGCCTTGAAGGATACCACACCAGTCTTAAGAAGTGTGAAGTTGGCTTTTGAGAAGTTCTTCACTGTGGTCTTTTTTGTTGGGGATGGGGGCGGGATGTGGATCTCCAGTGAGATTAGTTTATGGTCTGATCTCACCAATGAAGGATATACTTTCGGTGTGGAGCATTTTGTCCCCATGTTTGTGATGATCAGGTCTAGTATATTTTCACCTCTTGTGGGAATGGTGACAAGTTGTTCCATAGCATTTGAGTTTATGAACTCCAGGAACCTTTGGGCTAGGGTATTGGGGCTTGAGTAATATTCCCAGTCTGTTTGGGTAGTTGAAGTCACCCAATATGATGGTGTTTGGAGAGACATTTATACTCTCCAGTGTCTTCTGGAAGGCTGTGTGGGGTTCCTGAGTTTGAGAGGGTGGCCTGTAACATGCTACAAACTGTAGAGCAGTTTTGCCTATGGTTAATTGCACCTGAATGGTCTCTGATGCTTCGTGAGTTGCCACCAGCCTGGAGGTGTGGGTATCCTTGATGAATATGGATACACCCCCTCCTTTTGTGGTACGGTCCGGGTTTTGGGGCCGGAACGCATGATATGAGGTAAAACCTGATAGTGCCGGGGTGCTCTCAGGAGCCTTGAACCAGGTTTCAGTCACAGCACAGACATCGATGTTCGAGGGCGTGCATCTTGAGATTTAGACTTCTGGCATTGAGCAGCATTACCCTTAGTTTTTTTTCCATTATTGTTTTCTAGGGCGGTGGGTTTAGAATTTGAGCCTTGTCTAAAAAAGGCACTATGGGGGTGGCAAGAGCCTTTGCCAATATCCGGAAACCCAGGGGTGACAGGTGCAAGCCGTCCCTTGCGAAGCAGCGTGGCTTGTCAAGCATGTCATTCCAGGCAGACAGACATTGGATCCCCTTAGAATGACACCAGAAATTAAGCCAATTATTAAAACTGATCATTTTGTCTCTGTATTGTGGCATCATTCTTGGTGAAGGTAGGATACTGCTCAGGGTCAGGGTCATACCAGCCTGGGCTACATAATCTGAGAGCTCCTTTATGTCTCTTTTCATGTAGTCCAGGGAGTGCGTCTCAGGTCATTCACACTGGCATGGCAATGACTGAGTCGTACTTGTACTTGCTGTGGAGTGACCTGAGTGCTTGTGTTATGTGGCGGATTCTAGCGCCCGACAGGCAGCTTACTGTGACCCTCTCCTTGTTCAGTCTGGAGAGTGGGACGTCAGTGTGTCTGACTATGGAGTCACCTATGACAAGTGTGTCTGGCATTGTGTTTGGCCTTAAGGGCTGTGACTGATTTGCACACTGACTTTGTGATCTATGTGTTGCTTGTGTTATGTCATGAGGTGGCAGTTGTTTGGGTGTCTGCTTTGGAGGCCTCTGCTGTTTTGGTAGATGTCCTTCAAGAATGCAACTGCAGTCCTTACATATGGGTTGTCCTGCCTCAGGCAGCCCTTCGGTCGGCCGGATTCCAAAGTCTGGGTCCGGCGTCGGTTGACGTCACCTCTGCCCCGACGTCAGAGCGGCTGGGGTATAAAAGCATCAGCCGACGCCATCTTCTTCAGTCTTTCTTGCCGTGCGGTGCCCGAAGCAGAAGCAGTTCGCAAGTGCCAGTCGGCCAGCTCCTGTGTTTTCAGTAACCAAAGTCATCAAAAAGCTAAGTACCCCGTTGGGGAACCTTTTCTTGCCTCAGCCGATGTCAGATAAAACTGCAAAAGTTAATAACTGTTTGTCTTGTGGTAAACAAATACCTCATAAGGACTTCCATTCTTACTGCCTTCCCTGCCTTGGCCCAGACCACAACGTCTCGGCCTGTGCTTGCTTCAATAAGCGCACACTCAGGCGCCGGGCAGAATTTGCTGAAGACTTTTTTGGCGAAAAGTACTCCTATATCATGCCGTCGGAACAACCGACAACACATATTTCCAAAAAACGGAAGGACCGGGACCGACACTCTAGGCCCGCGACTTCCACCGACACCACTCCAAAACCTACCGCGAGTGCATCGGTCTCTTCTGAGGCGGTAATTCCACCGCTCCAGACCAATGACACCGCTTTACCGTTTTCTTCGGCCCCGGAGCCTATCCCGGTGCCGGTTGTTGATTTTCCTTCAGAAACCGAAGCCCAAGATTTGCCTGAGACCATACCAGTGGACAAAGTTACTCCAGCACGTGGGGCAGCTAGGCCTCCAGTGTCTATGTCCATCAAGGCCTACACATGTGCTAAGGCTGCCAGCCAGACTAAGTCTCACCCTCCTAAATCTTTTTCTCAGGGTCCCATTTCTGATAAACAGATCATGACTTTAGCTGCAGATCTAATTTCTTTAATCAGAGGCTCCCAGGCTCATCCTGACCGAGGTTCTCAGCCGCCTTCAGACAAAAGGCCTAGGGTTGAGCAGACAGATACCCTTTCCTCAGATGAAGCCTCTGGTGACTCAGACCATTCAGATTCCCAGGAAGAGTCTTT
The DNA here is from genome assembly GCF_019279795.1 of Protopterus annectens. NCBI lineage: Eukaryota > Metazoa > Chordata > Ceratodontiformes > Protopteridae > Protopterus > Protopterus annectens. Next base: position 756,085,176 of record NC_056741.1, read on the forward strand.
CCAGGCCTACAAGGATTCTGATGCTGAGGAATCTATTCCTTCTGCCTCTCCTCCTGAGGATATTTCTTTCGGGGAAATTCTCCACTCCATGAGAGAGCATTTTCAGTGGCAGGGCCAGGAATTCTCCGACTCCAGGAAACGGCTTCGTACTTTCCTTAAGCTACCCCAACACAGGCCTCTAGCTATCCCACCAGCGTTAGATGTATTGGATGATGTGTACTCAGACTCGAGTGCTTCTCCTGACTCTCTCCCTCCTGCTCCTGTCAAGCCAGACAGATACTACAGGGTTCCTGAAACTCATAAACATCTCTTTAAGGCCCATTCTGTTGATCTAGAAGCTATTTCCCAGGGGCCCAAAGGAGTGGCCACTGCCACAGCCAAAAATCCTTTGCCCGCAGACAGGGAATCTAGGTCCCTAGAGAGGTGGGGCAAAAAAGTTTATACCTTAACCACCCTTGCCATGAGGGCCCTTAATTGCCTTTTTCATATGTTTCAGTATCAGGATTTCTTGATGGATGATTTGCAGAAAAAGTTAGCCTCTCCTGAGCCTTTAGATAGAAAGGCCTTGCAGGATTTGGTTCATAATACACAGCAGGTTAGCAATCATTTTCTTCAGTGTGGTTATGATGCATTGGAAGCTTCATGTAGGGCAGCTATGACAGGGGCCGTCATACGTAGACATGCTTGGTTAAAAGAACAGGCATTGCTAGATCATGTTAAAGTAAAGCTTCTAGATGCACCTCTGGAAAAACACAAGCTATTTGGTGCTAATGCTCAGGATGTGCTGAAATCAATTGAGGAAAAGGCTAAATCAGTCTAAACAGTCAAAGATTTTCTCCAGGTTCAGCCACCAAGGTTCAGCAGGAATTGGCCTTCGAAGAATTGGTCCTTTCCAGACACTGACAAGTTCCAAAGGGAAAAAAACAGGCGTGCCCGAGGGAGAGGGCAATACCGAGGCTCCGACAGGGGACGCCAATGGCAACCGACTAATCAGAGAAGTGGCACAGGAACTTCTACTGCTCCACAGGGACAATGACAATGACTTGACTTTGACACCGCCGACCAAGGCTCAAAGAGAAGCACCTTTAGGCGGAAAATTATCCTTATTTTCAAAAAACCGGCACGTTTTAACAAAGGACAAATGGATTCTGGACATAATAGACCAAGGTTACAGGTTCCACTTCCATACTTTACCAACAAGACAAGGCATGCCAAACCTGCCACAAAATCAAAGGGCAGAGGCACTCAAAGGTACCTCCTCAGGAACAAGGCCAGGGATTCTACTCAAGACTGTTCTTTGTTCCAAGAAAAGAAAAGCAATGGAGACCTATACTGGACTTGTCCGCTCTACACATTTTTCTCATTGTGCCAAAATTCAAAATGCTGGCACTACAGCAACTTCTTCCCATGCTGGGCAAGGGGTCTTGGCTGGTTACTCTGGACCTCAAGGAGGCATACCTGCATGTCCCAATCAGACACAGTTGCAGAAGATACCTCAGATTTCTTGCAGGGTCAGAGCATTATCAATTCTCAGCATTGCCATTTGGCTTATCTACTGCGCCCAGAGTATTCACGAAATGCCTGGCATCAGTAGTTGCACACTGCAGACTCCAGGGGATACAAATATACCCTTACCTGGACGACTGCCTTATACAAGCGGACAGCAAGCAAGCCTTGACAAACAACTTGAATTATGTCATTCACTTACTACAGGTTTTGGGATACACAGTCAACATTCAAAAATCAAGACTACTGCCATCCCAACAAATAATTTTTCTAGGAGCCAAACTGGACTCAAAATCACAAATGGCTTTCCTCACAGAAGAGAAACAAGGACAATTACCAGATTACTTCAAAAGCCTAGCAAAGCTCACCCAGATGACTGCAAGAAAAATCCTGCAGGCCCTGGGTTTCATGGCATCTTGTATTCTACTGGTTCCACTGGCAAGACTACACATGAGAAAACTACAGTGGTACCTAAAAAGTTTATGGTCTCAACACAGCCACAGCTTAGAAGCAATTATCCCACTCATTCCATGTCTACAAAAGGAATTTTTGTGGTGGGCTCAAGCAAGCCAGCTAAACAAAGGCATGTCCTTCAACAAACCTCAAACAAGCCAAACCATTACAACAGACTCCTCGGATCATGGATGGGGGGGCGCACATGGAGGGCAGATGCATTCAAGGGCAATGGGCACCCCGGGAAATGCATCTACACATCAATCAAAAAGAGATGTTAGCAGTAATTCATGCAATCGAAGCCTTCGGAAAATTTCTTCAGCAAGGTCATCTGCTAATAAAGACAGACAATACCACTGTTATGTGGTACATAAACAAACAAGGAGGTACTCATTCTTACCCCCTCTGCAGACTAACAATGACTCTTTGGGAAAAGGCCCTGAAACTGAACATACAGTTGCATTCCCAGTTTGTTCCAGGCAAGGACAATGTTCTGGCGGACAGTCTAAGCAGAAACATCTTGGACCCGCACGAATGGATGTTGCATCCGGACATTTTTTCACAAATAACTCAGGCATGGGGGAGGCCAGACATAGATCTCTTTGCCTCACATCTCAATCATCATCTGAAGAAGTTCTGCTCGAGGAGACACCATCCTCAAGCCTGGAGAACGGATGCTCTCTCCTTCAGCTGGAACTCTCTAAAAATCTATGCATTCCCACCTCTACCATTAATGACCAAGGTGTTACTGAAGATCAAAGCAGAACAACCGAAAGGCATTTTGATAGCTCCAGACTGGCCAAGACAGCACTGGTATCCATTACTAAGGAGCATAACTTGCACCAAGCCGTGGCCCCTGCCTCAATAGCCTCTGCTTTTGACTCCGCACAATTACAGGACGGTTCATCCCAACCTACAAACTCTGCAGCTGGCAGCTTGGTGGGTTCCATGAATTCTCCCCATATCTCTCTCTCCAAGGAAGTTCAACAGATCTTACTGGAAGCACACAGACCTTCCACCAGAGAAACATATTCAGCCAAATGGAAGAGATTCAACATATGGAATGCCAACAAGGGTCAGGATGCATCAGTAATGAGCATCCCACAGATACTAGAATACTTGGCAGAATTGCTGCATAATGGACTTTCATATTCTTCCATAAAAATACACGCTTCAGCGATTTCAGCAAAATACAGCAGTGATCCACCTGTGTTTTCACATCCTTTGCTAAGACAGTTTCTAAGAGGGATAAAGAATATCAAACCTCCCAGAAAACCACCAGTGCCTGCATGGGACCTCAACTTCGTGTTAGAAAAATTAACTCTTCCTCCTTTTGAGCCAGCAACATCTTCAGAATTGAAATTCCTCTCCTGGAAAACAGTTTTCCTGTTGGCAATTACCTCAGCAAGAAGAGTTTCGGAGATACAGGCCCTCATGGCAGTACCTCCATTTCTCATTTTTCATCAGGACAGAGTTTCTTTAAGAACCAATCCTTCGTTCATGCCAAAAGTGATATCCAGGGTGTCTCTAAATCAAGCAATTCACCTGCCTACCTTCTTCCCCAATCCTCAAAATAAAGGGGAAAAGCTGCTGCACACTTTGGACATACACAGACAACTGCGCTACTACTTGGACCGAACAAAGGCCAACAGAAAGTCTGACCAACTATTTGTAGCTTACGCTGCTGGAGTGCAAGGAAAGGCAATTTCTAAACAAACAATTTCAAAATGGATTGGACACTGCATCAGATTCTGTTATTCTTTCCATGGAAAAGGTGTGACAGCCAATATCAGGCCACACTCCACCAGAGCTATAGCCACCTCCACAGCCTTTCTAAGAGGGGTGGCTACAAAGGACATTCTAGAAGCTGCTACATGGAGCTCCGTGCATACATTTTCCAAGCACTACAACCTGCCTTTATATTCCAGATCCCGAGCAGGCTTTGCTTCGGCAGTCCTGCAGGGCATTTTAGCTACACCATCTTTATCTTAGAGCCTACCACCCCCATCTTGGCTATGGTATTCAACCCATATGTAAGGACTGCAGTTGCATTCTTGAAGGACATAGTACAATTTTGTACCTACCATAAATGTAGATGTCCGATAGATATGCAACTGCAGTCAGGTTTTCCCTCCCTCCTACCCCTCTGTATATTCTCCTTTTGGGTCCACTTCCCCTTTTTCAACTTAGCTGGGGATATCTGTTATGGTGTATCTGTTTATTACTGTTGTGTATGTCTGGAATTTTTTATCCAGTTTCTAAATTTAGCCTTCCTTGGAGGGCACCTGGCATCTGGGGCAAGAAACACTGAAGAAGATGGCGTCGGCTGATGCTTTTATACCCCAGCCGCTCTGACGTCGGGGAGGAGGTGACATCAGCTGACGCTGGACCCAGACTTTGGAATCCGGCCGACCGAAGGGCTGCCTGAGGCAGGACAACCCATATGTAAGGGCTGCAGTTTCATATCTATCGGACATCTACATTTATGGTAGGTACAAAACTGTACTATTTTTGATCAGTGCCTCCGAGTATGTCTTTGTGTGTTTGTGTTTGATTTGTAGTTGTGATAGTTCTATGTGAGACTGGGTTTATGGTGTGTGTGGTTACCTTCTCCTCCTGTCTGGTTTTGCCAGTCCTGAGTTGAGAGAGCTCAGCCTCCAGTTTGGCTATATAGTTGCATCTCTCGCATGTATTTGTGTTTTGTGGGAGGAGGAGAGGGTTGTCTGTGTACATGAGGCAATTGTAACATTGCCTCAATATTCCCAGATTCACCAGCTGAGCAGGAGAGGACGCTAGCAACTGACCCTTTGACATGCTAGAAGAAAGGAAAAGTTTGCTGTGTAACTGAGTCAGAAAGGACCTATAGGGAAGTGGGTACTCAAGGGGGTTTTAAGCTAATGAAGTACTTTGTATAATATAGAAGTGCTTTACCTGACTAAAAAATGCTTTAGGAACAAGTGCTGAGCTTTACAGATAGAGAATAGACTGTTTAGATTACAAGTAGAGCAGTTCTAAGGGAAAAATGAAGAGCAGACTTTACGGAGCCAGAAATAGTTTAACCTTGTTTAACCAGCGCTGCCCGATGGTGCTCTAGTGGCAACTCCACACTAAATGCAGAAAAGGCAATAAGTCAGTAGTACAGGCTAGCACACTTTAGTGGGCAGCCAAACAATTAAATTAAACAGCAAACAAACACTTTTCGACTTGAATTAGACTAATTTGACTAAAATGTACTTTTAAGTGCAGATAATAAAAATGCAGTAAATAACTATGAAAACAGTTAAAGCTTGCTCTAGGTAAGCAGTAGAAGGTAAAACAAATATAAAAAACAGCAGGATACTTAATCAGGAAAGCAGTCGCTTTTTTTCAGTTCTCTGTAGCCAGGAAGACTCAACAGGACCACGTGGAGCTGTGTCTGAGCAATATGGCTTCAAAAAAATGCCAGAGGCAGATTTTAACCAGGGAACTTCAAAAGAGCTAGAAATGGTCCAAAATGACCAATTAGTTTCTCCCTCCCATACCCTATGGGATGTTCAGGAACCATAAATTCTCTTTTCTGTTCTCAGGCTCCAATAATTTCGCCTTGATTTGTTTCCTGACTGGCTTCCAGCTCTGCTAGTCTGTGATTTTGTATCATCTGATTTCTGTAATACTGTTGTATTGTCAGAGTAGGAAGCAAGGCCAGCTTCTACAGACTCCATTCTTTTTATCACTCGACTATATCTTCTGTCAGCATTTCACTGATTTTCAAAATTTCCACATACATTTTAATTTTTTCGGAGGTCTTACACTTCATCTTATCTACTATGCCTTCACTTCCATCCACTAAAGCTAGCTGTGTTATGTGCTGTTCTACAGCTGATGAATGCAAAGTCATGAGAGCAGCCCCAACCCTTTGCTTAAAGTGTTATTGAGTTATCTGTCAACTTGCCAGTGTTTAACAGTTCTTGATTTAAACTTCAGGAGTAGAACACTGCTTTTGTTCACCTCTGCACAATACAGAAGTGTTATAAAGGTCATCAACTTGGGTAGATTGGTACTCTACACCATTACATGTAGACAATCTTCAGGTAATCTTGACTTCTGAGTCAAGCATGTGTTACCAAGCTTGTAGAGGGTAGCCTACCACTGACTTGTCAAACAGTTCCTAACAATATTCTCTGATCTTTATCCTGTTTGAAGAATCCCACTTCTCCCAGAAGTTTGAAGTTTGCAGTTGAGAGAATAGCACATCTGAATTTTGTGCATTTTAGTCTGGTGGCACTGAACGTAACATCTTTTGAAGTTTTGTAGCCATCATCTCTACCCATAATATCTTGGAACTACAGGTTCATATGTATAGGGAACCAGGTTTTACATATACAAGGGTTGCTTGAGGATGAATGGTGGTTTACTTCAGAAAGTAGTTTCTAATGGTCTTTATCTAGTCTGTCTCCTGCTCTACTTTTTCATATTAGAAATGGAAGGGGGGGCTTTATTGCATTTAGTTTGCACCAGTAGCTCAAGTGTTGCCTTAAACATGCATTAATATACGAAAATGGGCCAACTGTTCATCTCCTTTGTACAAGGAGATTAAGGACTCATAGTTTCCAAAAAGAGACTTCAAGTGGATTGCCAGTTTTGTTGTCTTTTGTTGTCAAGTAGGTGGCCGGCTGTTTGCCAGCCAGTATTATGGTCAGATCTTACTCTACTGGAGTTGTGGCTGCCTATAATGCTTGTTTCAAGAATGTCTCCATTGCAGACATTTCTGCTTTGTCCCCTTGATCTTTACCTTCACCAAACATTATTGTCTTGATCTTGGCCTGAGAGTTGAGCAACTTCTGGAAAATCAGTACTCTAGAACTTGGTTATGCAAGCTCTGCATATATGCAGTCCTGGAAATCATTCCAGCCTGATAGTAACTGCTTAGATTCACCTCATCAAGGTATCGATAAGGTGAGTGTTCCTTTGTGTAAGATATGTTACACTGTGTTGGTTTGTTTATGAGACGGCTGTCCTTGACAGGCCTAGATATCTTCTCTTCATCCATCTTTTGATAGACGTCATCCCTGTAAATCCAGCGAAATATATATTTGCATATTACTTGTTTAGCAAGTGTCAGATTGTTGTTCCTGGATTTGCAGGAAGCCCATAATTTGTGACATGGTGTAAACTTGTAGGCTTGGAGACTCTTGCCCACTTTATGTAACTGGAGGTTTGCATCAAAGCATTTGCCATCAGAGATGTCAGGATACCCTGAACGTGGCACTTTGGAAATTTTGCTGAACAGTGATCGTCAAGATGAACCCAACCAAGATCCAGTCAGAGAATCTTCTTCTAGATCATATGATGACATAAGAACATATCTGCTTGCTTTTTCATATAGCCAAGTTACTGAGTTATTCTAAGATTTACAACCAAGGAGTCAGTTTACTGAAAGGTAATGCTTTTATGTTTAGCTGGTTTGCAAGTAGTTTTCTTTGCCAGTGCTCTTGAAGGTTGTGGAGGTCTAATTTAGTAAAGGAAATTTATGATGATCTTCCATGTTTCACTGTGGCAGTCATCACTTGTGGGTTATCCCTGCTGGGTAGCCCTCGGCCAGCCCGAATGCCAGAGTAAAGGATTTCCCTCCTGCGTCGGCTGCAGGTCACCCTAGACTGACGTCAGGTCATCAGTGCTATAAAGAGAGGCAGCCGACGCCATTACGTCAGTCTTTCTTGCCATAGAGCCCTAAGCAGAAGTTTGCAAGTGCGTCAGTCACCCATTGACAGAGTGAGGGAGAATACTACTAAAGCTAAGTGCCCCATTGGGGATCCTTTTTCTTGCACTAAACTGATTTCCGAAAAAGTAAATAATTGTCTCCGTTATGGAAAACAAATACCACACTGTTTCTTTCATAATCTTTGTGTAACTTGTCTAGGCCCAGACCATGACGCCCCCGGTTTTTGTTTCTGTGCCTTATTTAACGTTAGGACCATCCATAGAAGAGCTGATATTGTAGCTAGGCATTTCAGGGAGGTTAGTTGCTCATGCGAAATGGCATCTATCGGTCAATCAAATGTCAAAATTCCCAAAAAGAGAAAAGATAAGGAGAGAGACAGACTTCAGAAGGTTAGGCCCACAGACAACACAAATCAGAAGTCATCCAGCCTTCCTTCCAGTAGTTCAGCAGAACTCAGTGAGGCGCATTCACATCCCCTGATGACGGCTGTAGGAGCCATCACAGTCCTCTACTGAGACCCTTCTGGAGTCCGGTACGCCACCAGATCAGGCTCCTTCAACCATTTTGACAGTCACCAGCACTTTGGTTGTGTCCGGAGCCGCTTTGCAGGCACCAGCTTCTGAGGAGGCTTTTCGGGTGACTGACGTCAGGCATTAGACCGACAGCCATGCCACCAGCAAAAAATACTAGACCCATCAAATCTCTGAGGCCTAAGAGCAAGGTAACTCCTAGAAGAGTCCCTTCTTTGGTGCCCAGTCACCAGTTTCCTCTCACCCAACCTACCCATTCTCAACAGTTACTTAGAATGGCTGAAGATTTAATTACCCTCATCAGTGGTAACCAGTCTAATCCAACTACCCCAACCAAAAGAAAAAGGGATCACTCACCTGAAGTTCTTTCAGAGTCACAGTCTGAGGATTCTGAATTTCTAGACTCAGACACTGAACAACAGCCCCTGATAGCCTTTGAGGGTTCAGATGCTGAGGAATCCATTCCTTCAGCCCCCCCTCCCCCAGGACCTTTTTTTCGGGGAAGCCTTAAATTCACTCAGGGAGCATTTCCATTGGGAGGCCCAGGACTACCCCCAATCAAAGAAGAGAGTGAGGGAGTTCCTAGACTTGCCTCAACACAAGCCTGTAGCCATTCCACCCATCCTGGATGTGATGGAAGACGCCTTCCTGGAATCTGGCATCACTCCTGATGCCCTACCTCCTGCACCAAGAAAACCTGACAGATACTACAGGGTAACCAGAACACCACGACTCGCACGTACAGCATACACGGCCAAACCAATAGTAAAAAACACAACATTTTTTTTTATTATTTGCCGAAACCGGTCTGAAGGTTGGATTTATTGTTGGGGCATTTTTATGTTCCATCACATCTTCCAATAAAGCGTTGGACTATTTATGTGTTAGATACTACAGGGTACCCGACTCCCAGAGGTATCTGTTTAAGAACCCTGCAGCTGACCCAGAAGTCATTACCAAGAGACCTAAAGGGGCTAGTACCAGCTCCGCCAAAAACCCAGTACCCTCTGACAAGGAGAGCAGAGCCTTGGACCGATGGGGCAAAAAGGTCTACACTTTGGCTACCTCAGTTGCCCATTTCACATGCTCAAATTTCAACAAAACACGCTGGAATTAATAAAGCAAAAAATGTCCACCTTACCAGAGAGTAATAATACCAGAGAACTATGAGATTTGATCCACTGCAGCTCTCCAGTGGCAAAGCATTCCCTGCACTGTGGATTTGATGTTCTAGAAGCCTCTAGCAGAGCTGTAGTTTCAGGATCAGTCATCAGAATGCATACATGGCTGAGAGAGTAGCCTTTGCGTGACCAGGTAAAATTTAAGCTTTTGGAGACCCCCTTGGATAGGGAACTACTGTTCGACCCAAAAGCAGAGGAAGTCATTAAAAAATGGAGGGCAAGGCTAAGTGTATGCAGACAGTTAAAGACTTCCTGCAAGTATAGCCTCCCAGATTCAGCAGGAGCTTTCCAACATAACACTGGCCCTTTCCTGCACAACCCAAAGCTGAGCCTAGGAGAGGGCACAGAGATAGGCCCTCTAGATAGCAGCAGCAAAACCAGCAAAGGCCCAGGCAGTGGTCCTTTACTACGCCTAGGCAAGAGAGTTCTAAATCCACTCCCTACTCCAAGGACCTACAATGACTTCCCCCTCTGCCCCTCCAGCACCCCCACCAGGGTAGGAGGAAGGCTGTCCCTATACTTAGACAAGTGGCAAACCATCACAATAGATCAGTGAGTACTAAACATCATTTCAAAGGGGTTACAGATTCATTTTCAGAGAAAGTCCAAGATTTTCAGGATTCTCAGACTTGCCTGCAAACCAAAGAACAGAGGCCATCCGCCAAATTCAAAAACTCTGTGCTCAGGGATCATGGAACCAGTGCCAGAGGAACAAGCAGGAAAAGGTTTCTACTCAAGTCTGTTCATGGTATCCAGAAAAGAGGGCATCAGGCACCCCCATTCTAGACCTATCCACTTTAAATCTGTCCCTCCAAGTGCCAAAATTCAAAATGCTGACCTTTCAAAACCTATTACCTATGTTGGCTCTAGATGCCTGGCTAGTGACCCTATATCTCAGACGCCTACCACCATATCCCCATCAGGGAGTCCTGCAGGAGTTACCAGTTCTCTGCTCTGCCCTTTGGCTTGTCTACTGCTCCCAGAGTCTTCACCAAGTGCCATGTCCCCAGTCATTGATTTTTGCAGACAGCAAAACATCCGTATTTACCCTTATCTAGACGACTGCCTCTTTCAGGCAGACACCAAGGAAAAACTCCTGCAAGACCTTTCCTTTGTCCAAACTCTCCTAACCTATCTGGGATTCACCATCAACCAAGAAAAATCCTATTAACAACCTACAAGGCAGGTAACCTTTCTAGGAGCTCTCCTGGACACAACTGCCCAAAGAGCCTTCCTCTCTGCAGAGAAGCAGAGCTTTCTCCCACTCTACTTTACTTTTTTCAGTTAGCTCTCAGGACACATCTCACAGCAAGGAAGTTCTGCAAGCGCTTGGGTACATGGCTTCCTGCATCCTTCTGGTGCCTTTAGCCAGGCTTCACATGAGAAAACTACAGTGGTATCTCAAGAACCTATGGAGCCAACACTCCCAGTGACTGGAACACCAGCTGCTTCTGATCCCCTGCTTAAGGAAGGACTTTTTATGGTGGACCAAAGCTTGTACTCAGAATAGGGGGCTACCCTTCATCACCATTCCCCAAGACCAGACCATCACCACTGACGCCTCAGACACAGCCTGGTGGGCTCATCTAGGAGACATGTATACTCGGGGCACCTGGGAACAGGGAGACCTTGTCCTCCACAACAACCTGAAGGAATTGCTAGCGGTACACAGAGCTATAATAGCATTCAAGAGCCACCTCAGACCAGGAGTCATTCTAATCAAAACCGACAATACCATAGTCATGTGGTACATCAACAAACAGGGGGGAACACACTCTTACCCCTTGTGCCGCCTAGCTATGCTTATCTGGCAGACAGCTTCAACTATGGGTCTGCATCTGATAGCCCAGTACATTCCAAGGGAGCATAACACCCTGGAGGACCACCTCAGCAGGAGTGTCCTGAACCCACACGAGTGACAGCTACACAAGGGCACCTTCCTCTACATCACACACCTCTGGGGATTACCAGAGGTAGACCTCTTTGCAACATTTCAAAACAGGCAGCTAAACAGTTTTTTTTCCAGGGAATTCCATTCACGAGCTCTCTCCTTTCACTGGGGCAACCTGTTTGTGTATGCTTTCCCTTCCTTACTACTGATTCCCAGGGTACTTCTAAAGATTAGGGAGGAAGGGCCAAGGACTATCCTCATTGCCCCAAACTGGCCTAGACAGCACTGGTACCCCTTACTCCTCAGCCTAACCAAGGAATTTACCCATCAGCCTGCCTCTCACGGAAAAGCTGCTAACACAAGAGAAAGGGTCAGTACTGCACCCAAGTCTTCACACTCTCAGCCTGTCTGTATGTCTTATAACTCAGAGGAGGATAACAGGCCATTACTGAGCAAACAGGTTATGGATATCCTTAAAGAGGCCAGAAGTCCCAGTACCAGAAAATCATATTGTGCTAAATGGAAAAGATTCACTGCATGGTGCCAAAATAAGGGTGAAAACAGCGCCCATGCCTCTCTCACCTTGGTTCTGGACTACCTAGCAGAGCTCGTGCAAAAGGGATTGTCTTGCTCCTCTATCAAAATCCATGCCTCAGCTATCTCTGCTTCTTCCCCATCAGAGCAACCTCTATTCTCCCATCCCCTGTTAAAGCAATTCCTTACAGGGGTATCACACATTAGACCTTCTAGGAGGCAATCCACCCCAGCATGGGATTTGAACTTTGTCCTCAAGAAATTGACCTTACCTCCTTTTGAACCAGCTGCCTCAGCAGAAATAAAGCACCTCTCGTGAAAGCCTGCCTTCCTGCTGGCCATAACCTCAGCCAGACGATTTTCTGAACGACATGCTCTTATGCCCATTGAACTTTTAATTATTTTCCATCCAGACAGGGTATTCCTTTATGCCTAAGGTGGTATCTGATGTGGCTCTTAATCAGGCCATCCACCTCCCTACCTTCTCTCTAAACCCACAAAGTAGGGCAGCAATAATTCTCCATACTTTAGATGTGCACAGGTAGCTTAGATACTACCTAGATAGAACCAAGTTGGTCAGTCTTTCTGAGAGATTCGCCCGTGGCCATGGATATTTATTTATTTATTTATTTATTTTATTTTATTTTACATTTGTTGACCAGGATAGTCCGACTGGATATATGTCCATTTTCAGCGGAGGCCCGGGGAGAAAAGCTCCACATACCAAAAAAGAGACAGTACATACATCACTGAGTGATAAACTCAGGCAGACATGTTTAGAAAAATATACTCAAAGAATACAGGCAGATATCAATATACACAATGTGCAGACTTGCATCTGATTGGCAAAGACGCATCAGAAAATGTGAACATAGAATACAATCAGATCTCATAATTCACAATGCTTAGACATTCAAATGCTATGAGGCATAGATACTTGGCTAAACAGCAGGATGGGTAGCAAGACATGTATTAGTGAAGTTGTTAGGTTTAGGACAAGAGCACAGTCAATGAGATGTGAGGTATTTTTTGAGTTCTCTTTTAAATAGGGGTAGTACGGTAGTAGGGAGTAGATTCCAGATTTTTATCGGTTGAGTTAGCAAATATAGCATCGCCTACAGAGTTGTTGGATTTTTGGGTCAATATCATTAGTTTATCAGCTGAGCGTAATGGCCTGGGGGCACTATGAGGGGTGAGAATATTGAGGGAAGGGGTGTTATCAGGTTGATGGCGTATTTTATGCGCTACTATAAGCTGGTTGAAACCTGTAGCAAATCTGGCTATATGATTGTAACATCCTGATAATTTGTTGAGATCAGTTTTGGATAGGTTGGTGAGTACAGGGGAGGCATACGTGTAAGGGTAGATAGAGAGGAGGTGTGATCTTACAATAGCTACCCTAGCTGGGGAGGGGGGTGAGGAAAGGTTTGGCTCTGTACAGGGAGTCAAGTTTTTTGTTGATGGACTTAATAGTGTGATTGACATGTTTATCAAATTTAAGGTTGTTGTCTATTATTACACCTAGAAGCTTTATATGGTCATCAGGGGAGATTATGGTATCATTGCTAGATTTGATGTTGAAGGAAGGAATTCTACGGTTAGGGGAGAAAAGTAGTAGCTTGGTTTTGTTAGGATTTAGAAGCAGGCGGCAATTAGCTAGCCAAGTTTCTACCGTGCTGAAAGTGGTTTGGGTGAGGGTTAGAAGTTGTGTAGGAGAGGAGGCGGAGCATATTAGCATTGAGTCATCTGCATATTGGATGCAGGTAGCTCCTGGGATGGTGGTGTGCAGATCATTGATAAAGATAGAGAAAAGAAGGGGACTTAGTATGGACCCTTGTGAGACACCCAGGGTTAGAGGAAGTTGGGATGACCGCTTGCTCTGCCATAAGACAGCCTGCTGTCTACCGTTTAGGCAGGAGTAAAACCATTGTATTGCGTGTTGGTCTAAACCGATGGTTTGTAGGGTATTGAGCAGTAGCTGATGGTTTACCATATCGAAAGCTTTTGAGAGATGTAGGAAGAGTGCTAAAGATAGTTTGTTGTTATTATGATTAAGATTGATGACATTAGAGAAAGACAGAAGAACCATGGTGGTACTGTGGAGTGGCCTAAAGTCATGCTGAGAGTCGGCGAGCTTTCCATTTTGAATAAGAAAGTGCATGATTTGTTTGTGTATGCATCTTTCCATGATTTTAGCTAGTGGTGAAAGAATGGCTATAGGTCTAAAGTTAGATAATTCTGTTTAACTTCCTCCTTTATGGAGAGGTATAACATGATATTTTCCATATTGCTGGGATGGATCCTTCTGAGATGGATCTGTTGATCAGAATAGAAATGGGAAGTACTATGGCATCAGCTGCTTTTTGAAGATATTCAGCTGGGAGGTGGTCGGCAGCTAGTGTAGTAGGTTTTATCTTTTTGATTAAGGTCCGGATCAAGTTGGTACATATGGTTTGAAAGGTAAAGGTGGGTTGGGTGCTGGGTGGATCAGGGCTAGATGTGCCAGAGCTGGTATTTGTGTCCGATGGAGTGAGATGGGTAGCTAGGGACTGGATAGTTTCAGTAAAGAAGGAGTTGAAGCTGTTTGCAATTTCAACAGGGGATTTATCAAGGGCAGCTGATGGAGTAGGAGTGGCGGAACAGCCTGGGTGGAGAAGATTGTTAATACCAGCCCAGAACTTTTAAGGGTTTAGCGGATATTTTTATTGTAGGAGGATGTAGTGATTTTTTTGTCTAGAATGACAAATTTTTCAGATATCACACTGCATCCATTTCTGCTACTGTTTCCATGGAAAGGCATCTCCCAAATCAGTCAGAACCCATTCTACCAGGGCAGCATGAACTTCCACTGCCTTCCTCAGAGGCGTCCCTACCAGGGACATTTTAGAAGCTGCCACCTGGACATCTGTCCGCACCTTCACAAAACACTACTAGCTGGCTATTGTTTTCCAAATCCAGGGCAGGCTTTGCTTCAGCAGTCCTGCAGGGCATTATAGCTTCCATTTAAAGCAATAAAAGCCTATTCTCCAGCTCCTTCAATGCATTCCTACCACCCTACCTTTCAGCTTTGGGAATCTTCCCACAAGTGATAACTGCAACAGTGAAACACGAAGAACATAGTACAGTTGTGCACACTTATAAATGTAGATGTTCAAGTGTATGCACTGTTGCAGTCCTGTTTCCCTCCCACCTTTCCCCCTTTCTCATTTCCATCTATCTTATGTCCTTACCCAGGTTGACCTTCTTCAGGCCTTCTTGGAAAGGCTCCCGGGGGTTGGGGGCATGAAAAACTGATGTAATGGCATCAGCTTCCTCTCTTTATAGCACTGATGACCTGACATTAGTCTCAGGTGACCTGCAGCTGACGCAGGAGGGAAATCCTTTACTCTGGTATTTGGCCCGGCTGAGGGCTACCCAGCAGGGATAACCCACAAGTGATGACTGTAACAGTGAATACACTCTAACATCTACATTTATGGTAAGTGTAGACAACTGTACTTTTTGCATTTAAGTTTTGTTAATTTTTCAAATACTAACAAGATGAGCATTAATTGCATTAAGGGCATGGTTCAAAAGTTTCTGTCTTCTGGTGGTAGGTGATAAAGGTTTCATATTAATCTTATTCTTATGAGGTGCAAGTAATTTAACAACAACTTCAGAGCATAAATAAGGCATTGCAAAGTGGAACATGTCCAAATGATATGCCTCCATGAGTTGGCATTGCTGGCTATACATCTACATTTTGTAACTAATGTATATTTGTTAACAAACTGCTGATGTAAGCATGTCTGTGCATATGCATATACTGTCAACCAATGAAGTTCTAAAAGATGGTTTTGTGGGGTTGTGAACTGAGCCCATCTTACCAGAGTCTGGTAGGTTACTATATTTCCTTTCCATTTTTTTTATTGGTTTGGATTTACCTGTGTTTGATTAAGTGACCATTAATTTAAAAATATCAAGTTTTTATTGGAAATTGATCAGATGTTGAAAATAGTTTTAAACTTGTTGGTGAAGTTCTGGTGAAATATGAAGAAAGAAGTTGTTTTCCAGAAAGTTAAAAGATGCAAGTCAGCTTTTTTAAGTCACAGATGTTTATTAGGTTCATTTATTTCCAGAATTCCAAATGTTCTTCGTTTCACTGTTGCAGTCATCACTTGTGGGTTATCCCTGCTCGGTAGCCCTTGGCTGGCCCGAATACCAGAGTAAAGATCGTCCCTCGTGTGTCAGCTGTAGGTCGCCAGGGACCGACATCAGGTTGGCTGTTGATGTTGGCTGACTGCCAGAGTAAAGTGGAAAATGACTAAAGCGAAGTACCTCATTGGAGATCTTTTTCTTGCACTAACCAATGTCCGAAAAAGTAAATGATTGTCTCCGCTGTGGAAAACAAATACCACACCGAGACTTCCATAACCTGTGTGTAACCTGTTTAGGCCCAGACCACGACATTCCCGGATGTCAGTTCTGCACTCTCTTTAATGCTAGGCCCATGCACCATAGAGGAGAATTTGTAGCTAGACATTTCAAAGACAGCCCTTCGCAGTATGAAATGGCGTCTGTCGGGCAGTATCCAGTGGATAACCCCAAAAAAGAGAAAAGACAAAGAAAGGGACAGACCACAAAAAAGTTAGCCCTTCAGACGACTCTAACCTGAAGTCAGCCACTAGCACAGCGGAATTCAATGAGGCGCCTATGCAGCCCCTAACGTCTGCAGCACAACCACCGCAGGCCTCTACCGAGAGCCATTCGGAGTCCAGTACACCACCAGATCAGACTACACCTGCCGAGTTTTCGGTTGTCAGCCCCGCGGTTGGGTCCGGAGCCTCTCTGCAGGCACTGGCTTCGAAGGAGGCCTTTCGGATAACTGACGCCAAAGACCGATAGCCATGCCACCATCCACAGCTGCACCCATACCCATTGAAGCACTGAGGCCTAAAAGCAAGGCCACACCCAGCAAAACAATTCCCAGTCGCCATCTTCCTCAGGCCCAGCCTGCTCAGTCACAACAGCTTTTTAAGATGGCTGGGGATCTAATCACACTCATCAGAGGTAACCAGACTACTCCAGCCAAAAGAAAAAAGGGGCCGTTCTCCAGAGATTCTCTCAGAACCTGACACTTAAGAATAAGACTTTTTGGACTCTGACAATGAACAGCAGCCCCTTGTCACTTTTGAGGATTCGGATGCAGAGGAATCCATCCCATCTGCATCCTCCCCGAGGACCTGTCATTTGGAGGGACCTTACACACCTTCAGGGAACACTTCCATTGGGAAGCTCAGGACTATCCCCAGTCTAAGAAGAGGCTAAGAGAGTTTCTAGACCTACCCTAGCATCAACCCTTAGCCATTCCTCCCATTTTGGGTGTGGTAGAGGATGTCTTTATGACGTTTAGTCTCACTCCTGATGCCCTGTCTCCTGCAGCTAGAAAGCCAGATAGATATTACAGGGTGCCAGACGCCCACAAATACTTATTCAAAAATCCTGCAGTCAACCCAGAGGTCATCAACCAGGGACCCAAATGGGCTAAGGCCAGTTCCTCCAAAAACCCAATACCTTTTGAGAAAGATAGCAGAGCCCAAAGCAGATGGGGTAAAAAGGTATACACCTCTGCTACCTTAGCAATCAGAGCTCTTAACTTCCAGTTTCATATGCTAAAATATCACTAACATATGCTGAAACTATTAAAGCAGAAAATTTCCTCCTTCCATACAGTTCAACTTCCAGAAAACTGGGAGAGCTTTACACTCCGGTTCTCAAGTGGCAAAGCATTCCCTCCACTACAGATACGATGCCCTAGAAGCCACTAGCAGGGCTGCTGTTGTGGGGTCAGTCATTAGGAGACACGCATGGCTGAAAGAGCAACCTCTACCTGATCATGTTAAATCCAAACTCCTAGACGCCCCCCCTAGATAAGGGCCTCCTGTTTGGATCTAAGGCAGAGGAGGTGATCAAGAAAATGGAGGATAAGTCTAGATCAGTGCAGACAGTAAAATATTTCTTCCATGTCCAACCTCCCAAATTCAGCAGGAACTTTCCCACCAAACACTGGTCCTTTCCTTCCTAATCCAGGCTTGTGCAAAGGAAAGGGCACAGGGACAGACCCCCTCCCCAGACAACAACTACAAGGCCAGCAGAGGCCCAGACAATGGACCTCTGCAACCCCCAGGGCAGGGAGTTCTAAGTCCACTGCCTACTCTAAGGAATCACAATGACTCCACCTGCCCCCCTCTGCCACCCCCAGGTTAGGAGGAAGGCTATCCCTTTTCAAACACAACTGGCGATCCATCACAAAAGATCAGTGGATCTTAAAAATCATTTCCCAAGGATACAGATTCTATTTCAAAGAGAACCCAAACTCAACAGGGTGCCCAGACATACCAACAAATCAGCAGGCAGAGGCCCTCTGCCAAATTCAGAAACTCTGTACTCAAGGACCATTGGAGCGTGTACCCCAGGAACAAGCCGGAAAAGGGTTTTATTCAAGATTGTTCCTGGTACCCAGGAAAGAGTACACTTGGCACCCTGTTCTGGATTTATCCAGACTAAACATTTTCATGCTAGTGCCAAAATTCAAAATGCTTATGCTCCAAAAACTCTTGCCCATGCTGACTCCAAATGCCTGGCTAGTCACTCTAGACCTACAGGATGCTTACCTCCATATCCCTATAAGGGAATCTTGCAGCAGGTTCATTTGCTTCAGGGCAGGCTCACAACACTTTCAAGTCTCTGCTCTTTGGCTTCTCTTCTGCTCCCAGGGTTTTTACCAGATGCCTAGCCCCTGTCATTGCCTTCTGCAGGCAGAAAAACATACAAATGTACCCCTATCTGGACATTTGTCTCATCCAGGCAGACAGCAGGGAAAAGCTCCTGCAAGACCTCAACTTTGTCCAAACCCACTTTACCTCTCTGGGATTTACATCAAAAAGGAAAAATCTCTTCTTGGGAGCTCTCCTGGACACATCCACCCAAAAAGCATTCCTCTCTCCAGAACCAGTACTTCACTCAGTTGGCTCACAGAACACACCTCACAGCAAGGAAGTTCCTGCAAGCTGTGGGGTACTTGGCATCCTGCATCCTGTTGGTGCCCTTAGTCAGATACACATGAGAAAACTGCAATGGTACCTAAAAAACCTATGGTGCCAACACTCTCAGTCACTGGAGCTCCAATTGCCTCTGATTCCCTGCCTAAGGGAGCAACTCCTATGGTGGGCAGAAGTCTGTACCCTGAACAAGGGCCTACCTTTTCTAATTCTTTCCCTTGGCCAGACCATCACCATGGATGCCTCAGACGCAGCCTGGAGGGCACACTTAGGAGACATGTGCACCCAAGGCACCTGGGACCTCAGGGACCTAGACCTACACATCAACCTGAAGGAAAAGATGGCAGTACTCAGGGCTATCACAGCCTTCAAGAGCCACCTGAAAGCAGGGGTGCTCCTCATTAAAACAGATAACACCACAGTCATGTGGTACATCAGCAAGCAGATGGGGAGCACACTCCTACCCGTTTTGTCATCTAGCCATGTTTCTCTGACAGACTGCCTCAATGACGGACCTTCATCTCATAGCCCAGTACATCCCAGGGTAGCACAACACCCTAGCAGACCACCTCAGCAGAAGTGTCCTGGATCCCCACAAATGGCAGCTTCGGAGGGAGACCTTTCCTCTACATCACCCAAATTTGGGGGACCCCAGAGGCAGACCTCTTCGCATCTGTAGGGAACAGGCAGTTAGACCAGTTCTGCACCAGGAAGTTCCACCCAGAAGCCTGGAAGGTGGATGCTCTCTCCTTACACTGGGACAACTGGTTTGTCTACTCCCTCCCCCCTTGCCAATGATCCCAAGGGTACTGCTAAAGATCAGGGAGGAAGGGCCAAGGGCTATACTCATTGCTCCAAATTGGCCCGGACAACATTGGTACCCCTTGCTACTAAGCCTGACCAAGGAGCTGCCCAGGAACCTGCCTCTCACAGAAGGACTTCTAACCTAAGAAAAAGGGTCAGTAGTGCATCCCAGTCTGCAAACTCTTAGTCTGTCCGCATGGCTTATACCCCAGAGGTGGATACCAGCCCACCATTGAGCAAGCAGGTCCTGGATGTATTTAAGGAGGCCAGAAGGCCCAGCACCAGGAAATCCTACTCAGCAAAATGGAAAAGATTCAATGCCTGGTGCTACACTGAGGGTACAAGCATCTCCCTTGCATTTCTCTCTCTGATTCTAGACTACCTGGAGGAGCTAGTGCAAAAAGGATTATCTTACTCCTCCATCAAAATGTATGCCTCAGGTTTCTCTGCCCATTCCCATACAGAGCAACCTTTGTTCTCCCATCCCCTGCTAAAACAATTCCTTAGAGGAATATCTCGCATCAGGCCACCTAGAACGCCACCCACCCCTGCCTGGGACCTGAACTATGTCTTAGAAAAATTGACCTTACCCCCCCTTTGAACCAGCTGCCTCAGCAGAGCTAAAACACCTTTCTTGGAAAATCACCTTCCTGCTGGTCATAACCTCAGCTAGGTGGGTTTCCGAGCTGCAGGCTCTCATGGCCATTGAACCCTTCATTATCTTCAATGCAGACAGGGTGTCTCTTAGAACTAACCCCACTTTTATGCCTAAGGTGGTATCTGACATAACATTGAATCAGGCTATACATCTTTCCACCTTCTTTCCTAACCCTCAAAATAGAGGGGAAAGAATCCTTTATTCACTGGATGTACACAGACAACTTGGGTAGTATCTGGATAGAACCAAGTCTCTCAGAAAGACTGATCAGCTCTTGGTCAGCTTCTCCCCAGGGGCAGAGAGGAAACCTATTTCTAAGCAGACCATTTTTAAATGAATATCAAACTGTATCCAGTTCTGCTACCACTTCCATGGAAAAATTCCTCCCAAGCCTGTCTGAAGCCATTACACTAGGGCAGCATCTACTTCCACTGTTCTCTTCAGAGACGTCCCTACCAAGGGCATCCTAGAAGCTGCCACTTGGACTTCCATCCACACCTTCACCAAACACTACCATTTGCCTCTTTTCTTCAAAACCTGGGCAGGCTCTGCAGTCCTCCAGGACATGCTAGATCCTACTTAGAGCAGTGCAAGCCTGTTCTTCTATTCCTTCCCTTCTCCCTTCCATCCTGCCTTCAGCTTTGGGAATCTTCCCACAAGTGATGACTGCAGCAGTGAAACATGAAGAACATAGTACAGATGTCCTTCAAGGATGCATCTGCAGTCCTTACAAATGGGTTGTCCTGTCGTCAGGCAGCCCCTCGGTCGGCCGGATTCCAAAGTCTGGGTCTGGCCTCGGCTGGTGTCGCACTTCACCCGACGTCATAGCTGCAGTTATTCAGGTATAAAGGCATCAGCCGACGCCATTTTCCCCAGTCTTTCTTGCCGCGTGGCGCCCGAAGCAGAAGCTGTTCGCAAGTGCAGGTCGGTCAGAACCAGAGATTACTACTACCGAAAACTTCTTCGAAGACTTCTAAAAAGCTAAGTATCCCGTTGGGGACTCTTTCTTGCCTCAGCCGATGTCAGAAAAAGTGAATAACTGTTTAACTTGTGGGAAACAAATACCTCATAAAGATTTCCACTCTTACTGCTTACCTTGTCTAGGCCCAGACCACGACGTTGCAGCTTGTCTAGCCTGTGCTTCTTTTAACCGGCGGACGCTTAGACGTCGGTCGGAGTTTGCTGAGGAGTTTTTCGGCTCCGATTTTGCTTATATTATGCCATCGGATCGTCCGACTTCGCAAATATCTAAAAAACGCAAGGAAAAGGACCGACACTCGTGGTCTGCAGTTTCGGCCGAAACCGCGGTTAAGCCAACCGCGAGTGTCTCGGTTTCGGCTGAAACCGAGCAAGCGGTTCCTCCTTCAGCCGAAAACTTTCCTCCTGCCGAGGCCTCTTCTAACCTCGTGGAATCGGCTTCTGATATCCCACTTACTGTTACAGTTTCTCAGGAATTGTCAGACACTATTCCCTTGGATATTTCAACCCCTGCACGTGGAGCTGCTAGGCCACCTGCAGCCATGTCCATTAAGGCCTTTGCCAGGGCTAAAGCAGCTAAAACTACTAAATCTGTGCCTGCTAAGCCCCCCTCTCACAGGCCTAGCTCTAGTTCACAAATGCTTAGTTTAGCAGAGGATCTAATTTCTTTAATTCGAGGATCCCAACCTCAACCAGACAGGGCCTCTCACCCGCCTCCTGAGAAGAGGCCTAGAGTAGAGCCCCCTGAGCCAGTGTCTACAGATGATTCCTCTGATGACTCAAATGATACAGACCCTCCAGAGGCCCCATACTCTTATGAAGACTCTGATGGTGAAGAGTCCATTCCTTCTGCCTCTCCGCCTGAGGAATTTTCCTTTGGGGAAACCCTGCATGCTATGAGGGAACAATTTCAGTGGCAGGGCCAGGATTTTTCAGATTCCAGAAAAAGGCTTAGAACTTTTCTGCATTTACCACAGCATAGGCCTTTAGCCATACCTCCAGTTCTTTCTGTTGTAGATGATGCATTTAATGATGCTTGTACAGCTCCTGATTCTCTGCCTCCGGCCCCTGTTAAGCCCGATAGATACTACAGGGTCCCGGACACACATTATCACTTGTATAAGGCTCCCCTTGCAGATCCAGAGACTATCTCCCAAGGACCTAAGGCTGTAGCAGCCACCTCTGCCAAAAAACCCCTCCCCTCTGAAAGGGAATCCAGATCCTTAGAGAGATGGGGTAAAAAAGTTTACACTTCTGCTACTCTTTCAGCTAGGGCCTTGAACTGTCAATTTCACATGATGCAGTATCAAGAATTTTTGCTAGATCAGTTAACTAAAAAAGTGTCCTCAGATGAAACAGTAGACAAAAAATATGTGCAGGAAATAGTACATAACATTCAACAGGTCAGTAACCATTCCCTAAAATGCGGCTATGATGCACTGGAGGCTTCCTTTAGATCAGCCATGACTGGCACAGTCATCAGAAGGCATGCATGGCTAAAAGAACAGGCCTTACCAGACCATGTCAAATCGAAACTATTGGATGCTCCTATGGATAAGATCAATTTGTTTGGCTCCCCTGCACAACAAGTACTGAAGAAGATGGAAGAGAAGGCAAAATCTGTCCAAACAGTAAAAGATTTCTTACAGGTCCAACCTCTGAGGTTTAGCAGGAATTGGCCCTCCAAGAATTGGTCCTTTCCAGACTCCTCCAGAACTCAGAGAGGCAGGAATAGGCGTTCAAGAGGCAGAAGCCAATCCAGAGGTGCTTACAGAGGACGTCAGTGGCAGGGCAACAACCAACGAGGCACAGACACAGCCACCACCACAACTACTGGTCAATCACAGTGACTTGGCTCTCGCACCGCCTACCAGGGAACAACTGCAAGCACCCTTAGGCGGGAAGCTAGCCTTATTTACGACAAACTGGCATTACATCACAAGAGACAAGTGGATTTTACAGATAATAGACCAAGGTTACAGGTTTCACTTCCATACTCTACCAAGGAAGAGAGGAATGCCAAACCTACCTCCAAATCAAAACACAGAAGCACTAAAACAAATATCCCAATTATTAAGGATGAGAGCTGTAGAAAAAGTACCATCTGTGGAGCAAGGGAAGGGATTTTACTCCAGACTCTTCCTGGTACCAAGAAAAGAAGGCAAATGGAGACCTATTCTCGACTTGTCCGCTTTAAACACATTCCTCATTGTTCCAAAATTCAAAATGCTGACCCTACAGCAGCTTCTTCCCATGCTGGGCAAGGAGTCTTGGCTGGTGACTCTAGATCTCAAGGAGGCATACCTGCACGTCCCCATACGACCAAACTGCAGAAGATACCTCAGATTTCTTGCAGGATCAGAGCATTATCAATTCTCAGCATTGCCCTTTGGCTTATCTACTGCGCCCAGAGTGTTCACGAAATGCCTGGCATCAGTAATTGCTCATTGCAGACTTCAGGGAATACAAATCTACCCATACCTGGACGACTGCCTGATACAAGCGGACAACGAAAACAAGCTAGCAGAAGATTTACACAGGGTCATTTATCTGCTACAAGCCCTGGGATACACAGTCAATTTAAAAAAGTCAAGACTGATACCATCCCAGAGAATAACCTTTTTGGGTGCAGAGTTGGACACATCAAGGCAAATGGCATTCCTAACAGTAGAAAAACAGGAGCAGCTACCTCTCTACTTCTTGGCCTTAACAAAACAGAACCATCTGACAGCAAGAAAAGTTCTGCAAGCCTTGGGCTTCATGACATCCTGCATAATATTGGTTCCTCATGCCAGACTGCATATGAGAAAACTACAGTGTTACCTAAGGAATTTATGGTCTCAACACAAGCACAGCTTGGAAACCCAGATTCCCATTATTCCATGCCTGAAGCAAGAATTCCTATGGTGGGCTCAGGCTTGTCAATCAAACACAGGATTGCCTTTTCACAGTGCTCAACCAAGCCAAACCATCACAGCAGACGCCTCAGACCTCGGTTGGGGAGCGCACATGCTGGACAAATGCATACAAGGCTTATGGTCTCAAAACCAGCTGCACCTACACATAAATCTAAAGGAAATGCTGGCAGTAAAACTGGCAATTCAGGCATTCAGACCATTCCTTCAGCAAGGTCTATTGATGATAAGGACAGACAACACCACAGTTATGTGGTACATCAACAAACAGGGAGGCACACACTCGTACCCTCTCTGCCGAATGGCACTGGATCTCTGGAATGTGGCCCTGAGCTACAACATACAGTTAAAAGCAATTTATGTACCAGGAAAAGAAAACATCCTAGCAGACATTTTAAGCAGGACTACCACGGATGCCCACGAATGGATGCTGCATCCGGACATCTTCAAAGCCATTACAAGAAAATGGGGACTCCCAGAAATAGACTTATTTGCATCCCCACGCAATCACCAACTAAAGAAATTCTGCACAAGGACGTACCACCCACTTGCTTGGAAGGTGGACTCCCTATCCTTCAGTTGGAAAAACCTGACAGCATATGCATTTCCACCACTTCCTTTGATGCAGAAAGTGCTATTGAAGATCAAAGAGGACCGTCCAAGGATCATTCTGATAGCTCCAGACTGGCCAAGGCAACATTGGTACCCATTACTGAGGAGCATGGCTCGGGAACAAATATGGCCACTACCCCTGGTTCCCTTGCTGTTAACACAGAACAACTACAGCCATCTGCATCCAAACCTGAAAACTCTGCAGCTGACTGCCTGGAACATTGCATAAGACCAATTAACCCGAATTTATCCCAAAGGGTTAAAGACATTATCCTTGAGGCTCGCAGACCCTCAACAAGAAAAAATTATTCAGCAAAATGGAAAAGATATCTCATTTGGTGTACTGAAAAAGGAGAAGATGTGTCACTGGTAAACATAGCCAACATTCTGGAATACTTGGTAGAGCTCTTCCACTCAGGCCTGTCCTATTCCTCCATCAAGATTCATGCATCAGCTATTTCAGCAGAATACGACTTGGATCCTCCTGTCTTCTCACATCCTCTGCTCAGACAGTTTCTGAGAGGAATTAAAAATGTAAATCCTCCTAGGAAGCCACCATTACCAGCATGGGACTTGAACTTTGTGCTAGAAAAATTGACACTTCCTCCTTTCGAACCAGCAGCAATAGCAGAATTGCAATACTTATCATGGAAGACTGCTTTCCTGCTGGCAATCACTTCAGCAAGAAGGGTATCTGAACTTCAGGCATTAATGGCAGTGCAACCCTTCCTGATCTTCCATCAAGATAGAGTGTCCATGAGAACAAATCCTTCCTTTATGCCTAAGGTGGTTTCAAGAGTTTCTTTAAACCAGGCTATCCACCTACCCACATTCTTCCCTAACCCACAGAACAGGGGAGAAAGACTGCTACATACCTTGGATGTACATAGACAATTGCGCTATTACCTGGACAGAACCAAGGGCAATAGAAAAACTGACCAGCTTCTGGTAGCATATGCAACAGGAAGGGAAGGAAATGCAATTTCAAAACAGACAATCTCCAAGTGGATAGGAAATTGCATTAGATTTTGTTACTCCTACCATGGAAAGAAAACTCCAGAGAACATCAGACCTCACTCTACAAGGGCAACAGCTACTACCACAGCCTTCTTACGAGGAGTGGCTACCAAGGACATTTTAGAAGCTGCTACTTGGAGCTCCGTGCATACATTTGCCAAGCATTATAATTTATCTTTATACTCTAGATCCCGAGCAGGCTTTGCCACTGCTGTTTTGCAAGGGATCCTAACTACACCATAATTTGTTTTTGTCCACCTCCCCCAGTTTAGCTATGGTATTCTACCCATTTGTAAGGACTGCAGATGCATCCTTGAAGGACAGGACATAGTACAGTTTTGTACCTACCATAAATGTAGATGTCCGATAGGAATGCATCTGCAGTCAGGATTACCCACCCGCCTTCCCCTCTGTGGTGCTCCTAGGGTATTTGCCCATCTTATAGCTAGCTGGGGGAATCTATTATGGTGTATTTGTTTGTATATATGTACATACATGCTTATTTTTGTGTTTGCTCTCTACTATTTGGAATCATTGGCATTTATCCAAATTTAGCCTTCCAAGAGGGCACCTGGCATCTGGGGCAAGAAACACTGAGGAAAATGGCGTCGGCTGATGCCTTTATACCCGAATAACTGCAGCTATGACGTCGGGTGAAGTGCAACACCAGCCGAGGCCAGACCCAGACTTTGGAATCCGGCCGACCGAGGGGCTGCCTGACGACAGGACAACCCATTTGTAAGGACTGCAGATGCATTCCTATCGGACATCTACATTTATGGTAGGTACAAAACTGTACTTTGTGTACACTTACCATAAATGTAGCTGTTCGAATGTATTCACTATTCTAGTCCTGTTTTCCTTCTATTTCTCTCTCCGTTTCCTTCAAGACGATCTATATCTATGGGCATCCCCCAGGTTGGCCTTCCTCAGGCCTTCTGGGCAGGGCTCCTATAGGTTGGGCAAGAAAAACTGATGTAATGGCGTCGGCTGCTTTGCTTTATACCACTGACGACCTGACGCTAGTCCCTGATGACCTGCTGCTGATGCAGGAGGGGCAGTCTTTACTCTGGTATTCGGGCCTGCTGAGGGCTACCCTGGCAAGGATAACCCACAAGTGATGACTGCAACAGTGAATACACTCGAACATCTATATTTATGGTAAGTGTACACAACTGTACTTTCTTAATGTTGCTAAAGTTTGTATTTACCCATCTAAAGAAAGAGATGCAAAGGAATCAATGCTTAAAATGTTAGCAAGGAAGCCTTTTCATTGTGCCAGAAGTATTTTGTTCAATATTGTCTGTTTAAAGAACATCTTGTTTAAAAAAAAAAAGTGAGCCTTCTAGTCAGGCAGTGGTTTTAGCATCTGAAACTATCTGCCTGGATTATAGTGTTCAAAGCACTCACCAAGGTAAATTTTTTTTTTCAGTTTTCCTTATTGTCTGTAAAAGCATACATCTAAACTGTGATGTCAGCAAATGTACTTGTAGACCATGGAGAGAGAGAATCCTTCTTCAGGTCTGATACTTATGTAGTCTGTGTCCATCTTCACGTTCTTCCCATTCCATATAATTTTCAGAGCTATTGATTCACATTATTCAAAAGCAGGAAATTCCATTTGTCATATGATGAAATTCAGATTTATACCTGTAATTTTTAAATGCATTTCCTATTTTTTTTTACAGTGATTTCAGTCCAGCTTTCTAGAGCATCTGTATATATACACAAAATTAAAACTGACTATATGTATAGAATACTCAGTGAAGTAAAAATAGTACGGTCAAGGAGCAAATAAAAGCTATAAGTGCTAACACACAAATAGAATAGACCATAAAAAGCACAGGACGGCCACCACAACAGTAAATATAAAACTTTAATGCAACTTGTAAAACAATAAAAACGAATGAACACTTTCATGTTTACAAAACGCTTCTTCAGATCCATATCAAATAAAATCAGTTCAATATTTAAATACATACGACCAATCAAGCAAAGCATATCATTATCACCAAAGATCTTAATTTCCTCCCTTTTAATATAGGTCTTAAAGGCAAACAACCAGCCATTTCATTTAAATTAACAAGATCACCCCCCTCTACTGCTCATTGTAATACATTGTAACGCTTTAAAGGAAAAAGTATGCCCATTATTTTCCATAACATGCTTGGCTAAGGCATTTTTAGAATTCAAAGTCTTTATATCATATAAATGCCTCAATCCTGTCTTTTAACATTTTATTTGTTTTACCTACATAAAAACATATGCAGGATTCACAGGTAGCAAAATAAACTATACTTTGTTTTACAGTCAACATACTGCTTAGGTTTAAGTATAAAGTCATAGACAGGATGTTTGAAACATTGTTGCTTGGAGATGGTAAGATACTCTTGCCTTGGAATCCCAATTGGCTTTTCATTTCCAGAGTAGAGTCAAGTGGTAGTAAGTGGGCCAACTTGCTGGTCCTGAAGAAACATGTCCATACATGTTAAGGTTGAGGAGAGACTTGACAATGGAAGCATGAAGACCCTGAAAGGGTTGCCAGATGGAGAAAGTAAGAACACATTTTCATCTCAAATGATAACCATGTTTTTCATTTAAAATCTCACCATTCATCTTGCATACAATATAGCAGCAGGCACTGACATAGCTCTTAGAAGCCTTGAGAGACTCCCATCTATTGGAGTTTTCTGGGGTCACTAAGGCCAATTTAATAAATGCCATATTTGATGGAACCTTGCTGTTTGAACAGGCAGTTAAAGATGAACTTGAAAAATAACACAAGGGCAAAAAACATTACTGCACTTAGGGTTAAATTCCAACCTTCTCAGTGCACCTTTGCTAGGCAGCATTGTCAAAACCTTCCGTATAACATAAAAATTATATTTTGATTTCTTCTTTAGATAGAGGTTTAGTGTTTTGGTTCCTCCGCTGCAGAGGTTATCAGAAAGTGTGATGAAAGGGGCAAAGCTGATGCAGAGTTTCTAAGATTTTTCAGCTCTACTTTGCCAAAGTTTGTAAGGGATTCTTTAAACTTTCATCCAGTTTTGGCAAAAAACAAACTAAGCAGTCTCAACAAAATGCAGGTGAATGGATGTTAAAGAATTAATGGTGGATGTGGGGGTCTAAAAAAGAATACCCCTCCAACACCAAGGACAGTCCCTCAAGTCAGAATGATTATTTAACTGACTTTCTCCCCTTCCCCCTTTGCCACCCAATCAGTCTGTTTTTCCTTTCAGAAAGTCTGAATCTTCACTTTTCTCTTTGGCAACAAATAGTTTCAAACACGTTTTGAAGATCATTTGTCAAGGTTACATATGGCAGTGGGAGGCAGTACTCCTTTTCCAGGGGGTAATCATCCACCAGACCAGGCTTTGTCTGTTTGTTTTTTTCAGGAATGTTTAGTGCCAAAGAAAGAAAATGGTTGGAGACCAGTTCTGAATCTTTTTCTTTCCTAAACTTGTTTGTAAAAGTGCCCAAGTTTAAAATGTCACTTCCCAACCTGTTACTTTTTCGTCATTTAATTCTCCTGGTAACAGTAGATTTAAGATGCTTATCACGTACCTATTCATACAGACTTCTGTTTTTTCTTAATGCTTTGTTTGTCTGGATTACATTATCAATTCTCTGCCATACTCCTTGGACTATCCACTGCACCAAGAGTGTTCACAGCAAAGTGTAGCTCCAGTTATATCTCATTGAGGGCTGTGGAGTATCCATATGTTTCCATATTTAGATGATTTGCTTATCTTTACAGAGTCTTTTTCAAAGTGTCAGGAATCTCTCACTTGGTTGTGAGATCTCTTACGCAAACTGGGTTTCCAAGAGAACATTCAGAAGTCTTTTTTGACTTCTCCACACAGGATTGTGTTCCTGGGATGTCAGCTAGACACCTCAGTTTCAAATACCCCCCCCCCCCCCCACAGGAAAAGATAAATCTATATCTAGATCTATTTCTAAGGTTTCCCACTTCGACTGCAATTACTGCAAGGGAATATTCCAAGATTTTGGGTCCCGTGGCATTTATGATTATCATTTTATTTATTTTATTTTATTTATTTATTAACATTTGTTAACCGGGTTAGTCTGACTGGGCAAGAAGCCCTTTTTCAGCAGAGCCCAAGGAGAAAAGCTCCAAAACCTATAAAACGTATGCAAATACAGAGTGTAACTGCTAATGATAACAAGAAGCTCATATGGTATACCAACAGTAATTAGACTTTTAAACAAAAAATTAAATAGGTAGTTACACACATAGTGTAAGACTGCAATTAACATTTGGCAAATAATAACAAGTTAACATATGAAAAGTAATTTTTACATTTAACCACCGACAGTTGTTGATTTTTAGGTAGATTGTCTGCAGGAAGAAAGAAAAGCAATAGCAGTATAGTTACTGTAACGCTGTATTAACAGAGATCAAGGATGAAGAAAGGTGAGGAGATGTGCATCCAGTTGGTGTAGGGCAGGGGCAAGATCACGTTATGAGCATATGTAATCTTTTAGCATTTATTTTTAAATTGAAACTTTTAGTGGTAGCTGTTAGGTCTGGGTTTATTCCAGGTTTTAGCAACTGAATGACTATGCAGAAGTTTACCAATTTGCTTCATGGACTTAGACTTCCAGGAGATGTTGGTCTGCACTGTGGATACATTTGGGGTATAGCGAGAGATTAGGGCAGAGAGAGCGGGGGAGAGGGAGGGATTAGTTAGTATAGAGTGAGTGAGGTAGAGCTGTGGGAGTAAGAGCTGGTTTTGTACCTCTAGCCACAGAAGGTTTTGTAGGGCAGAGCAGTGAAAGGGAGCGATAAGGAAGGTTTGCAGAAAATCTGGCAATTTTATTGTAGATGGATTCAAATTTGACCATGAGGTTGGATTGTAGATTAGTGAGTATAGGTGCAGCGTAAAAGAGGGTAGGCAGTAGAAGAGCTTGTGCCAGAGAATATTTTGTGCCCATATTTAGGTATTTTTATTCCTGCACAGTAGGCCTAATTTTTGGTGTGTTTTTTTTTTTGACGGCCTGTAGAATATGGATGCCAAACTTAAGTTGGCCATCAATAACAACTCCAAGGAGTTTAGTATAGGTTTCGACTGAGATAGTAGTATTAAGAGATGTGACTGAGAAGGTGTTTTTACAATGTTATAGAGATTTAGGGAGGAAAGTTTTTTTTTTTTTTTTTTTTTTTTTTAGGATTTAGTAATAGTTCATTGCTGGTTAGCCATTTTTCAACAGACAGAAGTGAATCTTGGATAAGGGACAGAAGGTGGGGGAGATTATTGGAGCAAGATATGATCGTGGAATCATCTGCATACTAGATAATAGGGGAGTGAGGGTAAACTGTGTGAAGATTATTTGTAAAGATGTTAGAGGAGGCGCCCTAGAATGGAACCTTGGGGTATACCAGTATGAACAGGAAGGAAGGGAGAGGAGGCCGATAGCCGTTTGACAGAATGGAGTCTATCAGAGAGGTAGCTGGTGAACCAGAGTATAGTAGATTGTGAGAGATTAAGGTTTTAAGTTTAGATAGAAGCAGATTGTGGGAGACCGTGTCAGAAGCTTTGGGTAAGTCTAGGAAGAGGCTAGAAACCAGTTTTTCATCACAAGCTTTGACAGTGGTCTGTGTGAAAGTTATGAGAGCAGTGCAAGTGCTATGCTGGGGATGAAAACCATGCTGTATAGGTGTTGAGAGGTTTTCCTATATAAGGTGTTCAAGGACTTGTGTACATTTTTCTATTATTTTGAAGAGGGGCGATAGGACAGCAGTGGGGCGATAATTGGAGGGGGGTCTGTAGAGTTTCCTTCTTTATGAAGGGGGATAACAAAATTCTCCCAAATTTTGGGCACAGTATTTTTAAGCATGGATCAGTTGCTAAGTATGGAAATGGGGTAGGCAATGGCATTAGCAGCAATTTGGAGAAATTGAGGAAGTAAGTTGTCAGCAGAAGGAGAGCATGGTTTAAGTTTTAAAGAAGAGATCTGATGTATGCAGTGGGGCAGGGTTTCAATGAAAAGGTGGAGGCGGGGGTGGTGGGAATGGGATCAGCAGAGGAAAGATCTGCATTGTTATTTTTAGTAATATTTTTGTTACAGTCAATGAAGAACGTGTTTAGAAGAGTAGTAGTATTGAGGTCAGAGATATTTGAACAGGGACTAGGTGTTGTAGGTGTGCCTGGATAAAGGAGCTTATTAATATTGTTCCAAAATTATCTGGGGTTAGAGTGGGGATTGTTTAGTGGTTTATGGTAGTATTGTCTTTTGTCATTGTCCGTGTGTTTTTTGGTAAGGTTCCTGAGTTGTGTATAGCTTTGAGGATGGGTTGGCAGATTAGTTATTTTTCCAGATAAGATATCCTTGGCAAGAATCCAGATGAGAAAGATACAATGGTGTCTGAAGTCTCTTTGGTCTCAGCACTAGCATCCTTTGTCTTTTCAAATTCCAGTGCTGGGGTTTGTTAGAAGAGCGATCAATTGGTGGAGACAACAAATTTTCCTAAATCTAGGTCTCCTCTTCTCCTTCCCTGCTTTAGTAAGTCACCACAGATGCCTCAGATTTTGCATGACGAACAGTTTCAGGAGGGATAAAAGTGCAAGGTATGTGGGACACCAAGGACAGATGCAAGCACAGAAATATAAAACAGATGCTTGTCCTGAGGAAGGCACTGGACTGTAGATCAGTGTGTGTGATGTACCTTTAAGAAGCTTTCCAGTCAGCAGGCACGTGCATATAAGTACTCAGCACATGCGAACAAGAGTGTCATTTTGTAGTGAGCAGTCAAGATGTAAGCATGCATGTATGTGTTAGTTAAAGTTTAATGTTCCTGCTAACTATTCTGATGTGCTTGCTTAAAATAAAGTACTTAAACACCCACGCCTCATCGTCTTATTCAGATATACAAGATGAGGGATGTGGTTTCAGAATGGGATCCATAATCGAAACCATGAGGCTCACAGTTAGTTGGAGGAATATATAGGAGTGGATCATCTACTGCTCAAACGACTCACAAACAGGACAGAAACGAATTCCAGGTACTAAAACTTACTTAAATGATTTTTTTCTCAATGAATATAAAATGAAGCACTCAGAACGCTCAGAAAGAATTTCTAATTAAACGAAATGTTCAAAACTGTGACATATTGATAAAAATATTCTAAATAATTTGAAACAATATCTGAATTGCATAAAATGTACAAAAAAGGGAAAACGACCGTATTTTTCTATGTGCTACTTTTCACATTAATGAAAGCTGTTCGAAATATCCAAAGTGTTCATAGGTTCATAGGTTCATACTAGGCTATCTGCCCTAGGGCATTTATAAGCCTAGCCAGAGTGTGTTTGGCTTTCGCCACCCATTTTAAATGAATTTTGCTATGCCCTTTTTCGAGGTTAGTATACTGTGCCTCTGTCTAACAGTGACACAGAAGTGATACCCGGGGTAAACCTACGATCTCCCATCCACGCATCAAGATTCCTCTTGAAGAGAGACAATGAGGGACTCTGCCTAACCTGGACTGGGATTTTATTCCAGAGTGAAGGGAGCCTCTGGGTTATGAATCTGTCCCTCCAGCATGTCCTATTTATTTCAGTGCTGAGGTTCAAGTCTCTCGAGCGCGTAGCTCGATGGGATTTGGATTTTCTGAGGTGCAGCATGTCCATTAATTCTGGGTTGGACATGGCTTTATACGTCAGGCACAGATCGCCTCTGAGCAGGCGGTATGCCGCTGAGTAGAGCTGGAGTTTCTTTAACCGGGCAGCATATGGCATCTGTTTGAGCCCTTTGATCCTCTTGGTGAGGTACTTTGGGGTCTTTCCAGTTGCTGCAGGTGTCTGGTAAGGTACATCCCAAAAGGGACATTGTACTCAATTATGGGCCTGATGAGGGATGAGTAAAGCGGCACAATGACCTCCCCTGATCTAGATGTGAATCCCTTCATGATTAGGTGGGCTATATAAAATGTTTTTCTAACCACTTTGGCCATGTGGTTTTCAAATGAGAGATTGCTATCAACTTGGGTCCCCAGGTCCCTAATTACTTCTTCTGTACTTAATGGATTACCACCTATGTGGTAATTTGTGGGCACTTTGTTTTTGCCAGAGGGGATGACTATACACTTTTTGGCGTTTAGCTTGAGGCCATGGCTCTGGCACCAGTTGTCTGTTTCTATGAGGCCCTTTTGTAGGATGCTTGAGTTGGCTGGAGAGTCGATTATGGCACCTAGTTTGCAGTCATTTGCGAACTTGGTCAGCCACAGTCCTTCCGTGTTGGCCTGTACCTCAGAGAAATATATACCGAACAAGAGAGGCCCCAGGACTGAGCCTTGTGGGACGCCACTTGTAACTGGTTTGGAGTCTGACATAGCTCCAGCAATTCTAACCATGTGGGTTCTGTCCTTGAGCCAGTTTGCAACCCATCTAGTGACATAGGGGTTTATATTTAAGCTGGTGAGCTTATCTATAATGCCCGAGTGGGGTATTGTATCGAAGGCTTTTGCGAGGTCCAGGTAGGCTGTGTGGACCACCTTCCCCTCGTCAATGGCCTTGGTGACTGTTTCAAAGAAATTGACAAGGTTTAAGAGGCAGGATCTGCCCTTACCAAAGCCAAACTGGGTAGGAGCCAGTGTCTGTAGGTCCCCAATATCTTTATTTATGAGGTCCATGATGATCCTTTCCATAGCTTTGCAGACCAAGCTAGTCAGGCTTATGGGGCGATAGTTTCTAGGATCCGTTGAGGCACCACCTTTGTGGAGAGGGACCACTGTTGCTGTACTCCACTCTTTGGGTACATATCCTGTAGTAAGGCTGAGATTGAACAGTAGTTTTATGTTTGGGTTTAGCTCTTCTTGGAGTTCATGTAGGGCGCAGCCGGGACACCGTCTGGTCCCATTGATGCTGTGTTTTTGCTTTGGAGGCGGCTCTTACCTGAGCATCTGAGATGTCAGGGGCAGCACTCTGCTGGGATAGATATTTGCCTTTTGGTGGGGAGTTTGCGCTGAACCTGTCAGCTAGGATGTTGGCAATGTCTGTGGGTTTGGTGTATTTTTTGTCATTTTGGCCTAATTCTGAGCATATCTCCGACTTCCCACCCAGGTTCCTAACATAACTACAGAAAGCCTTGTGATTATCCTTAGTGTCCTGTGCAATTTTTCTCTCAAAGCTGGCCTTAGACGATTTTATGAGTGCCCGTAGTTTTTTGCTAATACTGATCAGAGATGCCTTCCCTTTTTGGGATTTTGCTCTATCATGTAGTAGCTTCCTCCTTCTATTGTATAGTTTGTTTATGGCTGGGGTCCACCAGACAGGACGCCTGCCTTTGGAGGATTGGGTCTTGGTTTTATTTGGGATTGCATGATCCATGCATTCCTGAAGGTGTTCATATAATGCGTTTATAAAGGATTCTGCGGTCTGGGCCGTATTTTCCACAGGCCCGGGGGCTTTGAAGGATTCCACCTCAGTTTTGAGGAGTGTGAAATTTGCTTTAGAGAAGTTTTTCACTGTGGTTTTCTGGGAAGGGGGTGCGGTCGGGATGTTAATATCCAGTGAGATTAGTTTATGGTCTGATCTTACCAGTGAGGGATACACTTCTGGTCTGGAGCATAGAGCCCCCATGTTGGTGATGATCAGGTCCAGTTTGTTTTCCCTTCTTGTGGGAGTGGTAACAAGTTGTTCCATAGCATTTGAGTTTATAAATTCTAGGAACCTTTGGGCTAGAGTGTTGGAGCTAGAGTAATGCTCCCAGTCTATGTTTGGGTAGTTGAAGTCACCCAATATAATGGTGTTTGGAGAGACCTTCATATTTTTCAGTGTTCCAAGGAAGGCCGAGTGGGGTTCCTGGGTTTGGGAGGGTGGTCTGTAGCAGGCTATAAACTGGAAGGAAGTTTTACCCACTGATGTGAGAGTGTTCAATCTCGCCGTTTGTTCTTACACCTGGGTTCGGAGCCGATCCTCGGCTCCGTGTCGGCCGCTTAGCAAGCTCTGCATCGAGAAGAAGCTCGAGACCAACCTAACTCCCACAATCCCCCTCTGCCTTTACCTCAGATCTAGTTTGCCGCTGCAACGTTCGCATCATATTTGATGAGCTCGGACCACCTCAAAGCTAAGATTGTTTTATCTTATGTATTTTTTGGATAAAAACTTCTCTTTTTCTTCTTAAAGTTGTTGTATGTGTGTGTGTAGTGTATCGAGGGTTTCTCGGTTTCGTATATAAATTTATATACTTTTTAGAGTTACTTCCCTCGGGGCCTACCCCACCCTTTAACTTTATATACAGGATTTGACTTACAGGATTTGACTTTATCTACAGGATTTGACCTTTATTACTGGATTGGACATTTTTTACTGGTTATTTCACTGTTTAACTTGGATTTGACTATAATTGTAACATGTCTGAAAAAGCTAAATCAGGCTTCAAACGGTGCCAATGTGGACAGAAAATGTCTGTCACAGATAATCATAGTTCCTGCGTCTACTGTCTTGGCCCTCTCCATCTGCAGGAAGACTGCTTCATCTGTCATTCTTTCAGTGGAAGGGTCATGACAGATAGGAGCAGGAAACTTATGGATAGGGGCCTTTTGAAGCCTGCATTCCAAGAGGCTCTGGATGCATCGGACCAGACATCTAAATCCTCGAAGGAATCGAAGACGTCGGAGCCCATGTCATCGGCTCCGAGCTCTTCATTTAAAGTTCGCTCACCGGTTCCACAGACTTCGGGGCCGAGTGTTGAACTTTTGTCAGTTACCGAGCATCGAGTCTTGGAACCGGTGACGGAGCTTCCTCCTCCTGTACTTTTGAGGTCGGCTCCGTCTTCGATTCCTTCGACGCGTTCTTCTAGGCCCCTCTCCGACACCGATGTAGACCGCGTGGTGCAGAAATTGATGGAGAATACGGCCTTGTCCAAACTCATCTCTGTCTCCTCCCAGTTGGTGTCGAGACTCAAAGGCCTTCCCTTATCTCCACCTGTTCCTCCTCCGAGGCCAATCCAGTCTTCGGAGCCGGGAGAGGCTGATCTGATGATTGTGGAGCCCTCGGTGCCGGAGCCGTCTTTTTCTCGGTCGGCACCGTTCACCTCGACTCCGACGGACCCAGCACCGGAGTCTCGGAGCCGAAGATCCATCCTTGGATCGGGGACTGAGAGTCGGACCGATGTTTCGGTTCCGACTCTCCCTCTCGGAGCCTCGGCTCGGATCGACTCGGCTCCGTCCTCGGGGTCGATGCCATCGGTGCCTGTCTCGGGGATTCCTCGGATTTCTTCAGAACTTGGCGATACCTCGACTCAGGACCCGGGGGCCTTCGACCTCATGTGGAAGGTGTTGTCTACTCAGACAACCACTTCAGCAGAAACAGCTTCTCCTTCCCATAAAGGTCCGTTATCCTCCTCTGCACCCACGGCTACATCTACGCGTCGAGCACCAGTGTCTCAGCCACCCCTAGAGGGTGCCCCCTCTTCCTCGGAGGCTTCATCGGATGCTCCCCCCGAGGAAGTTCCGAGGAAAAGATTGTGTAAGAGGAGACACTTGGATTCTCCACAAGAATCCTTGACATCGGACACTGACTTGGATGAGTCAGAAGGGTCCCCAAAATCACCCTCAGAGGATGTCTCCTTTTCTGACATCCTGGAGATCCTAAAACAGAGAGGTGATTGGCAAGCCCTACCCCCTTCTGAGGATGAGTCAGTCTTGCTGAAGGCATTCGGTGCTCGCCCTTCCTCCTCCTGGGTCACTCCGCCCTTCGATGAATTGATGGAATTGATTGCTCGGAGGGCGTGGGAGACACCTGACACGGTGGAGCCAGTCCCTAGAAAGCCTAATAAATATATTACTGCCCCCCAAGACAAGGCTTATCTAACAAAGGGAGTTCCAGTGGACGCTATGGTGGTGGCAGCGGCCACGAAAAAGGAGATGTCTGAATCTTCCTCATCTGTCCATCCGCCTAACAGAGATTCTAGGACTATGGACAGGTATGGGAAGCGCATTTTTAGTTCAGCGGTTTTTTCCATGCGATCCCTGAACTATTTGACCCATTTCACACGGTTACAGAGGGATCTAATCAAAGAGTTGGGAGATACCCTCCAGGGTACTACAGATGCTGCTGTCTCGGAGAAAGTTACAGCAAATCTCAATACCCTTACATATATTGCAAACACGTCCATGAGGCTGATCTCATACGCAGCCGAAGGGTCGAGTAGGGCAGCGGCTTCAGCGATTGCTCTTCTTAGACAATCCTGGATGCGCTTATGTTCCTTTGCGGAAGCCTTCAAGTCTTCCTTTACTAAAGCCCCATTTGATGGTGCCATTCTCTTTGGCCCAAAAGTAAAGGAGACCCTTACCCGGTGTGAGCAAGAGGGAAAGACTCTGTCTGCTGTCGGAGTCCGTTTTTCCACCCCATCCAGACCGTACCCCAAAGGGCAACGTGGTGGAAAAATGTGGTTTCGAAAACCCCAAGACTCTTTCCCAGGCACACAGGGTGATGCCCCCTCTAGAGGCAGAGGAGGGGGCAGAGGTGGAAGACGCCGCCCTGGCGGCAGAGGGGTCCGCAAAACCAAGGTGACAGGGATACACTCCCGGAAACCTTTCCAGCACTCCTGAGAGGAGGCCCGACTGTCCTGCTCTGGAGGCAGTCGGGGTCGCTAGCTTTATACCCTCAGGCCTGGCAAAGTCTTACATCAGACAATTGGGTAAAAGCATTGTTACCAGAGGTTACAGAATTCCTTTCCTATTGCCCCAATTCATGAAAAGACTCCCAGATGTACCGCCCCATCTGCGAGGCCCTGCAGCTATAGAAATTTCAAAGCTGCTAGAAAAAAGAGTCATCCAGCCAGTCCCAGCGGACCAAAGAGGATTCGGAACTTACTCAAGGTTCTTTTTAGTTCCAAAAAAGACAGGGGACTGGAGGCCAATTCTGGACCTAAGCAAACTCAATACCTTCATCAAGAAAGAAAAGTTCCGGATGGTCACGCTTCAATCGATCCTTCCATTCTTACAGAAGGACGACTGGATGTGCTCAATAGATCTGAAGGACGCGTACTACCACATCAAAATGGCCAGGGTGTCCAGGGATCACTTGCGCTTCTGGCTGGGAGCCAGTCACTTTCAGTTTCGAGCCCTGCCCTTTGGTCTGACCTCAGCCCCCAGGGTTTTCACCAAATGTATGGCAGTGGTAGCGTCTCACTGGAGACGCCTGGGATTCCAGGTGTTTCCGTATCTGGACGACTGGCTCCTTTCTGCCACCACCGAGCGTCGACTGATTCAGGCCAGGGATTACACACTACAACTCTGTGTTCATCTCGGAATTTCCGTAAATTTCGAAAAATCTTTGTTACAGCCATCACAGCATATCTCATTCATAGGAGCAGAATTGGATACGCGTTGCTTAATCCTAAGGCTTCCTCCAGAAAGAATAGCCTCCCTACAAAACCATATATCTCTTCTCCTATTATCCAAAAAATCCCCAGCAAAACTGGTTCTGAAGGTTTTGGGTCTCATGGCAGCTTCCGTCATTGCGATACCCTTGGGAAGACTGCACATGAGAGTTCTTCAATGGCTACTGTTTGCACAATGGTCGTTCCAACAGTTACCCCTGACACACGAAATTCACATCACGAACATCTGCAAATCGCACCTGGCTTGGTGGCTTCAGACTTGCAATCTCTCCAGCGGAAGACCATTTGTGCTACCCACGCCGACAGCTACGGTGACCACGGATGCTTCCCTGATAGGGTGGGGGGGCATCTTTCAGGGACAGACAGTCCAAGGCGAATGGTCCAATTTGGAGTACAATCTGCACATCAGTGTTCTAGAGATGAGGGCAGTGTTTCTAGCGTTGCAACATTTTTCTCCCCTTCTTCCTCTAGGGACCATTGCAGTTCAGTCGGACAACATGTCCGTAGTCTGGTACATAAACAAACAAGGGGGAACCAAGTCTTATCAACTATGCAGAGAGGCCATGAGAATCTGGCAATGGGCGGAGTCCACGGGTCGCTTTCTGATAGCAACGCACATCCCGGGGTTATCCAACGTCATAGCAGACAGGTTGAGCAGAGCCATCCTGTTACCTCACGAGTGGTCTCTCAAACAATCAGTTGCGAAGGAAATTTTTCGCAAGTGGGGCCAGCCTTGCTGCGATCCGTTTGCGTCTCCATTGAACGCCAAATGCAGAAGCTATTTTGCCCTATTTCCCCCTCCAGGGGAAGTGCCCAGGGACGCTCTGGTTCACGATTGGCCCCCTGGTCTCCTGTACGCTTTTCCTCCTATTCCTCTGATTGCAAAATTTCTACAGAAAGCCAACAACCTGCAAAGGACAATTATCCTCATTGCCCCATTCTGGCCTCGTCAAATTTGGTTTCCCTTTCTTCTGGCGCACCAAATTCGAGAACCCTGGATCCTGGACCCGGAGCCGGATCTGCTGACCCACTCGTCAGGGGCTCCCCACCCGTCGCTACTCTCCCTCAGACTAGCAGCATGGCTGCTCCGCTTCCCTTCTTAGCCAGGTCTGATCTTCTTTCCCCTGCAGTTCAAAATATTCTGGTGGCTTCTCATAAAGCTTCCACTACAAAGATTTACACTAGTAAATGGAAGCATTTTGTGCACTGGGCAACTACACAACAATCGGATCCCGTAATAGCTCCTCTTAATAGGGTCTTGGAGTTTTTAGCCGAACTGTTCCACCAAGGAGCTTCTCCTGCCACTTTGAGAGTGCAAGTGGCTGCCATTTCAAACTTTCATGCGGGAGAAAGTGGGGCTCCTATTATGACTCACAGACTTTGTAAGGCCTTTCTAAAAGGATCTTTCCATATTAGACCACCAGTTAGAAGTCCTACATCACCTTGGAACTTGAACCTTCTTTTATCACAGCTGATGCTACCACGCTTTGAACCAGCCTCTTCCTGTCCTTTGAAATTTTTGTCATGGAAGACCCTCTTTCTGGTGGCTATCACATCGGCCAGACTGGTATCGGAGCTTCAAGCTCTTTCCGTTAAACACCCTTATTTGATCTTTCACCCTGATAGAGTATCTCTTCGCACTAATCCATCCTTTCTTCCCAAAGTTTGCTCCGTTAATAATATTAATCAGTCCATTGAGCTCCCCACCTTTTTCAAGAACCATTCCAATAAGTTGGAATATATGTTGCACAAGTTAGATGTTCATAGACAACTCAGATTTTACTTGGATAGAACAAAGGATCACAGAAAAACAGACCAGCTCTTTATAGCCTTTGCAGACAGCAAGAAGGGTATGGCAGTTACGAAACGAATCCTTTCCAAATGGCTTTCTGATTGTATTATTTTTGTTTATACTGCCTCTGAGCAAACTTTACCTGTCAAGCCCAAAGGGCACTCTACAAGATCAATATCTACATCCCTGGCTCATGCAGCCCGCCTACCGTTAGACACTATTTGTGCGGCTGCCACTTGGTCTAAACCACATACATTCATTGCTCATTACAAAGTAGATAGGATTTCTAGGGACAGGGCAACCTTTGGTTCCACTGTGCTCAGGAACGTTCTCCCACGAGTTCCTCAGGAACATGGAGCTAGGGACGCTACCCAGGTGTAAGAACAAACGGCGAGATTGAACACTCTCACATATAGAAGTTATGTCCTTACCATAACGTTCCATGTGGAGTGTTCATCTCGCCTTTGTTCTTACATTCCCACCCTCCCACCCTCAGGAAGAACGTCCAGTTTA
Organism: Protopterus annectens; assembly: GCF_019279795.1. Taxonomy (NCBI): domain Eukaryota; kingdom Metazoa; phylum Chordata; order Ceratodontiformes; family Protopteridae; genus Protopterus; species Protopterus annectens. The sequence continues at coordinate 756,126,673 of NC_056741.1, forward strand.
GGTGTCTGGTTTGGTTCTCCTGCTTCTGCTTTGGTCAGTTGTTGTGGCTATATTTCAGCTATGTTTTTTTTTTTGCATGAATGTGTTATATTCTCTTCTGTTGACTTCTGGTTTGCTTGCAAACTAGATCTGAGGTAAAGGCAGAGGGGGATTGTGTGAGTTAGATTGGTCTCGAGCTTCTTCTCGATGCAGAGCTTTGCTAAGCGGCCGACACGGAGCCGAGGATCGGCTCCGAACCCAGGTGTAATAACAAAGGCGAGATGAACACTCCACATGGAACGTTATGGTAAGGACATAACTTCTATTTTGTTGCACATGGATAGTCTCTGATGCTTCGTGCTGTGCCACCAACCTGGAGGTGTGGGTATCTTTGACGAATATTGATACTCCCCCTCTTTTTGTGGTTCAGTCCAAGTTTTGGGACCGAAAAGCATGGTATGAGGTATAACCTGGTAGTGCTGGGGTGCTCTCGGGAGCCTTGAACCAGGTTTCTGTTACTACACAGATATTGATGTAGTCCATGCTAAGGAGAGTTTCGAGTGCGTGCATCTTGAGGTTTAGACTTCTGGCGTTGAGTAGCATTACTCTTAGTTTCTTATCCCTTGCGATACCTATGGAGGTGGGTTTGTCTTTTGAGCCTTGCCTAAAAAAAGGCACTATGGGGGTGGCAAGAGCCTTTGCCAATATCCGAAAACCCAGGGGTGACAGGTGCAAGCCGTCCCTAGCGAAGATTTGTGGCTTGTCGAGCACGTCGTCCCAGGCTGACAGGCATTGGATCCCCTTTGAATGACACCAATACTTAAGCCAATTGTTGAAATTGATCATCTTGTCTTCATTGGGAGGGTGGCTTAATGGCTAAGGTGTTTGCCTTACAAACACAAGGTGCAGGGTTTGAGTCTCACAAGGGATAATTGGCTAGGGTTAAAATGGCTCACAAGGGCAGTTAGCTTAGTACTAAACTATGAACTATATTGTGGCATCATTCTTGGTGAGGGTAAGATGCTACTCAAGGTCAGGGTCATACCGGCCTGGGCTTACATGCTCAGGGAGCTCCTCTGTCTCTCTTCATCTAGTCCAGGGAGGTACATCTCAGGTCATTCACACCAGCATGGACAATGACTGAGTCATATTTGTACTTGCCTTGGAGTGACCTGAGTGCTTGTGTTATGTGGCGGATCCTAGCGCCCGACAGGCAGCTCACCATGACCTTCTCCTTGTTCAGCCTGGTGAGCGGGACGTCAGTGTGCCTGACGATAGAGTCACCTATTACAAGTGTATCAGGTGTGTTGTTTAGCCTTAAGGGCTGTGACTGTTCACCACACTGGCTTTGTGAGCTATGTGTTGCACGTGTTTTGTTTTGGGGTAGCGGTTGCTTGGGTGTCTGCTTTGGAGGTCTCTGCTGCTTAGGCAGATTTTTATTTAGAGCCTCCGAGCATTTTTTCTGTGTTTATGTGTTTGGTTTGCTGTCGTGGTAGGACAAAATGCCTGGCCCCAGCCATTGCTTACTGCAGACAGAGAAATATTCACATTTACCCATACTTGGACGACTGCTGATTCAGGCAGATAGTCAGGAAATGTTGTTGCAGCACCTGACATTTGTAAAAAAACCTTTTAACCTCCCCGGGGCACACCATCAACGAAAAGAAATCAAAACTAGTCCCCAGTCAAAAGATTGTATTCTTGGGAGCAAGCTTGGACACAGCATCCCAGATGGCATTCCTCACTCCAGAAAAAGAAGCCTGTCTGACAGGCTATTCTACTCAAATGGCCACCAGAACCCAGCTATCTGCAAGGAAAATCATGCAGGCCCTAGGGTTCATGGCCTTATGCATCCTACTAATTCCATATGCCAGATTGCATATGAGGAAACTTCAGTGGTACTTAAAAAAGTCTTTGGTGCCAACATTCTCAGGACCTGGAAACTGTCATTCCCATAATACCCTGTCTAAGGACAGAGTTCCTTTGGTGGGCAGCAGCATGCAACCTCAACAAGGGACTGCCCTTTACCCAACCCCATGCCACCCAGACCCTAACCACAGATGCATCAGGCTATGCCTGGGGGGCACACATGGACGGCAAGTGCATTCACGACCACTGCAGCCCAAATCAAATGCATCTGCACATCAACCAGAAAGAGATGCTAGCTGTGCAGCACACTCTTGACAGCTTTCAGATCCCTTCTCTCTTCAGGACACCTGCTAATAAAAACCGACAACACCACAGTTATGCGGTACATCAACAAGCAGGAGGGAACCCACTCTGCAGGCTAGCCATGGCCCTGTGGAACATGGCCTTGGACCTGCAGGTCCATCTGCACGCTCAGTTTCTGCCAGGCAAACAAAACTCACTGGCAGACGATTTAAGCAGAAATCTCCTAGGCCCACACGAGTAGCAACTAAAGCCCAGCACCTTCAACCTTCTGATTCAGAAATGGGGGACCCCAAAGGTGAATCTCTTTGCCTTCCCCTACAATCACCAGCTCAGCAGATTCAGCACCAGGACAACTCACAGCAAGGCCTGGAAAGTGGATACCCTATCCTTCCAGTGGGTAAATCTTTCAATCTGTGCCTTTCCCCCTCTGCCCCTCCTCTCAAGAGTATTGCTCAAGATAAGACGGAACAGACCAAGGACAATTCTGATTGCCCCGGACTGGCCACGCCAACATTGGTACCCACACCTGCAAAGCTTGTCACTGGTGCCACCCTGGCACCTACACCAGAACTCAACCCTGCTCTCTCAGCAGGGTGGACAGATCTTGCATCCGCAACTGCAAACCCTAAATCTTGCAGCCTGGCTTATTCCTTGAATTCTCCCCCAGTAACCAGCCTAAGCAAGCAGGTGCTGGACATCATCATTGAAGCCAGAAGACCCAGTACAAGGAAATCCTATGCTGATAAGTGGAAAAGGTAGTGCTCCTGGATTCAATCTAAAGGCGACAACACAACCCTACCCTCCCTGCCTCTAATCCTGGATTACTTAGCAGATCTACTCCACAGTGGCCTATCCTTCTCCTCCATTAAGAGTCATGCCGCTGCCATTTTGGCTCATTAAATCACCGAGCCACCTCTCTTCTCTCACCCTCTTACCAAACAGTTCCCGAGAGGGGCAAACAGATTAAGGCCGCCAAGGAGAGTACCCACCTTTGCTTGGGACCTTAACTTTGGTCTGGAACAGCTCATGCTGTCCCCCTTTGAGCCTGCAGCATCAGCAGAGTTAAAATTCCTCTCTTGGAAAACTGCCTTTCTTCTGGCCATCACTTCACCTAAGAAGAGTGTCTGAGCTACAAGCACTTATGGCTGTGGAACCCTTCATTGTTTTCCATGCGGACAGGGTTCCCTCAGGACTAACCCCTCTTTTATGCCTAAAGTGGTGTCCAATGTGGCTCTCAATCAATCCATCCACTTACCTACCTTCTTCCCTAATCCTCAAAATAAAGGAGAAAGGATCCTGCACTCCTTGGACGTGCAAAGACAGCTCAGATTCTACCTTGATAGGACTAAGCCCTTCAGAAAATCTGACCAGTTACTAGAAAGCTTTGCGACAGGGGCAGAGGGCAAGGCCATTTCAAAGCAAACCGTTTCCAAATGGATAGCACACTGCATCCATTTCTGCTACAAGCAGCATGGAAACCAACCCCTCAGGGGGTCAGAACACATTCCACTAGGGCAACTTCTGCCTCTACAGCATTCCTCAGTGGAGTCCCTACCAGGGACATCCTGGAAGCTCCTACCTAGAGTTCTGTTCACACCTTCACCAAGCATTACCACCTGCCTATATTTTCCAAATCCAGGGCAGGTTTTGCAACAGCAGTCCTGCAAGACATTCTAGCCAGCCCTAACTCTTCATGACTGCCTCCACCCTTCTTCAGCTTTGGGAATCAAGTGTGATGACTGCAACAGTGAAACATGAAGAACATAGTACAGTTGTGTACACTTACCATAAATGTAGATGTTAGAGTGTATTCACTGTTGCAGTCCTGGTTGCCCTCCCTCCAGCCGCCCTGTTTTTTCTCTATTTCTTTCTCTCTAAACTCTTTATGCCTTTTACTACCCTCCCCCTTTTCAGGGGTATTGATATTGGTATTTACTTTTTACTGGTGGTGTTTTCCCCCACCATAACTTAGCTCCCTATTGGGGAGGCTTTTGACATTTGGGGCAAGAAAAACTGACGTAGTGGCGTCAGCTGCCTGTTATTACACCCCTGATGACCTAACGTCAGTGCTGGACCGACAGCAACTGACGCCGAAATACTAAGTCTCTGTTATTTGGGCCCACTGAGGGCTTACCTGCAGGCAGGTAACCCAAGTGTGATGACTGCTACAGTGAATACACTCGAACATCTACATTTATGGTAAGTGTACACAACTGTACTTTATAGTGTGTGTTCTAATGGTAGTTATAATTAGTGTTGTATATTATTAGTGAAGTGTTTTCTTAATGTTTTCTTAGGGTTTCCTGTAGTATTGTACTACATTCTGCTTAGTGTTCTTTCTTCCTTATTGGTTTGTGAATGCTGTTGTGTTTTTTAATGTTTTTTTCTGAGTGATATTGTTAATAATGTTGAACAAAACTTCCGGATTCAACTGTTCTTTTTCTTGTGGGTAGAAGATTTCACGATCTGATGCCCACAGTAAATGTGTTTATTGTTTAGGACCTGAACATTTGCGGTCGGACTTTGACAGTTTCTCATCTTTTAATCCTAGAGCTGAAGCCAGTCGAAGAAATAAGCTTATTATAAAGGGAATTCTTCCAGCTTCTTCTTCTTCTACATCTCCAGGGGCTCAAACCTCCTCCAAGCACTTATCTGGCTCCTCTGACAGTAAGAAGTACCCTCACAAGGCCTCGAGAGTGTCTTCAAAGCCACCATCTGCCTGCCTGGACTTCAGATCTGACCACATCGGATCCAAGACCTTCCTCTAATCCCTCGGATCCAAAGCATTCTTTGGATCATACTGGACTGACCACCATTTTAAGTTCTCCTAGGCCATCCGGCTCCGGTTTGGATCACAAGACTTCGGATCCGATAGTGAGAATCTGTGACCAGTTTCACTAACACTACCTTTTAAGTTGTTGAAAATGCCTAAAACTCTTTCCAGGCCTGCATCCAAAGCTTCTTCAAGGTCCTCTAGGAGTTTCTGTGATGCAGAAATTGACAGGATGATGCAGAGATTCCTCAGGGCTCAGATCCAGATGGATGTCTTGCCAACTCTGTCTTCTCTTGGATCCATGAGTGTCCAGTCCCCTTCTCTTATCCGATCGGCATCTTCAGAACCCCAAGATCCTAGATACCCGAGGGAGTCAGTGTTGGATCTGAGGAACCTCCCTTCCTTCACTACAATTATTACTGTGACCAGCCCTGCTCTGATTTCGTCAGATCAGAATGGGTCTTTGATGTGAGACGTTGCCCTTGACACTGACTTTGTCAGAGCCACCCCTTCCTCTTAGTGCTTTGGCCCTCGACATCTCAGGCCCAGTTCTGTCTGGAGACCATGGATCTGGTGTTACCTCTGTCCTCACTTCCTCGGTGGTCTCTGCCCTAAGGGAGAAGGAGGAGGAGGGAGGCTCACTGGGAAAGTCGGCATTCCAGATTGTTGAGAGGGTTTTCTTTTTGCATATCCTTCACATCTTGCAGCCTTCCATTTGTCCTTCTTTGGGTCCGAGTTCTGATTCCATCATTCTTGTCCAGGGTCAGCCCTCTTTGAGAAGCCTCTATGGTCGCCCCCCCCCGAAAAATGTTTGAGGAGGCACATTGATTCCCTGATGGCATCCCTCACCGAAGCCACTGACTTTGAGTGAGAAGGAAAGCCATGATCAAAACCAGATAATGTCTCCTTTGGAAACATCCTAGAGATCTTTAAACAGAAGGGTGGCTGGTCTTCCCAACTTCCTTCTTCTGAAGAGTCAGTGTTTTTGCAGGCTTTCGGGGCAGGCCTGTCTATGTCTTGAGTGACCCCCCCCCCCCCGCAGACAAATTTGTTGATTTTTAGTTTCCCGCCAGGCTTTGAAGGAGCCAGACACCGCTGAACCCATTCCCAAGTGCACAAACAAGTTTTTAGGTTCCCCCCAAAGACAGACTGCATTGGAGCAAAGGTATCCCTTTTGATGCCATGATTGTGGCAGTGACCACCAAGAAGGAACTAGCCCAACAGAGTTCCACTGTCCATCCAGCGAACAGGGAGTCCAGAGTGATGGACAGGTTTGGTAAGTACATTTACACCTCGGCTACCTTTGCATTGAGATTGTTAAACTACTTGGCACACTTCATCTCCTTGCATAGAGACTTGATCAAGGAGCTTTCCCGATCTCTTTCAGAGACCTTGTCAGATGAGGATTTCAAGAAAGTGTCTCCCCAACTGGCTACTCTTGCTTACATTGCTAATTTATCCTTTAGGCTCATTTCCTATACATCAGAAGGAACCTCACAGGCAGCAGATTCAGGTATTACTGTCAGAAGGCATGCCTGGATGAGGCTTTGCAGAACCTTTCAAGGCATCATTTGTCAGTGCCCCTTTCGATGGCTCCTCCTTTTTCAGGCCATTTGTCAAAGACACACTTTCCTGCTGTGAGCAGTAGGGAAAGACCCTGTCTGCCGTGAGAGTTAGGTTTTCCATCCCTCAGCATACGTTTTCTAGAGACCAGCAATGTGGTAAGAACACCTGGTTCTGAAAATCCCAACACTTTTTTCAGAATCAACATGAGAATTCTTCCTTCAGCGGCAGAAGAGGAAGTTTCAACGGTAGATGAGTCCCAGAGTTAGAGGAGGCTTGCAGAACTAGGGCTTCTGAGAACTTTTCTCTGACAGATCCAATCAGTGTTCCTCAAATGCTGCCCGACTCTCTGTCTCTGGAAGCAGTCTGGGTTTTTTTTTTATTGCACCTGGACGCCTGGACAAGACTAACAAACAGTGTCTGGGTGCTAAGCGTAATAGCCAGAGGTTATTGAATCCATTTTTCCCTTTCCCCTCCAGTAATGAGAAAGAATCTCCCCGACGTTCTACCCTTTCAGACGGACTTGCAGCATTAGAAACTACTACAAAAAAAGTCATCCAAGAGGTCCCAACCAAACAGAGAGGATTCGGAACTTAATTCTTCCTAGTTCCAAAGAAATCAGGGCCCTGAGATCTATCCTGGATCTAAGCAATCCGAATCAGTACATAAAGAAATCAAAGTTTTGGATGGTTATAGTTCAATTCATCCTACCACTTCTGCACAAGAACTATTCAATGTGCTCTGTAGACCTTCAGGACACATGCTATCACATCAAAGTAGACAGGCACCCCAGGAGTAATTTGCTATTCTGGTTGGGAGCCAGTCATTACCAGTTCAGAGCTCTGCCCTTTGGACTCACCACAGCCCCCAGGGTGTTTACTAAATGCATGGTATTAGTAGGAGCTTACCTGAGGCTGAAAGAATTCCAAGTGTTTCCATATTTAGGAGACTGGCTTCTTACTGCCCAACCAAGCATCAGCTTCTTCAAGCCAGAGATTGCCTGTTTCAGATATCCACCTCCCTAGGCATTACAGTAAACCTTTCCTAATCAAACCTGTCTCCTATTCAGAATTTGTAATTCATAGGTGCTCTTCTGAATACTACAGATCAAGTGGCATCATTACTTGCAAGTCACATCACATCACATCTTTGAGAAACCAGGTGTGAGATATACTCTGTATTTCATCCCCCCCAAAACAAAGATATTAAAAGTTGTTGGGTCTGTGTCAGCTGCCATTGTTTTGATTCCTCTAGCAAGGTTCATTATTCGAGTTCTTCAGTGGATCTTGGCTGTTCAGTGATCTATTCTTTTCCAGCCTTTATCTGTTCCTATCAGGCGAACTTGTATTTACAGACATGCTCTTCAGTAGTGGATACAATCAGACGACCTGTCCATATGCAGACCATTCCTACCTTATCCCCCCATAGCCACAATGACCACAGATGCTTCCCAGCTAGGTTGAAGGGGAGGATTTCAACGGGAAGATGGTCCAAGTGACGTGGGCTTACATGGGGATCAGATTGCATATCAATGTTCTAGAGTTGAGAGCAGTCCTTCTAAAGTTGCAAGCTTTTCAGGATGTTTTCTCTCCACGGAGTATTGCTTTACACACTGACAACATATCCATAGCTTGGTACCTCAATAAACAAGACAGAACTCTTTCTTATTCACTGTGCAGAGAGGCCATGAGGGTCTGGGAATGGGCGATATCTTCAGACCACTTTCTAGTTGCAACACACACAATGGGGAAATCGAACATTCTTGTGGACAAATTCATCAGGTCTGTTTTGATCCCTCATGAGTGGTCTCTCAACCAGTCAGTGGCGAATCTAATTTTCACCCATTGAAGCCAACCTTGTTGTGACCTCTTTGCTTCTCCCCAAGACAACAAGTGCAGCAAGTATTTTGCTGTGACACCCCCCCCCCTCTGTGGGAGTCACCGAAGGATGATGTAGTTCTTGATTGACCCTCCAGTCTTCTGTATGCATATCCTCCGCTTCCTTTGGTCCTGAAATTCCTGCAGAAAGTCAGTAGGCTGAAGACCTCAGTCATCCTCATTGCCCCATACTGGTCTCATCAGATTTGGTTCGCTTTCTCTGGTTTCACCTGAAATATCCTCCTCGGATTTTTGAGCCCACTCAGGACTTTATAGCTCACCCATCAGAGAGTCAATACACTAATCTCCACACCCTCAAGCCAACCACATGGTTTCTCCAATTCCAGTAATTGTATGACTGTCCAGGCTTGCTTTCCTTGTGTGTGACATAATTTTGGCTTCTCAAAAACACTCTACTAAGAAAATCTACATAAGTAAATGGAAGAGATTTTCCATATGGGTTTCCAAGGAAAACATTGTTCCTTTTTCAGCTCCTACTTCAGCAACACTCCTCTTTCTTACTGTTCTTTTTAGAGAAGGAGCAAGTTTTTGTACTGTAAAACTTAAGTTGGCATATCCAACTTTCAGACTGGAAATGAATCTCCTCCGTGTTTACTCCCAAATTATACAAGGCTTTCATGAAAGGGATTTTTCTACTTGTACTTCCCATAAAGGATTCTTTTCCTTTTTGGGATCTCAGCCATACACCAAGGTCTCACTCAAAAACCTTTTGAGCCAACAAACAATTGCAAAATGAAATTTCTGTCCCGGAAAACAATCTTTTTGGTGGCTATTACATCTGCTAAGAGAATCTCAGAGATTCGGGCCTCGTCTTCCAAACCATCTTACATTATGTTCCATAAAGACAGAGTATCCCTTCGACCCACCCCTTCCTTTATGCCTAAAGTTGCTACAGAGACTAATATTAATCAGCCTATACAATTGCCAGTATTCTTTCCTAATCCTCCTAACAAAGGAGGATATACTTTGCATCTACTTGATGTACACAGACAACTACATTTCTATGTAGAACGATGCAACACAGAAAGTCTTTAACTATTTGTGCCTTTTTCGAGTAACCGTTTAGGACAAGCAGTCTCCAAATTTACCTAGCCAAAAGGATTACTTGATTGTATGTTTCTGTTTATGCTATAACAGTGGTCTAGATTTGCCTCACCTTCCTAGAACCCATTCAACAAGATCTATGGCTACTTCATTTGCTTTTTCCTCCAAAACTTCTATTGATGATATTTTGCTGTAGCCACTTGGTCTAAGACTTGTACCTTTGTGAAGCATTATAAATTGGACATGGTCTGCAGAAGCAGGGCATCATTTGGTTCGACAGTGCTCCAGCATATCCTTCCTTGAGGCCTCCCAAGTGTTACGTAGCTGGGGACTCTGACCCATCATTGAGGAAGAATGAAAAGGATGATATCAGATTTAAAAATTATGTACTTAACCATAAGTTTCCCATTTGCTTTTTCTATTTTCATTCTTCCTCACCTCCCCTCCCAGCCATCCCCCAACCTTTTTTCTCCTAGAGGATCCTTGTATATTACATTTTGTAACAGTCTTGTTCCTAGTTTGAGCCTCTGATTCTTTCTGTCTCTATAATCCAGTAGGCAGTAAGTCAGCAAACTCGATCTGAGGACTTGGAGACAGTGTAGGGCATTTTGGATAGAAAGAGGTGCTTGAGATCAGGATCCAAGTCTGAAAGAATGTGGCAGAGTCAGATCCTTAACCCATCACTAAGGAAAAGTGAAAATGGGCAACACAGATGCTAATGTATGGTTAAGTGCATAACTTATAAATGTTAAGTTGTCTATCTCGCCTTCATTCTTGCTGGATGGGTCGGCTCCGACTCGGCCACTCTAATAGCTCGAGAGTTGGTTCCACCGGCTCGAGGCTTCCCTTATATCCCACAATGCTAGGCGTGAGTTACCTCAGATCTCGTTTGCCGCTACAGCGATCGAGGTGTGTTTTCTACCGGCTCCAGGTTAGTGAAAGTTAGACTAGTTTAAATTCTTAGACTTAAGCTAGCTTAGTGTATTTTTCTTTCCCCTTAGTGTAGTGGATATTATCCCTTCATATCCTTTATCCAGCCCCTTTTTTTCTAAAAAACTTATAGTTCTTTCCCTAAGGCCTTCGGGCCCTCCCTTCCCTATCCTTAGGGTGTGTATGTGTTGATTAGGGAAGTTTAACTTAATTACCTTTAGTTTAAATATTCCCTTTGAATCCCTATCAGTGTAATCTGTGTGTGTGTGTTTTTTCTGTGTGTGATTACACTTAGGGTCCTTGAGTATGTCCAAGGATACAAAGGTCTCAGGCTTGAAGAAGTGTGACTCGTGCTGTCAGAAAATGTCTCTGACAGACGGTCACACTTGTGTGTATTGCCTGGGACCTTTACACCTGCAGGACTCTTGTGCTGTATGCCATGGCTTCAGCCCTAGAGTCCTGCAGGAGAGAAAAAATAAACTCATTTTGAGGGGTTTAATCAAGCCTGAAGGTTCCTCTCTGTGTCATCGGGAAACCTTCTAAGGCTTCCAAGACCTCGGCTCCAGCTTCAGAGTCGAGGCCTAAGGCTTCAAGCCTACTGCTTCATCGGCTCGGCTGGAGCCGATGAGTCTTTGACTGCAGTATCTGTGGTTTCCTCGGCTCTGGCTGGAGCCGAGGCATTAGAGATTCTGGGTCGGCTCCGATCAGACCATCGGAGCCGACATCTAGAAAGAGATCGAGGTCACCGTCCCTTGGCTCCGTTCATTCTGCTCCAGCGTCTCCCTTGCTGTCTGAACGGAGCCACAGATCTCACTCCTCAAGGTCATCGAGGCTCTCAGATCACGACCTCCAGAGGGTAGTGAGTAGACTTTGAAGTCCGAGGCACTGGCCCAAATGCTCCAGAGTCCGACTCATCAGTCGATGCCTCAACTAGTTCCAATAAATATTCCTCCTCCGACTCCTTTGAGCTCGGGCGGGCGCCTCGACCGAGACTGTGGTAGCGCCAGAGCCAATACAATTGTCTTCGGCTCCGATTTCTTCTTTGAAGAATCTCGGCGCCGGGCTTCCTCGTCGACTCGAGGGGTGAGTGGCATCGGACCCTTGTCCGACCCCTCTCCCTCTTGGTGCTTCGGCGCTGGTGAGTTCGGCTCCGACATCGGCCTCGAGCCATCTCTGTCGGTGCCGAGGAGGTTCTCAGCTTCGGAGCGGGGACCTCTGGCTCTGCCAGACAGGGGTGCATTCGAGGTCATGCGGAGTGTGTTGGAACCTTGTTTGACTCCACAGTCTGCTCCGTCCCCCTCCTTCTTGGTGCCTTTGGTTATGTCGACTCACTCCCTCATCCCAGACCGCAGAGAGCTAGCTCCTCAAGAATCCCCTGTGGGATCTCATCCTCTTCCCGAGGCCTCCCTGAATTGGCAGGGGAGCCCCTAGGAAGAGAAAGTGTAAGAGGAAGCACATAGACTCACCTGAGTCTGTCACCTCTGACACAGATTTAGAGGATTCCGAGGGTTCCCACGTTCCTCTTCTGAAGATGTCTCTTTGCAGACATTCTAGAGATCCTGAAACAGAGGGGAAATTGGCCAGCCCTTAACCCTTCGGAGGATGAATCTGTGTATCTTGCGGCGTTTGGCCCTCGCCCTTCCACCTCCTGGGTGTCCCCCTTTGATCCCCTCATGCAGGTGGTTGCAAAGAAGGCCTGGACGGCTCCTGATTCAGTGGACCCTACCCCAGGAGACCTTCCAAATTTATAATAGCACCAACTGACAAACAATTTCTCACAAAAGGTGTTTCTGTGGACGCTATGGTGATAGCTGCTGCCACCAAGAAGGAACTAGCTGATCCCTCAGTGTCTGGTCATCCCCTAACAAAGAATCTAGGTCTATGGACAGGTACGGGAAGCGGATGTTCTCGTCAGCGACCTTTGCTATGCGTTCGCTGAATTACCTATGCCATTTTACTCGTCTTCAAAGGGACTTGATCAAAGAAGCTAGTGACATGTTGAAGGATCCTACGGCGGGTTTTCAGGACAAGATGAACACTCAGCTGGCTACCCTGAACTCCATAGCTAACTCCTCCATGCGCCTCCTCTCTTATGCAGCTGATGGAGCGAGCAGGGCCGCAGGGACAGGTGTGGCCTTACGCAGGCATGCCTGGATGCGGCTATGTAACTTTGCGGACCCCTTTAAAACGTCATTCACTAATTCCCGCTTGATGGATCATCTCTTTTTGGTCCTCAAGTGAAAGAAACCTTGACTAGGTGCGAGACAGATGGCAAGACTCTTTCTGCCGTCGGAGTCCGTTTCTCCACTCCTTCTAGGCCTTACCCCAAAGGCCAGAAAAGTGGAAAAATGTGGTTCCAAACAATCTCAAGGGACTTCGCCTGACGACAGAGTCGGTTCCCCGCCAGAGGCAGAGGGGGAACAACAATGGTAGACGTCGCCCTAGAGGCAGGGGGGGTCCGCAGAACCAGGGCAGTCGAGAAGCCTTCTCTGATAAGCCCTTTCAGCATCCCTGAGGTGTTGCGCGGCTGCCCACCTTCGGAGGCAGTCGGGGGAAGATTGTCACTGTACCCAGAAGCCTGGCTATCCTTGACTCAAGACAAATGGGTACAGTCCATCATTTCCGAAGGCTATTCCATTCCTTCGTCGCATTCCAAACCAATCAAAAATCCCTTCCAGATGTTCCACCGCTCAAAGGGATCTTGCAGCTTTGGAAATTTCAAAACTGCTTGCAAAAGAGCAATACAGCCAGTTCCAGCAGACCAGCAAGGATCCGAATCTACTCCAGGTTCTTTTAGTTCCAAAGAAAACAGGGGACTGGAGACCAATTTTGGATCTCAGTATCTTGAACAAGTCAGTCAAGAATACAAGATTTCGGATGGTCACGCTGCAGTCCATCCTTCCCTATTGGGAAAGGGAAACTGGATGTGCTCTATAGACCTTCAGGATGCGTACTATCACATAAAAATGAACAGACGCTCCAGAAGATTCCTCCGCTTCAGGCTGGGAACCAGTCATTTTCAATTCAGGGCCCTGCCCTTTGGTCTCACCACTGCCCCCGGTGTTTACCAAATGCATGGCAGTGGTAGCTTCTCACCTGAGACGTCAGGGATTCCAGGTGTTTCCATATTTGGACGACTGGCTCCTCACAGCTCCCACCAAGCATCTTCTTCTATTGGCCAGGGACTACACCTTTCACATTTGTCAAAATTTAGGCATTTCAATAAATTGCGAAAGTCTGTTTTGTCGCCTTGTCGTACTATTACCTTCATAGGCGCAAATCTAGACACAGTCAACATGTCTGCGAGACTAACAGATCAGAGAATAACATACATACACAAACTGGTCTCGCTCCTCTTCAGCAGCAACAGAATCAAAGCCAGGTTAGTTCTGAAAGTGTTGGGGATTATGGCGGCTGCCATACCTCTGCTTCCATTAGCCAGATTTCACATGAGAATCCTTCAATGGATGCTCTTCACGCAATGGTCATACCAGCAACTTCCGATGTCCCACACCATCATGATTACGCAAACATGCAGAAATCATCTTCTGTGGTGGATATCTTCCTCAGCTCTTATTGGGAAGACCCTTTGTCCCTTCCTCCGGTTGCTACTCTGACAACGGACGCCTCCCTGATCGGGTGGGGGGGGGGGCATTATCAGGGCAGAACTGTCCAGGGCACATGGCAACCAGACGAATGCTACTTGCACATAAATGTTCTAGAGATGAGAGCAGTGCTTTTAGCGTTGCAAGCCCTTCAAGACTCTCTTCCCTTGGGAACGATAGCAATCCAGACGGACAATATGTCTGTAGTGTGGTATATCAACAAACAAGGCGGAACCAGGTCCTACCCCCTGTGTCGAGAAGCACTCAGACTGTGGCAATGGGCGATTTCTTCTCAGCGGTTTCTGATAGCAACGCACATCCCCGGGAAGTCCAATCAAATCGCGGACAAATTGAGCAGAGCTATCCTCATGCCTCACGAGTGGTCTCTGAAAGACTCTGTTGTGAGAGAAATTTTTCTCAAGTGGGGTCAGCCTTGCTGCGACCTTTTTGCTACTCCCCAAAACAGCAAGTGCAGAGATTTTTTCACCCTGTTCCCTTTACCAGGCCAACCCAGCAGAGACGCTCTAGTCCAAGTTTGGCCCCGGGGACTAATGTATGCATTTCCTCCCTTCCCACTAATCTCTCAAGTGATACAGAAAGCTATCGCTCAGAAGGCCTCGTTGATCCTCATTGCTCCTTACTGGCCTCGACAAGTTTGGTTCCCCTTTCTTCATCATTTTCTGTTGGAGCGACCTTGGCATCTGGACCTAGTTCCAGATCTTTTGATCCATCAGTCGGGTCAGTTTCATCGCTCCCTTCCCTCTCTGAACCTCACTGCTTGGTTCCTCCAGTTCCAACCTTAGCCAGGCTTCCTCAAATATCTCACTCTGTCCGAGATATTTTGATAGCTTCCCATAAATCTTCCACTCGAAAGATTTATTTGAGTAAGTGGAAACGTTTCACCTATTGGGCTCAAGGAAGGGACATAGATCCTTTCACTGCTTCCATCCAAATGGTCCTTGATTTTCTAGCTGAACTCTTCCATGCAGGTTCATCTCCATCTACTCTTAAAGTTCAATTGGCAGCTATTTCTAACTTTCATGTGGGCATTTCAGAGTCTGCCTTAATGTCCCACAAGCTTTGCAAAGCATTTTTGAAGGGAGTTTTTCTTCTCAGACCTCCTATAAGAAATCCTCCTCCTCCTTGGGACCTAAATTTAGTTCTTAGTTCTTTGATTCTTTCCCATTTCGAACCTGCAGCCTCCTGTTCTTTAAAATTGCTATCATGGAAGACACTCTTTCTGGTAGCTATTACTTCAGCTAGAAGAGTTTCAGAACTTCATGCACTCAGCTGTCGACCTCCTTATCTGTTGTTCCATAAGGACAGGGTATCTTACGAACCAACCCTTCCTTTTACCTAAGATAGCCTCGGCCTAACCTAAATCAAAGCATTGACCTTCCTGTGTTTTTCCAGAATATTCTAACAGGTCTGAACAGAAATTGCATTGGCTAGATGTTCATCGTCAGTTAAGGTACTATTTGGATAGAACCAAACAATTCAGAAAATCTGACCAGCTGTTTGTCTCTTATGCAGAAGGCAGAAAGGGACTTTCAGTTTCAAAGGTATCATTATCTAGATGGCTAACATCTCTGATTTCCCTTGTTTATGAAATTAGACACCAAAAGCTGCCTAACAAACCTAAAGCCCATTCTACCAGAGCTTTGGCTACTTCTATAGCCTTCCAAGACAGACTGCCTATTGACACCATTTGTGCAGCGGCTACTTGGGCTACTCCTCACACTTTCATTTCTCATTATAAGTTGGATTTAGCTTCTAGGCATAGAGCTAACTTTGGTTCCACTGTTCTCAAGAGTCTGTTCCGTTAGGCCACCCGGGACAAGGTGCTAGGGACGCTGTCCCATCCAGCAAGAATGAAGGCGAGATAGACAACTTAACATATAGAAGTTATGTTCTTACCATAACGTTCCATGTTAGTTGTCTTCTTCTCGCCTTCTTCTTGCGTCCCACCCTCCTTCCCCCTGGCCTGGACAGACCTAGAGGAGTTTTGATTGTGACCTCTCTTTCTACCACCTCTTACTTTAGGTATATGCTGCTGTGCATATTTTCCTGGATCAGGATGTAGGTCATCCTTCTCTTCTCCCTGGTTTATAGAGGTGGACTTTGTTTATAGTTATTTTGTTACTAATATAAGCTGGGCCTAGCTTACAAACGAGATCTGAGGCAACTCACGCCTAGCATTGTGGGATATAAGGGGAGCCTCGAGCCGGTGGAACCAACTCTCGAGCTTTTAGAGTGGCCGAGTCGGAGCCGAGGTCGGCTCCGAACCCATCCAGCAAGAAGAAGGCGAGAAGAAGACAACTAACATGGAACGTTATGGTAAGAACATAACTTCTATTTTTGCTAACTAAAATTCATCATGCAAAGCAGCTCCATCATGATTAAGACAACTAAATGAATGATGGTTTTATATTTATACAGGTAATTGCCACAGACAATTAGTAAAAGAATAGATTTAAAATATCTTTTCTAAATATTTTAGTGAACCGGATAATATGAAAGTCATAAAGTCTGCAGCAGATTGAACATGTATAGATTATGCATTTGGTGAACAAGATGACTGGTTACCTTTTTTTTTTTAAATGAAAGCTACTCTTTGCATTTCTGCTGCCATTAAGGCTCGGTTAATTTTTATTGTGTACTGTAAGAAATAATATTCAGCCAGTCCACCTGCAGGCCTGCATTGGAGAGAAGAGTTGAGCTGCAGGAGCAGGCTGGGGTGAGACTCGTGTGAATGTTAAGTCCAAATGGTTAGCCAGAGCATTTGTGCAGTCTAGTAATCCTGGTTAAAGGATAGAGGTTGACAGGGTGTTCATTCCCATTTTATTGCTTGTCCCTCTTCTCACACTAAAAGTGAACCAGATAATATGAAAGTCATATAGTCTGCAGCAGATAGAACATGTATAGATTACGCATTTGGTGAACAAGATGACTGGTTACCTTTTTTTTTTAAAATGAAAGCTGCTCTTTGCATTTCTGGTGCCATTAAGGCTTAGTTAATTTTTATTGTGTACTGTAAGAAATAATATTCAGCCTGCCTTACTTTATACCACTGACGACCTGATGTCAGTCCTCAAGCGACAGCAACCGACGCAGAAATAATAAGTCTCTGGTATTCGGGCAGGCCGAGGGCTACCCTGGCAGGGATAACCCAAATGTGATGACTGCAACAGTGAATAGACTTGAACATCTATATTTATGGTAAGTGTACAGAACTGTACTTTCCCAGTACAGATATTTAGGCATCAGTAATCTGGAAGCAGTTTTGGATAGCAACACTGTCAGTGCTGGTATGTTATCAGGATGCATAGTCAGGATAGCTGGAAGATAAGAATGTTTAATGCAATCCTTCCTATCAGACCAGCTGATTTACATTCAATTTCTCACCATTTTTCGAACTTTGGAAGAACTGTTGTGCAGGTAATTAGCTTTTATTCGCACTTTCTTACATAACTGAAAGTCGGTTGATTCTCGTCTACACCTGGGCTAGAATTGCAAGATAATGTGGGCTCAGCTCTGTACTTCCAAGAAGAAAACTATGTCCTGGGAGGAATAATTGTTCCATCACCACTGACCATCTGGTAATCCAGATATGTTTGTATCATCTGCATTGAAGATATTCTATCAAACCATCTCCATTAGCATACAGAGAGAAAGCTCTGACTATGACTAAGGAGAATGGAGTACTAGTAGTGGCTTGGGTGCTGGTTGGAGCTGGAGTAAAATAGGAGAGGAGTGACTAGGTTTAAGCCTGCTCAGCCACATTCTACATAGTAGACTCTACGAGAAGGGGACTGGAGATCAAATGTAGTTGCTAGTCAACAACAAGGCAAGACCATTTGATTACATCACATGGGCGGAATTGTGTCTTGCAACACAAAGGCCAATTGCATGCCAGCCATTTTGATGGGAATGATCATGTGTGGAAACAGTGGCTTAAAAATGAAAAAAAAAAAAAAAAGACCCCCCCGACGGCTACCTTAGCATGTCTGTCAGTTCTCATCCCATTAATGGGAACGAATGGGACACTTAGGGCATCCGGTTGTTGTGCGGTGAGGCCAAAATGAAAGCAAAAAAAACATTTTAAGGCCTCCTGTTATGTACTGAAGGGTTATGATCAGTTGTGTATTATGATCAGATACTCTTGCTAGTGCTTATTATTATTGCTTAGTGCAAGTTAGTTTGTAAACCCTTATACTGAAGTTCTGGATAAAATGCAAGTCAGCCATCTCTCAAATGTCAGACTTTGTGGCATGTTGCTATTTTTAACCTCCCCAATCCCTTCATGCCTTAAGGAGGAAACATTAAACCAACAGTTTTCAGTAAGAGTTTAAAATGCAAACCTCATGACAGTTGTCGTTCTGCAATAAGGACACCTTACTATTCCACTTTATACTACTATGATCCGAAGTTCTTATCAGCAGTATCACATTACAGATTGTGCTTCCCATTTGGGTGCTGGAAGGATCAGTGCTGGTTTTAGAGACTGTACAAGTGACCGTTGTTTTAACTGATGCATAGAACTAGCATAGAATGGCCAAATGTCTTTATATCGACATCAGTACTCGTTTATTCCAGTAGATGTCAACAGAGTAACATGAAACAAAGTGTAAAGAAAAAAAATGATTCCATGGCAACATCTTCTCATGCATTTTATTTTCTATTAATAGATGTGGCAGAAAGTGCTCACTTTACGTTCTAACACCAGTCATGCATTTGTTATATTTTTGTTTTAGTGGAATTTCTGCTCTATTTTGTCTGTGTTTGTGCACACTTTAAAAACTCTGTGTAGTTTAGCTGTGTTAATTACAGCATGCACTGAGATGTGCATTTGGAAAGCAGGTGTGTTCTTGAAGAGAACCTGTGATTGAACTATTTTTCACTAAGGGAAATTCCACTCCATGGGGTTATGCTGACATAGTCTGGGAAGTTCATGCTTATTTGGTCAATAAGTAATTGTGAAAGCCAGGCCTGAATGATTTTAAAGCATACTTTAAATGAAGATAGAAATCCCTAATGCATAAGAACTGTGTGACCAATGTACTGTACTCGTTTTTGTTGTACTCATAAGACAGGCTGTAATATTAACTGATTATTGGTTTCTTGTCAGCTTGCTGACTGCATTTCTTTAAAAAATGCCTAGTGGCAGTCAAATGCATACTGAGTTTTATGCCATTGTTTTAACTTCACAGAATTGCCTGAAAGTTTTTTTTTTCTTCCAGTTTATGGAAAAAAAAATTCTTGTAAGCTGTCTTTTGTTTATCTTTAAATATTGTCCTCTTGGTCACACACTCCTCTTTTTATGGAAGATGTTGCACTTCCCTCATACTCTGCCTCTCATCTGCTCTTTCTTTTCTTCTGCAAATTGATTTATGCTTTTCTTGTGATTTGTGAAGCTGATGACATTGTGCTGTTTCTTCTGACATTTTAACTGCCTCTGGACTGAATCCTTACATGTATGGACTTGCTAGTTCCCTATCAGAAGTGCAGACTCCACTAATGTGAGTGGCAACAGTATGGAAAATAAACTGCTTTTAACAAACAGTAGCAAGTTCCAAGATTTGCAGTTAATCCCTTCAAGTGATTTTTTTCAGTGAACTTCAATTCCTGCACTTCTGTATGGGGGCTGTATTCTTACACTGGTGGTTCTTATATGTATGAGCCCAGAGGATGCTTATGCCTTGGTATAAGGGGAATACTTTATGGAACAGCAACCTCTGACTTTTTACAAGTTTCCCACTTTTAAACTTTCCATTCAGTTATTCTGAGGATCGCAGTTATGGTCCATGGTACTCCAGTGTGGGTGTCACTAGAACTGCTTGTGGTATGCCAGTAGTCACTCACTGTCTGGTTGAAAAAGATAAATCTTTATTTCTACTTGTGATGCTGCTACTTAATTTCCTGTGCACATTTGTTGCTGCTACTTCCTGTTTATGTAGTTTATTCTTCCTGTGTTTTGCTTCCCCAAAAGTGTCATTTTATGTTTTTTTGAATTGAGTTTAAGCTATCGTATTTCCAGCCATCCCTGCAATCTTCTGGGCCTCCATTTGCTTTTTCTTTCCTTCTCTTCATGTTGGTTCTGCTGCAGATCTCCATACCACCTTCAGATTGATGTCATCTTCATCCTGACCTTTTATCACTCCTGAAATCATTGAAAACAAATCTAGTACAGAACACTGTTAGAAATTCTTTCTTACACGGTCTAATCCAGACACTTCAGTTGCTAGGACTAGCTGCTGTAGCTACTAGTCAGGTCAGAACATTTAAGACTTTGAGGCTGTAACTCCTTCCATAAGCTTGCACAATGCTGTGTGCCTCCTCATGTCGTGGCACCTTGTTTGTGATGACTTTGCTTACATCTGAGAGATGGACACAGGCTATTATTAGGGATTTGCCCTGAGTTATCTTAGAGTTTGTTAAAATTAATAGTTAGACATTTATTCCATGAGATTGCTTACCTTCTTCAGTTATATCAAGTCAGATCGCTTCACTGATGTATGGAGTTCTTTTGTAGCCTTCGATTTTGCCAAGGCATAAGTCTCTATTTTGTGTGATGTATCATGATGGATTTGTTGCTTTTACTGCTACTTCCTGTTGACTTTCACCTGAGAGAAGTTGTTTTTGGAACACTCTTTTGTAGCCAATTGGTTGATTCAAAATGGACAAACAGGATATTCAAGAAAAGCATTTTGTCTTAAAAAAAAAAAAAAAAAAAAAATGACAAATTCAGGCATAAAATCCTACCTCAAGACTAACATCGTTTGTATGTGGTGTGAATAGAAGTGGAACATTTTAAGTACTGATCAGTTTATGTGGTGTTTGAGCTTACAGCTTTGAACAAATTCACAAATAAACTGATTTTTAAAAGTTTACTGTCTACAGATGGATCACCTGATAATCCTAAAGACCATCAAGGAAATGGAAGGCTGATATAAAGCTAGGGTTGGAGCAGCTGGCATTGCCTTTTTGCACCCAATTAGACAGCTCTAAACTTTGTGGTCCCAGGATGCAATGCTGCAAGAGGAAGCACACAGATTTACCCATGCAGTTTGCCACCCTGGGTCCTTATGCTGAAGACCCCAAATTTGGGAGTTCCTTGAATTTATGAAACAGGAGGAGGTAGAGGTGTGGCCTATTAAGTGAAACCAGAGGCGATTCCAGGCAGAATGCATTTTTTTCTTTCTCTTCTGTTTTTGGCATGTTTATGTATGATCTCCTAGTAAACACTTTTGTTTGTCCAGATGTTAAAGGACAGAGTGAGGGGCTAGTTTTCAGACAGATGTCACCTTATTCTAAGATAACAGACAAGGATGAAACAGCATTGGAATGGAATGTTTGTTGAACATTTAAGACCCAACTGGGATTCGGTTCAAGAAGAAACAGATGTGAAGGTGCTTGGACAAACTCTTACTGTTGTGTTGGGCGTGGGAGTAACTGGTTTATGACCAGTATCTGTAGCAACAATGAAGTCACTAAAATACTTTGGGTTTAGAACTGTGACTTACTGAAATGTTGTAGAATTAGTTATGGACTTACTGTGTAAAATGTCCTATTTGTGAAAATGAGCAAATTTAAGGTGCAGTACTTATAAGCAGCTAGCTAGGAAACGTGGATAGCTGGAGTTAGATCTTTCTGTATGCATTCCGTCTATGTTTACTACAATTTATTTTAGTTTTCCTTGTGTGTCAACCTATGTAGATTTTATTCTGTGTTTTTGCTATTTTCTTATATTTAAGTAATAGCTGCTTTAATTATTTTTAAGGTCTTGTGACTGATATTTATTGCAAGTGTAGTTGTGCGCTGTTGCTGAGGAGAGAGTAAGCATTTACACTGAGGAACAGCAAACTGTAAGGGCCATGTCTTTTGATACTGCTTCAGCCGACTACTGGTGAAAGCGAGATCAATTGAAAAAATAAAAGCAGACAGGAAACTGGAAGTCCTTGACCTGCCTCAGGGTGGTGGCAGTACTGCCAGGACTTGGAGGAAAGCTGTGAGGAATCAGAGAATTCAGTAGCCTTTCCTGGAAACTGTGCATGTGAAAAATAATAGCTTGTGTGAAAGGCAGTGACTGTAGCTAGAGGGGCACTGGCAGACACTGTTTCATGGAAAAAGTGGTGTGTCTTTTGTAATGAACGGTGTGCAGTTTGGTTTTGGTGTGGAGACTGGAGACTCTTATTTAGAGCAGCAGCACGAGGGGCTCTGGCAGACACTGTTTCATGGAAAGAGTGGTGTGTCTTTTGTAATGAATGATGTGCAGTTTGGTTTTGGTGTGGAGACTGGAGACTTGTATTTAGAGCAGCAGCACATATTCCCTCTGTTGTCTTGGTGCCAATGCTGTATTCTGTCTGCTTCACCCTTGTACTTTTTGGGACTTAACTTATGCAAAACAGAATCTTTAGAATAGGCTGTAGTATCACTTTTTATCAAGGAGACCAGACAGGATTTTCTGGTCTCCTAAGGTGGGGGAATCTTGGAGTTTGACTACATTAGTCAACTCCATAGTGGTGGCTGCAGCCTTCAAAAAAGAACCCTAACGTTAAGGTCTGCTGGCCTATCCACCAGATAAGTAATCCAGACCATTTTAGAAAGCATGACTGCGCCTAGTGTGTTTTCCATTAGGGTGCTTAATTACATGACAGATGCAGTCAGGTTTTGCTTGGCAAATTAGGTGTACAGCACATCAAAAAAGTTGCTGCATGGAGACCTGTATGTTAATTTAGAGCCTTGGGTGGCAACTATGTTTACTATTTCCAATCTTTCAACTCAGCTTGCCTATAATGTAATCGATGGAACAGTCTGAGCTACTGGATCAGAGGTTACCATTCTAGATGTGCCAGGCTCAGACTTTGGTGAAGAAGACCATAAGGTTTTTAGCAGTACTCCCCTTAAAGCTACCATGTTATTTGTCCCCAGGTCAAAAGCCAAACCGCAGAAGAGTGCGCAAGAAGGTGCTCACAACTGTTTGCATTAAGTTCTCTGCTCCTCAGTGGACGTTCCTCCATAATCAAAAGTGTGCCAAGAAATTACAGAAAAAGAGCCAACATGGGACTTCGGGCAATGTTTAATAAAGGACACCTTAAAGGCAGAGGTGGTTAGCAGAATGAAGGCTTCCTGAAAACTTGCTTTTTTGTTTTAGTGTGGATGCAACTGGGTGGGTTCAGATGTTCCCCTGCTTTCCTTCATGTTAAGCCATAATACCCAACAGGTGGATAAAAAAAAATTGGATATGGGGGCTGCACCATGCCCTTCCTATCCCCTCCTTTGCCAGCATTTCCCACCCCCCTTCAAGATGTCCCACCCCATCAGAAGGGTACAGCCAGATCAGAGGATGTTCTTCGTGTTTCACTGTTGCAGTCATCGCCTGTGGGTTATCCCTGCTGTGGTAGCCACCGGCCCGAATACCAGAGTCAATATTTTACCTGTGTCGGCTGCAGTCACCTGTAGTCTGACGTCAGGTCGTCAGGGCTATAAAGCAAGGCAGCCGACGTTATTACATCAGTCTTTCTTGCTGTGGAGCCCGTAGCAGAAGCAGTTCGCACGAGTGCTGGTCGGTCGCTACCAGAGTGTGAATTTCAGCTGAAAACGTCTAAAGCTAAGTACCCCATTGGGGACCTTTTTTCTTGCACTAACCGATGTCCGAAAAGTTAACAATTGTCTCGCCTGTGGAAAGCAGACCCCACACCGAGACTTCCATTCTTACTGTGTCACTTGTTTAGGCCCAGACCACAACGTCCCCTGTTGCCGGTTCTGTGCCCTCTTTAATGCGAGAACCATTCGCCGTAGAGCTCTTATTGCAGACAGTTATTTTTGCATTCCAAAATGGCGTCCGTCAGTCAACAATCTGTAGACATTCCGAAAAAATGCAGAGATAAAAAGAGAGACCACACAAGGTCCTGCTGCTGACCCAGAGGTCATTACACAGGGACCTAAAGGAGCTAAGACTAGTTCTGCCAAGAATCCTATTCCTTCTGACAAGGTTTCCAGAGCTCTGGACAGATGGGGTAAAAAAGTATACACCTCTGCAGCCTTGGCTATCAGAGCATTCAACTGTCAGTTCCATATAAAAGTATCAACAACACACTTTGGAACTATTAAAACAAAAGATTTCTACCTTTCCTGAATGTGCCAATTCAAAAGATTTAGCAAATTTACTGCAGTCTGCTTGTCAAGTGGCCAAACACTCATTACACTGTGGGTATGATGCCCTCGAGGCCTCTAGCAGGGCAGCAGTTTCAGGATCTGTCATTAGGAGACATGCATGGTTGAAGGAACAACCTCTCCCTGATCATGTCAAGTCTAAACTAATTGATGCACCCCTGGATAAGGACCGCTTGTTTGGAGTAAAAGCAGAAGAGGTGCTTAAAAATATGGAATACAAAGCAAAATCTATGCAAACAGTAAAAGATTTCTTTCAGGTTCAACCTCCCAGGTTCAGCAGGAACTTTCCCTCTAAGTACTGGTCCTTCCTTGCACCTAGCAGACAGGGCCAAGGTAAGCCCTGCAGGGACAGACCATCCAGGCCCGTATCCCAGGGCCAGCAGAGAAGCAACCAGTGGGCTACTTCCGCCCCAAAGGCAGGGAGTTCTAAGCCACTCTTGTATGGCAAAAACCCTCAGTGACTCCCCCTCCCTCCTCTGCCCTCCCTTCACTCACCAAAAACTAGGAAGGAAGGCTCTCCCTCTTCAAAGAAAATTGGCTTTCTGTAACAAAGGACCAATGTGTCTTAAAGATTATTTTTCATGGATGCAAATTCTCTTTCGGCGAACTCTCAATTCCAAGAGGGTACCCAGACTTAACTCCAAATTAGTGGGCAGAGGCATTGAAACAGGTCCAAACTCTTATATCCCAGGGGGCAGTAGAACCTGTCCCCTCAGATCAAACAGGCAAAGGCTTTTATTCCAGACTATTCCTTGCTCTCAGAAAAGAGGGCACTTGGCTCCCCATCCTGGATCTATCCATTCTGAACTCCTCCCTGGTTGTCCCCAGATTCAAAATGCTAACTTTGCAGCAGGTGCTGCCTATGCTGACAAAAAATGCTGGCTAGTGACCCTAGACCTAAAAGATGCCTACCTCCACATCCCCAAAAGGGAATCCTGCAGGAAATTCCTGCTCTTCAGAGCAGGATCACAACACTTTCAGTTCTCTGCGCTGCCTTTTGGCTTATCTACTGCACCCAGAGTATTCACCAAATGCTTAGACCTGGCCAATATATTTTGGAACAGAGAAGTATACAGATTTACCCTTACATGGACGGCTGCCTCATTCAGGCAGAGTGCAAAGAAAGGCAGCTGCAGGACCTTCTCTTTGTCAAATCCTTCCTAACTTTCCTAGGGTTCACCATCAACAAGAAGAAATCAAAGCAAACACCCTCCAGGACTGCTAGACACAGTATCCCAAATGGCCTTCCTATCCCCAGAAAAGCAGAGCTTTCTGCCACTCTACTTTACTTTACCCAGTTGGCTTCCAGAAGTCACCTCACTGCGAGGAAGTTCCTGCAAGCCCTGGGGTACATGACATCTTGGATCCTTCTAATTCCTCTGGCCAGGCTTCACATGAGAAAACTTCAGTGGTATCTAAAGAACCTTTGGTGTCAGCACTTTGTCTCTAGAGACTTCTCTCTTCCTCTGATCCCATGTATAAGGGCCAAGTTTTTCTGGTGGGCAGGGGCCTGTGCCAAGATCAAGGGTCTTCCCTTCTTCCTCCGCCCTACCAGACAGACCATCACCACTGATGACTCAGACATTGCTTGGGGCGCTCACCAAGCAGGCAGGTGCACCCAAGGTCTTTGGGATGCCCAGCACCTTCCCTTACACATCAATCAGAAAGAAATGATGGCAGTACAAAAGGCTCTGACATCCTTCAAAACCCATCTCAGGCCAGGGTTCTCCTTATAAAAAACAGACAACACCACAGTAATGTGGTATATCAACAGGGGGGGACCCAATCTTACCCTCTGTGCTGGCTAGCCATGAACCTCTGGCTGACAACCACCTCCATGGGTCTACACCTAATTGCCCAATACCTACCAGGGGTCAACAACACCCTGGCAGACCACCTAAGCAGAAACTTCCTGCACTCCTACGAATGGCAGTTCCACAGGAACATCTTTCTGCAAATCCCTCAGGAGTGGGGTACTCTGGAAGTGGATCTCTTTGCTTCGCACCTCAACCACCAGCTGCAAAAATTCTGTACCAGGAAGTATCACCTCCTAGCGTGGAAGGGTGGATGCCTTGACCTTCCCCTGGAACTCCCTCTTTGTGTATGCATTCCCCTCCTCTGCCTCTTATTCCCAAGGTACTGATCAAAATAAGGGAGGAGAGACCAAAGGCCATCCTCATTGCTCCAGATTGGCCCAGACAGCATTGGTACCCCTTAGTGCGCAGCCTGACTTTACAGCCCCCCAAGCAACTTCCCCTGATCCTAGACCCCTTGACCCAGGTGGGGCGAGGTATTGCACCCAGACTTTCAGACTCGATCTTTCAGCATGGCTAATACTTTAAAAGCAAACAAGTGGTCCCTGTTAAGCAAACGGGTCCTAGAAATTATCATAGAGACCAGAAGGCCCAGCACCAGAAAATCTTATGCAGGGAACTGGAAAAGATTCTGCTCCTGGAGCCAGTCCAGAGGGGCCAGTACCTTACATCCTTCCATCCCTCTTATCTTGGATTACCTAACCGAGTTACTCAAAAGTGGCCTCTCCTTCTCTTCTATTAAAATCCATGCCTCAGCCATTTCAGCCCATTACAATTCAGACCTATCTCTCTTCTCTCATCCTTTGATTAAACAATTCCTCAGAGGGGCTTCTAATATCAGACCTCCCAGAAGGCCTCCCACGCCAGCCTGGGACCTGAATTGTGTTTTAGAAAAACTAATCTTACCTCCATTCGAACCTGCTGCTTCAGCAGAATTGAAATACCTCTCCTGGAAAACTGCTTTCTTACTAGCTATTAATTTTTGAGTTTCAGAACCGAAGTCTTCAACTAAAGCGAAGTACCCCATTGGGGAAACTTTTTCTTGCTCCTTACCGATGTCTGCAAAAGTTAATAATTGCATTCAGCAAGAAAGGTTTCAGAACTTCGGGTACTCATGGCTGTTGAGCCCTTCATCATTTTCCATGCAGACAGGGTCTCCCTGAGGACTAACCCCTCATTTATGCCCAAGATGGTATCTGATGTGACGCTCAACCAGGCCATACACCTACCCACCTTCTTTCCCAACCCTCAAAACAAGGGGGAAAGAATTCTGCACTCCCTAGATGTGCACAGACAACTCAAATACTATCTGGACCGTACTAAACCCTTCAGAAAAACAGACCAGCTGTTAGTCAGCTTTACCCCAGGGACAGAGGGGAAGCCCATTTCCAAATGGATATCACACTGTGTCCATTTCTGCTACAGACTACATGGGAACACCCCCCAAGTCTACTTGTACCAATTCCACTAGGCCAGTCTCCACTTCCACAGCCTTCCTCAGAGAAGTCCCCACCAGGGACAACTTGGAAGCTGCCACCTGGACCTCTGTCCATACCTTCACAAAGCATTACCACCTACCTCTTTTTTCTAAGTCTAGGGTAGGGTTTGCCTCTGCAGATGTACTTCATGTTTCACTGTTGCAGTCATTACATTTGGGTTATCTGCTTGCAGGTAGCCCTCAGTCAGCCTGATTAACAAAATCTTGGGTCCTGTGTCGGTTGCTGTCCCTTCTTCCATGACGTCGGGTCATCAGGGGTATAAAACATGCAGCCGATGCCATTACACCAGTCTTTCTTGCCGTGCGGTGCCCAAAGTAGTAACAGCTCGTTCGGCCGACTCCTGAAATTTTCGTTTTCGAGTTTCCCCGTTGGGGAAACTTTTTCTTGCTTCTTACTGATGTCAGCAAAAGTTAATAATTGCATTACTTGTGGAAAGCAAATACCTCATAAAGATTTTCATTCGTACTGTATTCCTTGCCTAGGCCCTGACCATGACGTATCTTGCTGTCGGTTTTGTGCTTTAGTTAATCAGCGCACTATCCGCCGTCAGTATATTTTCGCCTCTAAATATTTCGGTTCTCGGTTTAATTATCCAGAAATGTCATCGGTTAGCCATCCAACTACCAAGATTCCAAAAAAACACAAAGATAAAGACAGAGAGGCCGCCGAGGTCCAAAACTGCCGACGACGCTTCTCCTAAGCCAGTTGCCAGTACTCAGTGAGGAGCTTTCGCAGCCCCTGATACCCGCTACTTCTGATTCGCAGGCCTCTACTGAGACTCATTCGGAGTCCAGTATGCCGCAAGATGCTTCAACTATGGAACCCGCGGTTGTCTCTACCTTGGATGGGTCCGGAGCCGCTGTGCAGGCACCGGCTTCTGAGGGTGTATTCAGGCCTATGGACTTGCATATTAAACCGACGCCTCCTTCTTTACTTAGGCCTAAATCTCGATCCATGTCTAAATAACCGATGCCAGGCCACATCGTCAGGCCTCTAGGCCTAAAAAACAAATGATAAGAATGGCTGAAGATCTAATAACTCTAATCAGGGGTAGCCAACCCCCACCCCCTTCTAAGAGGCCTAGCACTGAAGTTGATTATGAATCTTCTGATGAGGATTCTGTTTTTTCTGACTCTTCTGATTATCTGGATTTGCCCTTACCTACTTATGAGGATTCTGATGCAGAGGACTCTATTCCCTCTGCTTACCCTCCTGAGGATTTTTCTTTTTGGGAAACCTTACATACTCCAAGGGAGCATTTCCTCTGGGAAAGCCAGGATTTTTTCTGATTCAAAAAAGAGGCTTAGGGATTTCCTTCTCCTACCTGAGCATAGGCCTTTAGCTATTCCTCCTGTACTAGACATTGTTGATGATGCTTTCTCGGAATCTAGTTTGGCCCCTGGTTCCCTGCCTCCTGCTCCCAGAAAACCTGACAGATACTACAGGGTCCCTGTGTCCCACAAGTTCCTTTTCAAAAATCCTATTGCAGATCCAGAGACTGTTTCACAGGGGCCCAAGGGCATTAAGGCTTCTACTGCTTAAAATCCTATCCCTTCTGATAGAGACTCCAGGGCGCTGGATAGATAGGGTAAGAAGGTTTACACTTCTGCAGCCTTGGCCATTAGGGCTTTAAATTGCCAGTTTCATATGTTAAAATATCAGCAACATGTTATTGGACTGCTTAAACAGAAAATTATGTTGATTCCTGACTCTGTGGAAAATAAAGAATTACAGGATTTAATGCGTTCCGCTGAACAAATTGGAAAACATTCTTTGCAATGTGGTTTTGATTCATTAGAGGCCTCTTGCAGGGCTACTGTTACTGGGTCTGTAATCAGAAGGCATGCTTGGCTTAAAGAGCAATCTTTGCCTGATTACGTTAAAGCTAAATTGTTGGATGCTCCTTTAAATCAGTATCGCCTGTTTGGTGTTTGGCAACAAGGCTGAGGAAGTTCTTAAAAAGATGGAAGATAAAGCTAAATCTATGCAAACTGTTACACATTTTTTACAAGTTCAGCCTCCTTAATTTAGTAGGCACTGGCCCTCTAAGAATTGGTCCTTTCCAGCCCCTTCCAGGTCTTCTCAAGCCAAACCCAGACACAGCAAAAACCCCAGGTTTCAGTCCCAGGGGACTCACAAAACTAAGCAGTGGGGGGTCTCCGCTTCCAATTCTGGGAATAATAAGACTCCCTCCATGGTAAACTGTCTCAATGACTTCCTTATAAAATTTCCAAGCACTTATCAACTGACTGCTCCTTTGGGGGGAAAGATTGCTCTTCATGCAAAGAATTGGAACTCATTACCCAGGACAAATGGGTTTTAAATATAGTGTCCCAGGGATACAGATTTTACTTCCAGACGTTGCCAACACCAAGTGGGTGGCCGGACCTAACCCCAAATCAATGGGCAGAGGCCCAAAAACAAGTACTTTCTCTGTTAAGCATGGGGGCTGTTCAACTGGTACCAGAAGAGGAAAAGGGACAAGGTTCCTACTCTAGACTTTTCCTGGTACCCAGAAAAGACAATTCATGCTGTCCTATCCTGGACCTGTCTACTCTAAGCACCTTTTTGGAGATTCTAAAATTCAAGATGCTGACTCTTCACCAATTACTTCCTATGCTAGGCAAAGATGCCTGATTGGCAACACTAGATTTAAAAGAATCATACAGGTACATCCCAATCAGGGAATCTTGCAGAAGATACCTACGCTTCAAAGCAGGCTACTTGCATTATCCGTTCTCTGCACTGCCATTTGGCTTGTCTACTGCACCTAGGATATTCACAAAGTGCCTGGCTCCAGTTATTGCATTTTGCAGGCAAAGAAATATTCAACTATACCCATACCTGGACGTTTGTCTAATTCAGGCAGAAAACCAGGGCATTTCAGCTCACTATAACACAGAACCACCCCTCTTCTCTCATCCTCTGCTCAAGCAGCATCTCAGACAGGCAAAAAAATTGAGACCACCCAGGAGAGCTCATACCCCTGCCTGGGACCTTAACTTTGTTTTAGAGAAACTCACTCTACCTCCTTTCGAGCCAGCTGCTACTGCAGACTTAAAATTTCTTTCTTGGAAAACAACCTTACTTTTAGCAATCACTTCAGCTAGAAGGATCTCTGAATTACAGGCCCTTATGGCAGTGGAGCCTTTCATCATCTTTCATGCGGATAGGGTATCTCTCAGGATCAATCCATCCTTCATGCCCGAGGTGGTTTGCAGTGTGGCACTTAATCAGTCCATTCATTTGCCAACCTTCTTCCCCAATCCACAGAACAAAGGGGAATGGATTCTGCATTCCTTGGATGTACACAGACAACTAAGATTCTACTTGGACAGGACTAAATCTGGAAGAAAATCTGAACAATTGCTGGTAGCATTTGCTGCAGGGGCAGAGGGGAAGGCTATTTCAAAACTATTTATAAGTGGATAAGCCATTGTATTCATTTCTGCTATAAGCACCATGGAAAACCTATCCCCCAGGGGATCAGATCTCACTCCACCAGGGCTGCATCTACTTCTGCAGCCTTTCTCAGAGGTGTTCCTACCAGGGATATCCTAGAAGCTGCTACCTGGAGTTCTGTACATACTTTCACCAAGCACCATCATTTACCAATTTTCTGTAAATCCAGAACATCGCTCATGTGGTGGCTCCGGTCCCCGAGTCTCCACACGGGACGACCATTTTCGATGCCTTCCCCCATCGCCACAGTGACCACGGACGCCTCTCGCCCCAAGGCACGTGGAACGACACAGAGACCACCTTGCATATCAATGTCCTAGAGATAAGGGCAGTGCTTTTGACGTTGCAGGCACTTCACAGCCTTCTACCGATTGGGACAATTGCAGTACAAACGGACAACATGTCAGTTGTCTGGTACATCAACAAATAGGGGGCAACCAGGTCTTATCCCCTTTGTCGCGAGGCCATGAGAGAGTGGGAATGGGCGATTTCCACCAACCGCTTTCTTATTGCAACGCACATTCCGGGACGGTCCAACATCCTAGCAGACAGGCTCAGTCGTTCGATCCTGACTCCGTACGAATGGTCTCTCAATCCTCTAGTAGTGAAACAAATATTTGCCCTATGGGGGCAACCCTTTTGCGATCTTTTAACCTCTCCTTCAAATACCAAATGCAACAGTTACTTCGCTCTAATTCCCCCTCAGGGGGAGTCCCCAAGAGACTCTCTAGTACATGCTTGGCCTCCCGGTCTCCTTTACACTTATCTTCCATTGCCCATGATGCTGAAACTCCTACGGCTGGGGAGCAAAATGATCCTCATTGCCCCATTCTGGCCTCGTCAAACATGGTTCCCGTACCTGTGGTCTCACCTAATTCATCCACCATGGATTCTGGATCCACTCCCGGATCTCATTACTCACCCTCTGGGTCTCCAGGCCCCCAACCTGGTCAACCTCAAGCTGACTGCTTGGTTGCTCCAGTTCCACTCCTGATTAGGACTCCCGGAATCTCCTCACCAGTCAAAGCCATCCTAGTAGCAGCACATAAACCTTCGACCAGAAGAGTCTACCGAAGCAAGTGGAAACGTTTCTCAATCTGGGCCGAACACCATCACTTGGATCCTTTCTCGGCACCTCTCACATCGGTTTTGGAGTTCTTAACTACCCTTTTTCATCAAGGGGCTAGCTGCTGTACAGTCAAGGTACAACTGGCAGCGATTTCGCATTATCATGTAGGGCATGAATCAGGCCCTCTGATGACTGCTAAGCTTTGTAAAGCTTTCCTCAAGGGTACTTTCCTTCTCAGGCCTCCAGTCAGGGAGGTAGTACCCCCATGGGATTTGTCTTTGGTTCTCCAAGCCATGACTAGCCCCCCTTTCGAGCCGGCGGCCACGGTTGATCTTAAATATCTCTCTTGGAAAGCGGCCTTCTTAGTGGCCATTACTTCAGCTAAAAGGGTCTCTGAACTTCAGGCTCTATGCGTTAAGCCACCATATTTATCCTTCCATCCAGATAGAGTTTACCTCAGGATCAATCCGTCCTTTCTGCCTAAGGTTTCTTCAGAAGCTAATATTAATCAATCTATTAATCTTCCCGTGTTTTTTCCCCATTACCAGAACAAAGGAGAATATAAACTGCATTCCTTGGATGTGCACAGACAGTTACGTTTTTTATACTCCTCGAACTGCTGGTCATAGGCAATCTGACCAGTTGTTTGTTTCCTTTGCCAAAACAAGTTTAGGCAAGTCAGTTTCTAAAGTTACACTGTCACGGTGGATAGCTAATTGTATCCTCTTAGCGTATCAGAGTTCGGGAAGGCCTGCACCTCAGGGAGTTCGAGCTCACTCTACTAGGGCCTTCGCTGCTTCGGCGGCTTTTAAATCTAGGGTCCCCTTAGATGATATTTGTTCCGCAGCCACTTGGGCCTCATCTCATAGCTTTATCAGCCATTACAAACTGGATGTTGTCTCCAGAGGTAGGGCGTCCTTTGGCTCTGCAGTGCTCCGGAATGTTCTTCCATAAAGGCCACCCAGGATTCAGGTAGCTGGGGACTCTGTCCCAAAGGTTGCTGACAAATGAAGTTCCTACTTCAGGTTTAGAAGTTATGTACTCACCATAACGTTCCATCTGAGTAGGTATCTTCATTTGTCTGCAACCATCCCCCCCCCTCCTTCCCCCTGACCTTTAGGATCTGTCTTGGATTAGCCCCTTCCGGGGCACTTTTGCATTGCTTATATCAGGCAAACTTGATCTGAGGTCAGTTAGGGTTGACAGGGGATTATGGGTAAAGGGAGGAGCTAGGAGCTCGGATCTATGCTGTGGTAAAAGTTGCTGGCTCGGATCCGAGATCGGATCCGTATCCCAAAGGTTGCAGACAAATGAAGATACCTACTCAGATGGAACGTTGTGGTGAGTACATAACTTCTAATTCTGACTTGTCTGGGGTACACCATAAATGAAAAGAAATCACACCTAGTACCCTGTCAACAAATTATATTCCTGGGAGCAAGCTTGAATACAACTTCCCAGATGCCTTACCTCACACCAGAAAAGCAAATTCATTTGACAACCTACTTCAGACAAGTGGCCACAAAAACCCTGCTATCTGCAAGACAAATACTGCAAGCCTTGGGTTTCATGGCCTCCTGCATTCTTCTAATTCCATATGCAAGACTGCATATGAGGAAACTACAGTGGTATCTAAAAAGCCTATGGTGTCAACATTCTCAAGACCTAGGAGTAATGATTCCTATCATACCTTGCCTACGCCTAGAGTTCCTTTGGTGGGCAGAGGCCTGCCACCAAAACAAGGGACTACCTTTCACACCACCCTCTGCCGCCCAAACCCTAACAGATGCATCAGACTATGCATGAGGGGCTCACCTGGCAGGGAAGTGCATTCAGGGCAAATGGAACCCAAGTCAAATGCACCTGCATATCAATCAAAAAGAAATGTTAGCTTTACAGAATGCTCTGACAGCCTTCAAGGACCACATTCTTCCAGGACAGCTAATGGTAAAGACGGACAACACCACTGTTATGTGGTACATAAACAAGCAGGGGGGTACACATTCTTACCCCCTCTGCAGACTAGCCATAGCATTGTGGAACACAGCCTTGAGCTACCAAGTCCACCTACAAGCTCAATTCCTACCAGGAAAATTAAATACACTGGCAGACGGACCATGCAGAAACCTCACGGACCCACACAAGTGGAAACTGGAACCAAGGATTTTCAACATGTTGACAAGAAAATGGGGGAGCCCAGATATAAACCTGTTTGCCTCTCCCCAGATCTAACAATTGGACAAATTTTGCACAAGGACTCCCCACAAACAAGCCTGGAAAGTGGATGCTCTGTCCTTCAGCAGGAAAAGCCTATCAGTCTATTCCTTCCCCCCTCTGCCTCTCTTCTCCAAAGTACTACTAAAAATCAAACAGGACAAACCAAGGATGATTTTGAGTGCACCAGACTGGCCGCGCCAACACTGGTACCCCCTCCTGCGCAGTGTGTCACGATTGTCCCCATGGCACCTCCCTCAGACTCCTTCCCTATTGTCTCAGCAGTAGAACCAGATTCTGCACCCTCATTTTCCAACACTAAACCTTGCAGCCTGGCTAATTACTTAATCTCTCCTTTACCATCCGTCAGCAAGCCTGTGATGGATATCATTTTAGAGGCAAGGAGGCCTAGTACTAGAAAATCTTATGCTGAAAATGGAAAAGATTCTGTGCCTGGAACCAGTCTCAAGGCATGAGCACGGCAGCACCCAGTTTACCTCGTATTTTACAATACTTAACTGAGATGCTTCACAAGGGCCTGTCGTTTTCCTCCATTAAAATCCATGCCTCAGCCATTTCCGCTCATTATAACAAAGAACCTCCCCTCTTCTCTCAGCCACTGCTCCAGTAGTTCTTCAGAGGGGCCAAAAATTTGAGACCATCCAGGAGAGCTCCAATCGCAGCCTGGGACCCTTAACTTTGTCTTGGAGAAACTCACTCTACCTCCTTTCTTGCCAGCTGCTACTGCGGACTTAAAATTTCTTTCTTGGAAAACAGCTTTCCTTTTAGCAATCACTTCAGCTAGAAGGGTATCTGAATTACAGGCCCTTATGGCAGTGGAGCCTTTTATCATCTTTCATGCGGACAGGGTGTCCCTCAGAACCAATCCATCCTTCATGCCCAAGATGGTATCCAGTGTGGGTCTTAATTAGTCCATTCATTTGCCAACCTTCTTTCCCAATTCACAGAATAAAGGGGAATGGATACTGCATTCTTTAGATGTGCACAGTCAGCTCAGATTCTACTTGGACAGGACTAAACCTCAAAGGAAATCTGAACAACTGCTGGTGGCATTTGCTGCAGGGGCAGAGGGGAAGGCTATTTTAAAGCAAACCATTTCTAAATGGATAAGCCATTGCATTAATTTCTGCTGTAAGCACCATGGAAAACCTATCCCCCAGGGGATCAGACCTCACTCCACCAGGGCTGCATCTACATCTACATCCTTTCTCAGAGGTGCCCCTACCAGGGACATCCTAGAAGCTGCTACCTGGAGTTCTGTACATACTTGCACCAAGCATTATCATTTGCCAATTTTGTCTAAATCCAGAGCTGGCTTTGCCACTGCAGTCTTGCAGGGCCTTATAGTGGGCCCTAATGCTATCTAAATTCCTCCTCAAAACCATAGCTTTTTTAATCTACCCAAATGTAATGACTGCAACAGTGAAACACGAAGAACATAGTACAGTTTTGTACACTTACCATAAATGTAGATGTTTGAGTGGATTCACTGTTTCAGTCCTGGTTACCCTACCTGTAGCCCCCTAACTTCTTTTGGCTGTACCTCTACTTTCCTTTACTATGCTTAAAAGCCTTTTTGGTGTATTTGCTTTTTTGATGGAGGTATATCTTTGTACTTTTATGTTTAATTGCTTCCCATTAGGGGGCACCTGACATCTGGGGCAAGAAAAACTGATGTAATGGCATCGGCTGCATGTTTTATACCCCCTGATGACCTGACGTCATGGAAGAAGGGACAGCAACTGACGCAGGACCCAAGACTTTGTTAATCAAGCCGACTGAGGGCTACCTGCAAGCAGATAACCCAAATGTAATGACTGCAACCGTGAATACACTCGAGCATCTACATTAATGGTAAGTGTACACAACTGTACTTTATGTGGGGCTTGCTGACCCATGCCTAGGGCTCTGACATAGCCTTTCACCCCTCTCCTCAGCTTTGGGAATCCTCCCACAGGTGATGACTGCAACATTGAAACATGAAGAACATAGTACAGTTGTGTACACTTACCATAAATGTAGATGTTCGAGTGTATTCACTGTTGCAGTCCTGGTTTCCCTCCCTCCATTCCCCTTATATCCTCTTTCCGTAGGGGACGTAAGCTTCCCACAGTGGCTTTTAGCTACCAGGGCCACTTTACCTTATTTCCTTGTGCTTCTAATGGGTTAGGGTAAGAAAAACGAATGTAATGATGCCGGCTGCCTTGCTTTATAGCCCTGATGACCTGATCTCAGACTACAGGCAACTGCAGCCAGCACAGAAAAACATTGACTCTGGTATTTTGGCCGGCCGAGGGCTACCACAGCAGGGATAACCCACAGGTGATGACTGCAACAGTGAATACACAAGAACATCTACATGTATGGTAAGTGTACACAACTGTACTTTTTCATCCTGTTGGAAAGAGTTCATTCCAAGAAGTTTCAGGTGATGAATAAGGAACTAGATACTACTTTGGGTTCTTCTTTGTTCCCAAGAAGACAAAGTATTTCATCTCCGCTTTTGGTATTCAGCAGTTTCGGTCAGTTAATCTGACAAAGTTTGCATGGTTACTGTGCAGTATCTGTTGAATGAAGAGGGTCTAGATGTACTTTTTAGACCTTCAGGACACTTAATTGCATATCAGAATAGCCATGTTCAGCTTAAAGTCCTCCTGTGCAATCTCACCACAGCCCCTAGAGTATTCACCAAATGTTTGGCCACAGTGGCAGCTCACCTCAGCTTGTTAGGATCCAAAGTATGCTCTTATTTGGTTAATGACATCCTTGCTACCCCATTTAGGAGTTGGTAGTACAAGTAAAGGAGTCCCTACTACAGTGGTCCAATTCGTAGGGGTCAGGTAAACACTACAAAGTCCTACAAGGAGCCATTGTAGGCACTGACCTTTATGAGGGTGTGCACTTCAACACTTTCTCTTGCACAGCCAGCCTTCCAGAGGACAGAAATATATCCCTTTTGTACCAGGTACACATTTCTGCTTACACACAATAAATGCAGCACTCTTCTTTAGAGTCTTGGTCCTTATGACAGCAACAGTATTTATAGTGCCATTTGCAGTGTATGGGATTAGGGTGCTGCAGTGGACCCTGGAGGTTTAGTGGTTTCAGTGTAGATTTTATGGCAACACACAGATATTTCTCAGGAGTGCTCCAGCATCTTTCTTGGTGGTGCCTTTCCAAGCTGTTTCTTTCAGATGTACGTCATAAGATTGACATATCAGAATGTTTGCTTTCAAAAGGTCAAGACCATGTAGGCGATATTCTGAAACATCAGATGCTCAGTAGGTCAGGAAGAGTGTCTTTATAGAGATTGTGGTACAGTGGGGCTCAGGGAATTATCCCTTTTCCCCGTTGTGCAGTCTCTGAGAAAAAAGAAAAACTAGTGTTTGGTGTTTGTTTTACTTTGTGTTTCAGAGCTGTGACCATATGGTCTTAGTCTCTTTAAAATCTGCATTCTGAATCTTCTGTCTTTAGACACAGATCTGTTTCTTTCACCCCATCTTCCCCAAGTGCAATTGTTGCCACAGATGCATCTGCCTTCCAGTGAGGGCATTGTTTAGTTGTAGAGCAAGACAGTCCAAGGTACTGGTCACAGCATGAAGCTAGTCAGCACTTACATTTTTTGGAGGTGAAAGCAGACTTCCTCACGTTGCAGACCTTTTGGATCTCTCATCCCCCAAAGTGCAGTTGTCATACCACTCAGACGACATGACAGTAGTGTAGTATATCAAAAAGCAGGGACTCGTTCTCTACCCACTTTGACGAGAAACAAGAAATATTATGGATTGTGCATTTTTTTCTCATATCTGTCTCGTAACTGCACACATACTCTGATGGGCCAACAGACTCCGTTATTATTTGTTGAAGCCATGTAAGTCAACCCTCTACCTTTCTGTGGCAAAACCTGCCATCTGCCAGTGTGGCAAGCCTTGCACTGATCTTTTGCTTCCCCAGCTAACTAGAAGTGAAGCAACATTTTGTCTCTAATCCTTGCAAAGGGGCAAATATTATGGGGCAGTGTCATTCTAAAATATCCCACGTCTCCTTTAGCCTTTTCCCACCTTTCTTCTTATTCCAAAATTACTGATGAAAGCCATGCAGAACAAGGCCAAAGTCATACTTCTAAACTCTTTTTGGCCTCAACAAGGTTATAGGAAGTAAATGGAGTAGATTATCCCTGTTGTCAAGTGTCCAGGAGTTGGATCCCTTCTCTGCTCCACTGCCTGGTGTGTTGAGCATTTACTACAAACTTTTGATAATCTACTTAAGTTGTTCATCAATCAAGGTGCAATTGGCAGAAATGTACAGTTTTCACTAGTGGCTAAAGCACACAGCATTAGCTTCATTGAGTCTTTTTAAGACATTTTCGGAAGGTACTTTCTTGCTGTAATCCCTACTAAAAGAACAAGAGCCTCTGTGCAACCTTAAATTCATAGTGGAGAAATTAACTTTGCCTCCCTTTTGATCTAGTTTCCCGAGCAGAGTTACAATTCTTGACATGGATTTTAAGTAGCTATCACCTTATCAAAGAGTAGTTTAGAAGCTACTTTTAAGTCTTCTTATCTTGTATTTCGCATTTTTAGAGTCCATGCTCATCGTTTATGCTTAAGAAGCAACAGGCATGTTTAAAAACAGTCTAGTCTTGGAATGTAGCTGAGTTTTTTGACCAAGCAGTTACCTCAAGCTACCCCCCCCCCCCGACACACACACACACACACATAGGAGGGGCACAGGCATGACTGTAGGAGCTATGGTAGGAGGAGTAAGTTTCCATACCATTCTGAATTCTCAACATATGCTGATTAAGAAAGAAAAGCAGCTACACTCGAAACTGACAGGCACCACTATACCCGTTCTTGTCAGTTTCCCAGCCAAGCTAGCGTAAAAACTTGAAGAAAAAAGTCATGAACATTCAGATGCCATGTAGCTGAAACACTTGATGTCCTTAAGAGGTCATCTGCATATATCCCATGGGCCTCCATTACAGGAGGTTTAAGGTGTCATGCAGTGAAAACTTTAGTTTTGCCGTTTTTACTGAGTAGTTTGTGTTTGTGACCTTTTTATCTTTTGGTTTGGATGTTAGCTGGGATATTTTGCATGCACCTTATTCTTTATGGTCATCAGCTGGGTTTAAAATATTTCTGAAGTATAGCCAAACTATCCATTTATTCTGTGCTATGTCAATAAAAAAGCCGAAATGTGGGTTTCCACAGTTAGTGGATTTTGGCTGTAGTGGTCTGAAAAAAATAAGTCATGGACATTCAGAAACTATGCAACTGAAACGCTTGATGCCCTTAAGGGGTCATCTGCATATATCCACTGTGCCTGCATTACAGGAGGTTTAAGATATCACACAGTGAAAACTGTAGCTTGGCTGGGTTTTTCCTTGCAGTTTTTACTGAATGGTTTGCCTCTGACCTTTTTACCCTTTGGTTAGCATATATAGCATGTGGTACAATTATATACAACTGTTAAGATTATACAGGGATTTATTTATAGTTAAATTAAATGCAATCATTGAGTTACAGCATATACATATGCAGTTTTCTTAGAGGGTCATAGAGTCAGGTGAGTGAAATTTGTAATAGTTCATTGAATTGTTGCAAATAAACATTAATAAAACTTCCAACTATGGTTATGACAAGAATAATGGTAATACATTTCCCTTTAGTCTGCCTTGTTGTCATTCCCCACTCATGGGATGTATCTAATCAGGCACCTGCAACAATTCAAAAGCCCTCAAATGTTTCTCATCAGGAGAATCCAGGATGTAAATATGCTGTTGTACACAGATCACCTTAAGGCCCTTTATCGTTACTCAGTTTCCTACAGGCTACTGAGTGGTGATCTTTGCCTGGCATGTAAGGCATCCTCAGACCCAGTTTTTTTATGGACCTTTTGCACATCCACAAAACAAGCAGCACCAGGAACACTGGATCTAAGGACCTGAACTTTGCTTGTGACATAAACTACATGCCTGAGAGACTGATGCGTTCTCAAAGGATTTATTCACCATGAAACAGGCTCTCCATTCATGTGAAATGGAGTTCATCCTTAACCATTTACAAGTGAAACCTTGATCATTGCATGGGAAATCCATAAATTCACCCCCCTGTCTGAACCCCCTTGTCTTTGATGGACAGAGGGCAGCAGTAAGTCTATTGATAAAATTATATAAATGAAAACTTGTTTCTCCTCATAGTAATAATATGTATTTGATGGCGGGGGGAGGTAAATAAATAAATAAATATATATATATATATATATATATATATATATATATATATATATATATATATATATATATAAAATTCGGTAGAACTATTTTCCTTCACAGTCACAGAGGTTTGGTAATCATAACAGTGTGATATTTTCAGAAATGGCACGTGACATAGCATCTGCAAGTGCAGAAAATAAATATGCACTGGCTTAACAAAATGTGCTTTTGTGGAACAAAAAGTATTATACTTCTGTATATTTTTTTAACAAATGGCATTAACAATTGGGGCTTTTTAAAATATCATAAACGTGTGAAGGGATACAGATATTCAAGAGAATGAAATTGCTAAAGGGAAATGGAAATTGCTAAAGGGAAATGGCTAACACAGCAGAAAAAAAAGTTACAACCTATCCTATCAATGAAAGAACATTTTGGCCTGCTGAGAACTAGTTTTCTTTGGATTTAGATAAGGATGCAGACAAAGAAAACTTAACTGCAGGAAAATAATGTTTTCATCAAAGGCAAAGTTTTGAAACTGTAAGACTTTTTTGGTGGACATTTTTGTAATCTGAGTCAGCTGATGAAGTGCAGTGTATCTGACAATGATCCATGTTGTAAAGAAAATATCTGATGTTGTCCACTTCATTTTGTTAACCTGTGAATATTGGTTCTGATCATTGGAACTGAGTGGCCACTTTTTCCATTTTGAGCTTCCTAACTTGATCTCCTGCTACCTACCCATAATGCCCCAATCCCTCCAGAATACCTCAGATCTTGTTTGCTTAGCTTAGCATCAGAGGTGAGTTCCCGTAGCTATAAGGTTCTCCAAGGGAGTTAGTATTCGGTAGTTTGTGAGTGCCTTAACTTTGTTGTCTTTTTTACTTTCTCTTGTAACTTTCTTTTAGTTAAATTTAGAATCTCTGGCTTAGAATGAAAGTCCTTATTTCTTCACTCCTTCCTTTCAGCCCGTTAATCGTGTTTATTCTTTCTTCCCTTTTTCTGTCCCTTTAAAAAAAAAAAAAAAAAAAAAAAAAAAAGGTTTCTCTTCTGCTCCTTTCAGTATGTCTAAGCATAAACCTTTAGGGTTTAAAAAATGCACTTCCTGTGAGTGGAAGATTCCTCTGTTCGATACCTACAGGGAATGTGTTTATTGCTTGGGGCCTACCCACCTTCAGACCCTTTGTGAGATATGTCAGGCTTTTTCACCTCAGAGCTCTGGTGGACAGGAGCAGCAGTCTTGTGCTGAAAGGCATGCTTCCTCCTTCCTCCATCACGGAGGTACCTTTGACTTCAGGAGCTCAACCCTCATCTATGAGACCTAAGGAAACCCGAGAGGGCAGGAAATAATCTCTAGCGCAGTCTTCCTTGGAGCCTCCCAAGAAGGCTCTGAAATTATCAAAACCAACTTGGTCAGCTCCAAGCTTGGTTCCAACTTCTCCTCTGCCCCAGTCGCCTTCCGTTGCTTCGGGTCCAAATGGTTCTCCCTTGGCTTCTGCTGGGTCAGCCACTGGCTCGGCACCGATAGTGCATACTCCAAGATCTTTCTCAACCTCCTCCTCAAAGAGATCTTTGAGACCCACGTTCACAGCTTCTTCCAGGTCTTCCTGAAGCCTTTCCTCCAAGGATGTTGGCAGACTGATGACAGTTCCTTGAGACCCAGATCCAGATTTGTCAGCTCCATCCACATCTAGATCTGTGATGGGGCTTGTGTCAGCTCCATCCACATCTAGATCTGTGAGAGTTTCCCCTTTCTGGCCGGTGACTCCTTCTCTGATTCAATCCTCTGTTTCAGAGTCATCTGTTCCGTTGCTTCCTGGTGTCGAGGCATCCCAGCCAATAGAGATTACCTCTTTGCCTTCAATGGTTTCCCTGACCTGCTCGGCTCTAACTGCTTTGATTCCAAGCATGTCTTGGAAGTTTAACATCAAGGTCTGTTCTGTGGGGATTGACAGTGACCTTGAAGTTCTTGGAGCCTTCGCTTCCCTTTGGAGCTTTGGCCTTCGACAGCTGTGCTCCAACTCCCCCCTTGGAGCAGGGGGCTCAGGCTCTCAGAGATGCATCTGTGCCAGGGTCTTCGGCTCCGGTGGGATAGGTGTTGGTGGTTCAGAACCCTTCCGCTTTTGAGGTGGTCGAGAGGGCTCTCTCCGTCCCAAGGAGATCCTCGGTGCTCACTGCCACAGAACCTTCCCCTTTTCATACTGGATTGGTGTCCAAGGTCTCTGGTCTGCTATGTGGGCAACCAGTCCCAGAAATTCTCCACACACTTCCTTCTGTGTATCCCTAGGTTTCTTGTGATACCTCCCAGGAACTCCCTGCTGAGGAGTTCCCTTGAAAGAGGTTGTGTAAAAGGAGGTGATAGAATTATATAAAGTAAAACTGGTTTTCTCTCATAGAAGTGGCATGTATGTGATTTGGTAAAACTGCTTTACTCATAGTAACAGCATGTATTGGTAAAACTGCTGTCTGTCATAGTGATGGTGTTTTTTTATTTTTTATTTATTATTTTAGGAATAGCAGAAAAAATACAGAGCCTTCAAATGCAAGAAGAGATAACAAGAATGTGCTTGTATGACATTTTATGTTTCTAAATGACTAGCTTAACAGAATGTGCTTTTATATATGTCCGAATGATTTTGTTGTTTTTCCTTCACAAGTATATATTTTTAGAATAGCATGTAATGCATTGGCTTAACAGAATGTGCTTGTTTGGAACAGAAAAAAATATATTATACTTCTGAATGTCTTATAACAAATGGCATTAACAATAGAGGCTTGTTGAGATATCCTAAAAAGGTGAATGTACAGACATATTCAAGCTAAAGGGAAATGGCTAACTCAGCAGAAAGTTACATCTTTCCTGTCAATGAAAGAGCATTTTGGCATGCTGAGAACTGGCTTTCTCTGGATGAGCATGGCTTACACAGCAGGAAAAAGTTACAGACTTATCCTATCAATGAAAGAACATTTCGGCTTGCTGAAGAAACT
Organism: Protopterus annectens; assembly: GCF_019279795.1. Lineage (NCBI taxonomy): Eukaryota > Metazoa > Chordata > Ceratodontiformes > Protopteridae > Protopterus > Protopterus annectens. The sequence goes on from NC_056741.1 coordinate 756,170,097, forward strand.
GTTCTCTCCGGACTGAGATAAGAATACAGACAAAGAAGGCTTCACTACAGAAAAAGAATGTTTTCATCGAGGACAAAGTTTTGAAACTGTAAAAATTGTTGTAAAGACTTTTGTAGTGGACGTCTTGTAATCCGAGTCAGCTGAGGAAGTGCAGTGTACCTGACAGTGTTATGTCTGTGTTATAAAGAAAATGTGTTTAATTTCACAGTAGTGCTTGCTTGGCTTGTTTTCAATAAATCTCTTATACGAATATACAGTTGTACAGTCTATTTGTTTGTGTACATGCTGTTAATTCAATTTAACAAGAGGCACATTGATTCCCCTATGGAATTGCTTACTATGAATACTGATTTTGAGGAAGGGACTTCAAAATCACCACCCAGTGAAGTCTCTTTTGGAGACATTCTTGAAATCCTGCACCGGAGGAGTGATTTGTCTGCTCAAAACCCTTCTCTGGAGGAATCAGTACTGTGGGAGGCTTTCGGATCTGCCCCATCTATTACCTGGGTGTCCTCCAGGCTGATCCACTTATTCTTCTGGTGGTGTCGAGGATGTGGAAGGAACCGGATACAGTGGAACCTATCCCTAAATGCACAGACAAGATTTTAAGTACCCTTGTTGAAAAATTGTTTAGGACCAAGGGTATCCTTGTAGATGCCATGATTTATGCAGCAGCCACCAAGAAGGAGCTGGCCCAGGAAAGCTTCTCTGTCCACCCCTAGAATAGAGAATCCTGGGCGTTGGACAGGTTTGGCAAAAGAATTTAAATCTTGTCCACTTTTACGCTCAGGGTGTTGAACTATTTGTCTCACTTTACCAGTCTACAAAGGGACTTGGTCAAAGAACTTTCTAGCTTGGCCACCGGGTCCATGTCTGCTGAGGAACAGAAATCATTTTCCTCCAAGCTGGGCACCCTACTTTCTTTAGCCAGTTCGTCCATGAGGTTAATCTCTCATGCTGCGGAGGGTATCTCAAGGGCAGCTGGTTCCGGTATTGCCATATTGTATCATGCCTGAATGAGGCTGTGCAATTTTGCAGAGCCTTTCAAACAATCCTTTATTAACTCCCCTTTTGATGGCTCCACCTTGTTTGGGCCCACAGTCTGTGGCATGTTATAGTAGAGTGAAAAGAATGGTAAGCCTCCAGCTAGCTTAGTTCTCAGAGCATTAGGCTCAATGACGGCCACTGTAACCTTTCTGCCCATGGCACGTTTTCACATGTAGATATTACACTGGAAATTAGCGGTCACTTCTCAGGAACCCTCTGAAGTTTCCCATTAAACTGTCTCATGTGTGCAAGGAGTCTCTGCTTTGGTGGCTTCCCTCTGCAGAAGTTACTTAATGATGCCCATTTGTTCTTCCAACCTCATATACCACATAGAACACGGATACCTCCCAGCTAGTTTGGGGGGCATTGTCTGGGTTTGAACAGTGCAAGGCACATGGATGCCTCAGGAGACCAAGTTGCATATCAGTATACTGGAGATGAGTAGTTCTTTTAGCATTGCAGCAACTCTACAGCGTTCTACCTCTGGGGACTGTTATGATACAAACTGACAATATGTCAGTGGTTTGGTACACCAACAAATAGGGAAGGACCAGGTCTACTCCCTATGTCAAGAAGTAATGAGAGTGTGGCAGTGTGCGAGCCTTACCAACTGCTTTCTGGTAGCAATGCACATTCTGGGGGAGCCCAACATATTAGCCGACAGGCTCAGCCAAGTGTTACTGATGCCTCACAAGTGGTCCCTGAATCAATCAATGGCAGACACGCTATTCCAGAAATGGAGTCATCCTTGCTGCGGTCTCCTTGCGTCCCCTTTCAACAACAAATGCAGTAGGTATTTTGCCTTGGTACCTGCTCAGGGGCAGTCACCCAGGGATGCTGTAGTCCATGCTTGGCCTTTTGGTGTTCTCAATGCCCTTCCTCCTCTACCATTAATTCCCAAGTTCTTACAGAAAGCTCTCCGGTTGCAGAGCAAAGTAAACCTCATTGCCCCTTTTTGGCCTCAACAAACCTGGTTCACCTTACTTTGGTCTCATTTGGTTTGCCCTCTGAGATTGGATCCCTGTCCAAATCTGCTTTCTTATCCATCGGGGCATCCACATCCAGATATACAGGGACTGAAACTAACTGCATGGTTTCTGCACTTCCGATGATGAGATAACCCAAGCTTTCTTCCCCTGTTTAAGAAATTTTGGTCTCCTCATATAGGTATTCAACATACAAAATTTACAAGAGTAAATGGAAAAGATTTTCCTTTTGGGTTGAACAGAAGCAGATCCTTTTACAGCCCCAGCTGTACTAGACGTTCTTGGCTTCCCTTTTCATGGATGGCCCTAGTCGTTTTACTGTCAAAGTTCAGCTAGCTGCTATATACAGTTTTCATGTTGGTTTCAATTCCTCATCCCTTCTAAGCTGTGTAAGGCATTTCTTAGGGGCATTTTCCTGCTTTGACCTCTGGTGAATGATGTTACTCTCCTATGGGATTGGACTGTGATATTGCAAGCCTTGGTCCATCCACCCTTTGAAGCTGCAGCGACTGTGGATTTGAGGTTTCTTTCGTGGAAGACTTTGTTGTTAGTAGCCATTACATTTGCCAGATGAGTGTCTGAACTCCAAGACCTTTCTGCAAAATTTCCTTATTTATTTTCCATGAGGACAGAATGATCCTGCGTATTAATACTTCCTTTTTACCAAAGGTGGCTAAAGAGGGTAACATTAATCAGGCCATCGATCTTCCGGTCTTTTTCCTGAATATCAAAACAAAGGTGAATACATACTGCATTTGCTCAGTGTACATAGTCAGCTTCATTTTACCTATATAGAACCAAGTCCTTTAGAAAGTCTGAACAGTTGTTAATCTCTTTTTCTGACACAAAGAGAGATAGATCTGTTACCAAAGTTACTCTAACAAGATGGTTGAAAGACTGTATTACCTTTTCCCAGAAAACAAATGCAAGTAAATAATAATACATTTATCTACTCTTTCAAATATTTTCCTTTACCAAGACAAATCAAGGCCCATTCTATAACGTATATGGCTACATCTCAGGCTTTTTGGTCCAGAGTTTCAGTTGAGGATATCTGTGCTGCTGCTACTTGTTCAAATCCCCACACTTTTGCTACGCATTACAAAATGCACATCATATCCAGGAGTAGAAGTGCTTTTGGTTCTGCTGTATTGCAGAATATCCTTCCATGAGGGCCACCCTGGATCTTTGTAGCTGGGGACTGTGTTCCACAGGTTAATGAAATGAAGGGGGCAACATCACATAAAGAAGTTATGTGCTTACCGTAATGATCCATCTGTTATACATACTCATTTCCATTAACCTTCCTGCCTCCCTTCCCCCTAGCCAAGTTTTTGGGAAACCTGGTAGAATTCTCAGAGGAATCTATATTCTCTCTGTTGAGCTCTTGACGTTTCTTTCTTATACATATGTTTATACATATTTAATCTATTTGCTTTATGCAAGAATATGATAAATGTTTTATTTTATGTTTTATGCCCCTGTTTTTTTTTTTTTTTTTTTGCAAACTCGATCTGAGGTATTTTGGGGGGGAGTAGGGCATTATGGGTAGATAGGAGGAGCTCGAGTCAGGAAGCTCAAGCTGGAAGAAGCTGCCAGTCTGTTCCAAGGATCAGAACTGATACCCATAGGTTAATGGAAATGAAGATGGACAACACAGATGGAATGTTATGGTAAGAACATAACTTTTGTATTTTTAATCTCACAGTAGTGCTTGGTCGGCTTGTTTCAGTAACTGCCAGCAATTAAGAGTATACACTTGTACAGTTTGTTTGTGTATACCTGTTGCAGATGATTTCAATTTAACATTAATTCCATTTTAACGCTGCCTCTCCACTCAGGCGCACACACAACCCTTAGTTACCTCCTTACAAACGTGCTCTTCCCATATAAGCGTCCAATATACTCGAGGGCCAAACTGGGATGGGTTGCACAGCTAGCCTTATAAAGACCCTAGTAGTCAGTAGACTAGTACAAACCTATGAACTCCTACAACATTATGAACTTATTACTAACCACTCCCGATCCACTTAACCTAACCAATACTCTTAATTTTGCTGTCCCCACAGTTTAGCTGGTGTCTACATGGCCCTTCTTGTTCTACCACTCTCCCATTGCTGTAAACATTCTTGGTCGTCACATGCTCTGTCTTCATTGTTTTATAGTGTAGGTCATGCACTGACCTGGTGAGTCTTCATGTATCTGTCTTCCCCTGCAAACTTTTGTTTCGTAGGCGAACTGATCCCTTGATTACTATTAACTGAATACTCTTGCTTCTGGTGCGTACTAGAGAAATTCCCAGTCTGAGTATCTTGATATATTCTCAAACTACTGGCAGAACTCTCTCGTGATGTTTTCATTGTCAGTTATTTTAATTTCTGCTTGCTTAATTTGATTTAGTATTCGCCTTAATTTGCATCTGCAATTTTGTTTCTGCTTCCACTTTTGAAGCTTACTCCCTGGGTTGCTTCTGAAAAAGATTCCTTGACTTAGTGGGACTGCTCTAAGTGGTGTGTGTGTGTGTGTGTGTGTGTGTGTGTGTGTGTGTGTGTGTGTGTGTGTGTGTGTGTGTGTGTGTCCTGCATTTCTGTTTTGCCACCAAAAGATAAGTAAGCTTTGTAGATTTTCAAAATTGCCCAAGTGGTAGCCAAAATACAAAACGGTACAACAGTAGCTGTAGTAATATAGCACATGCTGTTCTGAAATATTGCCTGCTACTACGTGTAATGTTCAGGTGGTATTCACTCACCTTGAAATGAAAGAACTTCTCAATTCTGCCGAATGGCAGGGAATGTACATACAAATAATATAATTTGTAGATGGTACAGTAGTATAAAATATAAACCCAAAAAGTGTCATAGTATGAGTTGCAAGGTTACTCTCTTGCTTGGAGAAAGGCCTACTTGGCTATCTTGTTAATACAGGCAAACCGGATATGGTATTGTCATATGGCTATCTGCAGCTTCAGTATAAGTGATGGGAATCTCTAATTGGGGCACCTCTTTTTGCTGTTAAAAATGTACATTTCTACTGAAATGTGTGTAAATGTATTTTTAATTGTATTTTTTAAAGTAGATATCATTTGAGTAAACTAATTTACAATGAGGTCCTTTTAAGCTCATGGTGGTATAGCACATATTTTAGTAAGGTATAAAATGCTCAAAATCATTGACAGGAGGAAGTGGTAAAGTAAGTGAATGTGGCCTGAATGAATTTTATAACGGCACATAAAAATGGTCTCTAGGAATCTCAGGAGCTGTATACTGTGTAGACTGGCTATGACATCTACAAATTATATTATTTGTATGTACATTCCCTGCCATTCGGCAGAATTGAGAAGTTCTTTCATTTCAAGGTGAGTGAATACCACCTGAACATTACACGTAGTAGCAGGCAATATTTCAGAACAGCATTGATAACCAACTCAAATTTAAATCTCACCTACAGCTAAATATAAAAAAAAAACACCAAAAACTTGGTATGCTGTACCGGCAAAATAAATACCTCACACCTGCTGCAAAAATCACTCTCTCTACTTCATTTCTTATCCCCTCCCTTCTCTATGGAGCCCCACTCCTAACTAATCTACAGTCCTCCCTAAAAACCCAACTTTCCTCTTGCTATAACAAAATCGCCAAGTTTGCTACCAACCACAAGTCCTCCTCACACCACTGTTCCTCTCTCCATACACTAAAATGGCTAGAGCTTCCTAACTATCTCACATACACTCAACTAACTCTTGCTCACAAACTCATTTTTAACTCCTCTCTCTGTCCCTCCCTCTCATCAGCTTTCAAAATGCACCTTCCTGATAGAATATTGAGATCCAACAATCAAAATCTATTAGAAATCTATAAACCCACTCGTCCCCCAGGGAAAAATCTTCTATCTTTTGTCCTTGCCCACCTTTGGAACTCTCTACCATCATCCATCCGCACTACCCCCAACCACTCTATTTTTAAAAGATCTCTTCATTCCCACCTAGTATCCAAGTGGGAATGCTCTTGCTCCCATCCCTCATAGCTAATTTACTTGTAATTGCCATCTTCCTTCTTCGCCTTGATTCCTCTTGCATTTTATCTGATTATTTACTCATAACTAATATACATTATCATTTCACTTTATAGGGAAAACTGCACTAGCCCTCACCCCCTAAGTACTTCCTTCATAAATGTCTGTTATTTCTCTGAAACTTGATTCAGTATTTTGAATATAGTATAAACTCAAAATTTTCATGCATTATTCTTTATAATCTATAATCTATTAATTTTATCTAATCTTCTGTCATAGCTATTTCTTTTGTGTTTATTTGAAATTGTTTGCTGGTGTCAAAATACTTTGGATTATTATATAATTTATAATGTGTTATAGTTTTTGTATAACTAGTATGAATCACTTTTTGTAACATACTTAGTTCTGGAGCTTTTCTCCCCAGGACTCCATTGAAAACGGGTTATTTGACCCAATGGACTATCCTGGTAAACCAACTGCAATAAATAAATAAATAAATAAATAGACGAGAGTCAGTGATTCAGACGTTAAGACAGATTGCATTACTTTAATGAAAATTGCAAGGTGTTCTGCAATTTATTTATTGGAAACTGAGAAATGGAAGATGACTGTCCCAAATGTACCAGATGTTCTTCGTCTCACATTGCTGCAGTCATAACCTGTGGGTAGTCCGCTGTCCTCGATCGGCCCGAATACCAAAGAGCTGGGCTGGCATCGGTCATTGTCGCCTGGAGCTGACGTCAGTACGTAGTAGTACTTAAGCGCATGACCGACGCCATATCCCCAGTCTTTCTTGCCGCGTGGTCCGAAGCAGAAGCAGCGTTTGTGAGTGCCGTTCGGCGTTCTGAAATTGTCTTTTTTCGAGTTTCAGACCGAAGACCAAGTTGGGCTAAGTACCCCGTTGGGGAAATCTTTGTCTTTTTCTTGCCTCAGTTTCCGGATGTCAGAAAAAGTTAATAATTGCATTTCTTGTGGGAAACAGATACCTCATAGGGATTATCACTCTTTCTGTATTCCTTGCTTGGGGCCTGAGCATGACGTGGTCGGGTGTCGCTTTTGTGCTAGATTTAATAAGCGCACCATTAAAAGGAGATTAGACTGTGCCAGGCTTGTTTTTGGTAAACGGTGTAACTATAACATGCCGTCGGATCCTCCGACGCCCGCTACCGCTAAAAAGCGTAAAGATAAATCTGTGAAGTCTAAACCGGATGAGTCGTCCGTTGCGGACGCCGGTTCTACGGAGCCTCCGGTTGAATCTATGGATCCTGCCGAGGGTTCGGCTGAATCCCAGGGGGAACCTTTACTTTTGCAGGAGTTGGCCTCTCAGGATTTAGGCCCAGCTGAGGGTGCTTCTCAGGTGTCTGTAGTTCCATCCTTACAGAAGGTTATTAGGCCTTCTACTTCAGTGACTAAAGGCCATGCTAAGACCAAACCTTGTCTTGTTGGCCCTGGTCATGGTTCTAGCTCTTCAGCCCCTGTTCCTAAAAAACATGTGTTGAAAATGGCGGAGGACTTGATTACTTTGATCAGGGGTTCTATGCCCCCCCCAGAGAAAAGGCCTAGGGTGGAGGCAGATTTAGAGGGAATGGATCATTCCTCTGACCACTCTGATTCCTCAGCTGAGGAAATTCAGGATTTCCCTTCTTATTCAGACTCGGATGTAGAGGATTCCTGTCCTTCTGCTTCTCCTCCAGAGGATTTTTCTTTTTCTGAGACTTTACATTCCATGAGGGAACATTTTAAGTGGGAAGGCCAGGATTTTTCAGATTCTCGGAAGAGGCTTAGGGAATTTTGTTTCTACCACAGCATAGGACCTTGGCTATTCCTCCTGTCTTAGATGTTGTTCAGGATGTTTTTTCTGAATCTTCCCTTAATCCTGATTCTTTGCCTCCTGCCCCTGTTAAGCCGGACAGATATTATAGAGTTCCAGAAGCACATAAATATTTGTACAAAAGTCCTAGAGCTGATCCGGAAACTATTATTCAAGGTCCGAAGGGTATTAGGGCTTCTGTGGTTAAGAATCCAGTTCCTTTGGATAAAGATTCTAGAGCTTTAGATAGGTGGGGGAAAAAAGTGTACACCTCATCTACGCTAGCTATGAGGGCGTTGAATTGCCAATTTCATATGCTGAAGTATCAGAACTTTTTGTTGGGTCAATTGAAATCTAAGGTGGATGTTTTATCTGAGGGTATAGAGTGTAAGGAGCTCCAGGAGTTGGTTCATGCATCAGATCAAGTTGGCAAGCATTCTTTACAGTGTGGTTTCGATGCTCTTCAGGCTACATCCAGGGTGGCTGCTACAGGTTCAGTTATTCGTAGACATGCCTGGCTTAAGGATCAAAATTTGTCAGAGCATGTTAAGGCTCGGATTTTGGATGCTCCTCTTCAATCGGAAGTACTTTTTGGTCCTCCTGTGGAATCAGTTTTGAAAAGATGGAAGATAAGGCTAAGTCTATGCAGGCGGTCAAGGATTTTATGCAGGTGCAGCCCCCTAAGTTTAGTAGGAATTGGCCTGCTAGAGGATAGTCTTATCCTTCTTGGATTATCAGTCTAAGGGCAGGTCTAGGCGTGGTAGAGGCAGAGCCCACACTCAGGGTTCTTTCAGACCTAGGACTTGGAGTTCTCCTGCACAGTCTTCTGGTGAGGGCAGGGGTCAGCCCTTTCGTAAACAGACCCAATGACCTGTATCTTCCGCTGCCAGACCCTTCTTTACTGGCAGCTCCTCTAGGAGGAAAGTTGGGACTTTTCAAACAAAACTGGCATTTGGTCACCCAGGACAAATGGGTGTTGGATATAATAAATCATGGGTACAAGTTTTATTTTCACACCTTTCCTCCTTTCAAAGGCATGCCGGATGTGCCTCCTCAGCAAAGGATGGAGGCTCAGGAGCAAATTTCTTTACTTTTGCAGATGGGGGCAATTCAGGTGGTCCCTCCGTCAGAAGTAGGCCTAGGTTTTTATTCCCGCCTTTTCCTAGTGCCAAAGAAAGGAAACACTTGGAGGCCAATTCTGGATTTGTCCATTCTCAGTATCTACCTAGACATTCCAAAGTTCAAGATGTTAACATTACAACAACTTCTGCCTATGCTAGGCAAAGATCACTGGATGGTAACCCTGGATCTCAAAGAGGCCTATCTTCACATCCCTATCAGAACCAGCTGCAGGAGATTCCGGGCTGGTACTTCTCATTATCAGGTCTCTGCATTGCCCTTTGGTTTATCTACTGTGCCCAGGGTATTCACAAAAGTTCTGGCTCCTGTGATTGCCTTCCTCAGACAGAGAGGAATACAAATTTATCCTTATCTGGACGATTGCCTGATTCTTGCTCAAAACAAGGACAAGTTACTACAACATCTCCAGTATGTAATGGCAGTTTTAAGGTGCCTAGGGTATTCTGTGAACGAAATAAAGTCCAGTCTAGTGCCCTCTCAGGACATGTGCTTTCTGGGTGTGAGACTGAATACAGCTTCTCAGATGGCATTTCTGACCCCGGACAAACAAAGAACTCTTCATCTGTACTTCCAGCAGTTATCAGTAATGTCCAGGCCGACTGCAAGGACAGTCCTTCAAGCCTTGGGGTTCATGGCATCTTGCAATCTAGTACTTCCCAATGCCAAACTGCATATGAGGAAGATACAATGGTATGTCAAAAGTGTGTGGACTCAACACTGCCATGGTTTGGACACTGTCATTCGGATTATACCTTGCATCCAGAAGGAATTCTTGTGGTGGGCTCAGGAATGTCACCTATAAAAGGGACTATCTGTGATCTGACCAGAGGCGAGTCAGATCCTAACGACGGATGCCTCGGACTTGGCTTGGGGAGCACACTTCAATGGAAAATGGATACAAGACACGTGGCCTCCCAAACTACAACATTTGCATATCAACATGAAGGAGATGTTAGCAGTCCAATTTGCCTTGATAGCCTTCAAGGACCTACTTCAGCCGGGACAGGTGTTGATTCAAACAGACAACACAACAGTCATGTGGTACATCAACAAGCAGGGGGGAACCCATTCCTACCCTCTTTGCAGACAAGCAGTGATTTTGTGGGAGACTGCTCTGAGTTTGCACATCAATCTTCAAGCACGGTTTCTGCCAGGAGCACAGAACTCCCTAGCAGATGTATTGAGCAGGCAAATTGTGGATCCCCACAAGTGGAAACTGGACCCTCAGGTATTCAAACAGTTGACCGTGGCTTGGGAGCTCAGACATAGATCTGTTCGCTTCTCCACTGAATTTCCAACTGCCAAAATTTTGCACAAAGTTGTTCCACCCAAATGCTTGGAAAGTGGATGCTCTATCCTTCAGTTGGAACAACCTTCATGTTTATGCTTTTCCCCCTCTGCCTCTTCTTCCCAAGGTACTCTTGAAAGCCAGGAGGGACAAGCCATGCATGATTCTAATAGCACCAGATTGGCCTCGTCAGCATTGGTATCCTCTGCTGAGGAGTTTAATTCAGGAGCCTCCTTGGCCTTTGCCACAGGTTCCTCATTTGTTGTCCCAGTCAAACAATCATTTTCTCAATGTTCGGGTGCAGTCCCTGCATCTAACAGCCTGGCGTATTCTGTAATGGAGCCGGTGGGGTTTCAGCTTCCTCAACAGGTTTTAGATGTCATTTTGGAAGCTAGGCGGCCTAGTACTAGAAAAGTTTATGCTGATAAATGGAAGAGATTTTTTCTTTGGAGCACAGCAAAGGGCTTTGATGTTTCAGTGCCTAATTTGAGTTTTGCACTGCAGTATCTTACTGAATTACTGGACAAGGGTTTGTCATTCTCTTCTGTGAAGGTTCATGCTGCAGCCATTTCTGCTCACTATGATTGTGACCCTCCTTTATTTTCTCACCCTTTGTTCAAACAATTTCTTAGAGGGGCAAAGAATATAAGACCCCCACGTAGAGCTCCTACTCCTTCCTGGGATCTCAATTTTGTGTTGGAGAAGCTTACTTTACCTCCTTTTGAACCTGCAGCTTTGTCTGAATTTAAGTTTTTGTCTTGGAAGACTGCTTTTTTGTTGGCCATTACTTCTGCTAGGAGGGTATCTGAATTGCAGGCACTCATGGCAGTTGAACCCTTTCTGATATTCCATAAGGATAGAGTTTCTTTGCGAACTAACCCTATTTTTATGCCTAAAGTGATTTCTAATGTGGCCTTGAACCAGTCTATTCATTTCCCTACGTTTTATGCTGATCCCCAAAATAAGGGGGACAAAGTCTTGCATTCTTTGGATATCCACAGACAGTTACGTTATTATTTGAGCAGAACTAAAGAGTTCAGACAGAGTCAACAGTTATTTGTTTCTTTTGCTTTGGGTTCACAAGGGAAGGCTGTTTCAAAGCAGACTATTTCTAAGTGGATTGGTCAATGTATTGCTTTTTGTTATTCTCATCATGGGAAGGATGTTCCTGCTGGGATCAGGCCTCATTCTACTAGGGCTACTGCCACATCTACTGCTTTTTGAGGGGGGTAGCTACTAAGGATATTTTGGAGGCAGCTACTTGGAGTTCAGTACACACTTTTACTAAGCATTACCATCTCCCTCTTTATTCCAAGTCCAGGGCTGGGTTTGCCACTGCAGTTTTACAGGGCATGTTAGCAGCTCCTAATGCTACTTAGTTTGCCAGCCTCCCTTTTCCTTTGCTTTGGGATTCTACCCACAGGTTATGACTGCAGCAATGTGAGACGAAGAACATAGTACAGTTTTGTACCTACCATAAATGTAGATGTTCGAGGATCTACATTGCTGCAGTCCAATTATCCCTCCCTCCTTCCCCTCTATAGTTTGTGGTTGGGTGTTTACTATTTTGGCTCTGGCCTTCTTTCATTCTTAGGCCTTCTGACATCTGGGGCAAGAAAGACTGAGGATATGGCGTCGGTCATGCGCTTAAGTACTACTACGTACTGACGTCAGCTCCAGGCGACAATGACCGACGCCAGCCCAGCTCTGTGGTATTCGGGCCGATCAAGGACAGCGGACTACCCACAGGTTATGACTGCAGCAATGTAGATCCTCGAACATCTACATTTATGGTAGGTACAAAACTGTACTTTTCAACCATCTCCTAGGGGTACAATAAACAAAACCGCAGATGAAACAGGTTAAATGTATATAAACAGTTTACAGAATATGTACTTGCATAGGTTGATTGAATGCAAACCAGCACAAGTATTAGCAGTGAATATGCATTTTACAGTAGGGGTGTAAATCTCAGAACATGTGTAAGTTGCAAGGGGTATTTCGTAACATGTAATAGAATGATTAAAGTACATCCAAAAACATATAGGTAATCATGTCAAGCATGAGTACTTTCCAGAGAAAATATCAACTTTCAGCTCACATTTGCAGCTGCCAGTTCAGTGTGGAGTAACTCTTGTAGAGCCATCTAAATATAATAATCGTACCTTTGTTGCCATGGGTACAGTGTATGAGTTCATTAGTTGCAGTGAATCAGTTTCTTTGTATGTGTGATGTTTCAGTTAGTGGTGTAACATACAGTGGATATAAAAAGTTTACACACCCCTGTTAAAATGCCAGGTTTTTGTGATATAAAAAAAAAATGAGACCACAATAAATAATTTCAAAACTTTTCCCACCTTTAATGTGACCTATAACCTGTACAATTCATTTGAAAAACAAACAAATCTCTTGGGGGAAAAAATATAAAAATATACAAAACGCTGGTTGCATAAGTGTGCAAACCCTTAAACTAATACTTTGTTGTGTGTCCACACCCTTAAACGAATACTTTGTTGAAGCACCTTTTGATTTAATTACAGCATTCAGTCTTCTTGGGTGCACACCTGCCACCAATTAGAGACTGTGATTAACTCTAAATAAAGTTCAGCTGTCCTAGTAGGATTTTCCTGACATTTACTCAGTTGCCTTCTACAGCAAAAGCCACATGGTTCGCAGAGAGTTTACAAAGCATCAGAGAGATATCATTGTTGAAAGGTATCAGTCAGGAGAAGCATACAAAAAATTTCCACAGCATTGAATATGCCATGGAACACAGTGGAGAAAATATGGGACAACAGTGGAGTTGCAAAGAACTGGACATCCCCCCAAAATTGATGAAAAGATGAGACGAAAACTGGTCAGGGAGGCTGCCAAGAGACCTACAGCAACACTGAAGGGGCTGCAGGAATTTCTGGCAAGTGCTGGTTGTGTACTACATGTGATAATAATCTCCCGTATTGTCCATATGTCTAGTTATGGGGTAGGGTTACAAGACCCTTTTCTTACACAGAAAAACATCCAGGCCCAGCTAGAATTTGCAAAACAATACATAGTCTCCTGAAAGCATGTGGGAAAATGTGTTAATGTCTGATGAGACCAAGGTCGAACTTTTTGGCCACAATTCCAAAAGGTACGTTTGGTGCAAAAACAACACTTCGCATCACCAAAAGAACACCATCCCCACGGTGAAACATGGTGGTGGCAGTGTCATGCTTTGGGGTTGCTTTTCTTCAGCTGGAACTGGGGCTTTAGTCAAGGTGGACGGAATTATGAACAGTTCCAAAAAACAGCCACTTTTGGGCCAAATCCTTCAGGTGACTCCTAGAAAGCTGAAGATGAAGAGGACTTTCACCTTTCAACACTACAGTGACCCCAAGCATACATCTATATCAACAAAAGAATGGCTTCACCAGAAGAAAATTAAAGTTTTGGAATGGCCTAGCCAGAGCCCAGACCTAAATGCAGTAGTAAATCTGTGGGGTGACCTGAAGAGGACTGTGCACAAGAGAGATGGCCTCGCAGTCTGACAGATTTGGAGCACTTTTGCAAGGAAAAGTGAGCAAATATTGCCAAGTCGAGATGTGCCATGCTTGTAGACTCCTACCCAAGAAGACTGAATGCTGTAATTAAATCAAAAGATGCTTCAAAAAAGTGTTAGTTTAAGGGTGTGCACACACAACAATTGGTTTAAGGGCGTGCACACTTATGCAACCAGCATATTGTACGTTTTTTATTTTTTATATTTTTTCCCCTTAACAGATTTGTTTGTTTTTCAATTGAATTGTACAGGTTGTAGGTCATATTAAAGGTGGGAAAAATTTTGAAATGATTTATTGTGGTCTCATTTTTTATAGGTTCATAGGTAGGTACTAGGCTATTGGCCCTAGGGCCTATATAAGCCTAGCCAAAAAATGTACCCAGGCTTTCGCCACCCAAGAAAATTATTTTCCTGGGCCCCTGTCAAGCAGAGCCACAGAAGTGATCCCTGGGGTGAATTTCCCATTTCCCATCCAATCATCAAGATTTTTTTGAAGAGTGCTAATGAGGAGCTCTGTTTGACATAGATAGGTAGTCTGTTCCAGATTATGGGAAGTCTCTGGGACAGGAATCTATCCCTCCAGCATGTTCTGTTTATTGTGGTGACAAGGTTTAGATCCCTAGAGCATGTAGCTCAGAGGGATTGGGATTTCTTTAAGTGGAGCATGTCCAACAGCTCTGGGTTTGACATAGCTTTGTATGTTAGGCAGAGATCGCCCCTGAGTAGGCGATATGCGATGGAGTAAAGCTGTAGTTTTTTGAGACGGTCTGCGTAGGGCATCTGTTTGAGGCCAGTAATCCTCTTTGTGAGGTATTTCTGTGGTCTTTCCAGTTGTTGTAGATGTCTTGTGAGGTACATACCAAAAGGGGCGTTGTACTCTGTAATGGGTCTAATGAGTGATGAGTAGAGGGAAACAATGACCTCTTTTTTTCTGGATGAGAATCCTTTTGTGATGAGATGAGCCACATAGAAGGATTTCCTGACCACTGTGGTGATGTGATTATCAAAGAAGAGGCTACTGTACACCTGTGCCCCAAGGTCTCTTATCACATTTTCGGCATTAAGTAGACTACCAGCTATGTGGTAGTTCATGGGTACAGAGTTTTTACCAAAGGGGATGACAATACACTTTTTGGCATTGAGCTTCAGGCCATGGCTTTGACACCAGGTATCTGTCTCAGTGAGGCCCTTTTGTAGTTTGTCCACATCGTTAGGTGTTTCGATTATGGCTCCTAATTTGTAGTCACCTGCAGACTTTGTTAGCCAAAGACCTTCTGTGTTAGCCTGCACTTCAGAGAAGTAGATACCAAACAGGAGATGACCCAGGACTGTACCCTGTGGTACTGTACTCCACTTGTCACTGATCTGAAGTCGGATTTGGAATCTGCTACTTTCACAGTGTGGGTTCTGTCCATGAGCCAGTTGGCAACCCATGTTGTATATCACAAAAACCTGGCATTTTAACAGGGGTGTGTAAACTTTTTATATCCATTGTACATGTTGTATAGCCTAGAAAGAGCCATACCTAGATACCTATACATAACTGCCTGGATGTGAGAGAAGGGGTAAGGACGCATTGCCCTTTAACACTGACTGTAATTCTAGGATTAGCAAATGCAGTGAAGTATAAGCCTCATGGTGCATCTTCTCTGTCTGATTTGCAGTTCCTGTGATCTTGGCCTTGCTCACAGGCACCATGCTTTGTCATATGTCCAGTCTCATTAGTTTTGTTTTGCATACTGTACAGGTAATATTATTTTCATGTGTGAATTGTGTTTTTTTTAATGATGCTGTATAAGACTGATCAATTAAGTATATTTAATTTTTACATCTCCCCATTTAAAACCAGCTGGCTACATGTCTAAAATTTTTTTTTTTTTTACGCTGAGACCCTCCCTAATAAACTATACTACAACTCCCACAGTAAAGGGTTTGTAAAATGAACCTGTCATGTATAAATGTGAACTTAAGCAAGCACATTAGCGTCCACACTGTTTTGTATACACAGTTTTACTGTTTTGACATCATCTCATAGTCACTCCCTAATAATGGTCAACAAAGCTGTGAGTGCATGTTAAGGGAAGTATGTTTAATCTTTAGTCTGGTTTGGTACTGCAAACTTATTTTAATACGTACTCCTGCTTTTAATTTCATTATACTCTGTTATGAGCTGTGAAAAATAATTAATTGGAAATGCCGAACACTAAATCATAGAGTATAATATGAGCATTTTTTTTTTTATCATGGTTGAGGTAAAAAGGCAGAGCAGTTTTAAGAAATTTAACATGCATTTACGTTGATTTATATATAGGTAGGATTTATATATAGTGAAGATGTATCGGAGGACCTATAAGAGAAAGTATAACAAACGAGAGTAGATGTCTGAAGAAATGCATGAAAATATTTGGTGTGAAGGATGTGAATTCAGTAGTAGGAACTCGGACAGAATTTACATATTATTCCCCAAGGTACAATAACTGGGCTAGGCTAGACAGAAGTTATACTTCACAGGTGTACATATAATTGAAAGCTTCGATTCGGACACAATAACTTTCATATCATTCACTTATAGTAGCTAAAATAAAAATAGAGGGTAATGAAGGATAAGTAAGACACTGACATTTTCCTATATACCTGTTAAAAAGAGAGGAATTTAAGGAATGTGTAGTGGAATTTATTTGATTGTTATTAGGAAAGGTAATTTCTTTAGAAGGAATAGTTATTGAGTGGGATAAAATGAAAATATAATTTAAAATAGGGTAGAAATAAAACAGAGATATGCTTAAGAAGTAATAGGAATAATTTAGAGGGGCTGACAAAGGCTGAATTATTGCTGAATAAGGGGAATCTCACAGTACAAAAAGAGGAGCAACTGTAGAGTGCTAAATAGAAAATAAGGGAGTGTTTGGATAATATACATGAGTTTAGAAAGATTGCTGAAATATTTTTTGATAATTCCAGAGCATAAAAATTTTTAGCACCGTGACTTAGGCAGCAGAAAGTAAAAAGGGTTGTTGCCAAAATTAGGTAGCCTATAACAAGAACAATAACCAGAGATCCTATAGAGAGGTGTTAGAGATATTTTAGAAATTTTATGAAAATTTGTATAAAGCAGAAGAATGTGGAAATCAAGAAAGCTGAAATGGAAATATTTATGGAAGACTTGATAGTGCCAAGGTTAGAGGAAGATGGGACTCAACAATTAATAGTTAAGCTGGAATGATAAAAATGGTGATGCATGATGAGCACAGCTTCATGTAGACGCATTTCTATTGTAAACTATGATTATAAAGTACCTGTGTCTGTTCTTGCTAAGAGAATAGCAAAGTTTGCCAAAACAGATAGATATGGATCAGTGTGGCTTTGTGGAGGAGAGACAACAATTTGACAGCTTTAATAGTGCAGTGATAATTCAGAGAAAAGCAGAATGCAAGAAAATTCTGGTGCTTCTGGTGGTGTTGGTGGGTCTTTTTGCTGAGAAAGCATTCAATAGAGTCAGCTGGGATTTTATGATTACAGAAATGTAAGCATTTGCATTCCCTGATAGAATAACTGGGTTGATTTAAGAGGATATATGAAAGATTGGAGGCAAGAATTAAGGTCGTTGATAAGCAATGTTTGAACAGAGGAACCAAGCAGGGGTGTCCTCTTTCCACTTTATTATTTGCTTTATATTTAGAGCTATTGGCAAAGAAAATAGGGGACTCAGAAGTTCAAAAATATAAATGGCATGAAAGTCAAGAAAAGTTGACTTTATTTGCAGATGATATTTTGTATGCAATTAATACAGAAAATACATTTCTGTGTTGTAGTGCATTTTGAGACTGTTTCAAGTTTTTTGGCATATAAAATTAATGAAAGCACTATGCAGGTTATAGCAGTAAATAATGTACCCATATGTGAATTGGTTCATAAATACCCATATTTATGGGGACATTATAAGATGGAGTATTTAGGTGTCTGGATTAAAAAGGATTGTGGGGTATGTAGGAAGAAACTAAACCAAAGGTAATAGAAAAACTGAAAGCTCTTGTTTATGGGTATGGATAGAAAGATACAAGCAGTGAAAATGTTTATTCCCTTTAGTTTTATATACAGGTCAGGTATATTTTTATCAACCAGGAAGTTGTGGGCAATAATTGATAGAGTTGAAGGAATTCTTTTGGGGGAAGTGGGTATGAGTTAAGTGGGATAAGTTGATCTTCCCCATAAAACAAGATGATTTAGGATTATGAGAGTTGTTTTGGTATTTTAGAGCCACACAGTTAAAGCTCATATACATAATACAAGCAGAAGGTTATGAATCAAAGTGGAAAGAATTGATGAAGTGGGTGGGGAAGTTGATTTTGGATGCAGATCCTTAAACAGAATAATAATTATGCTGTGTATTTTATTCACAAAATAGCTGAAAGTATTCTAAGAACTGAACTAAGTCAGTACGGGAGTGAAGAAAGGAGATTTTGCCAGTAGGGATGACTGCAAGTAGAGGCATAGACAATAGGTAAAATAAGGCTGGAATTTACTTGGAAAACTGGCAAAGGAAGCAGTATATGGATGTATATATGTATTTTATTCACAAAATAGCTGAAAGTATTCTAAGAACTGAACTAAGTCAGTACGGGAGTGAAGAAAGGAGATTTTGCCAGTAGGGATGACTGCAAGTAGAGGCATAGACAATAGGTAAAGTAAGGCTGGAATTTACTAGGAAAACTGGCAAAGGAAGCAGTATATGGAGCATTTTACTAGACAGGTAAAGATTATAGAGTAGGATGAGAGTAAGCAGAAGTTTACACTGTAGGTTAGAGGTTGCCTTCCCAGTCAGGTAGTGATATCAGAGTGTTGGCAATGAGAAGGGATAGGAGAATAGAGTTTTTAGTCTAATCCAGAACAGAAGCTGCTGTTAAGAAAGGGATAATTATTAGTGCATATAAAATATTGCATGATCACTAAGAATCAGTCTGAGAAAGTTAGAAAAAAATGGAGAGAGAAACTGGAAAAGCACTTTACAAAAGATCAGTTGAAAGACATATGTATGTCTCCCAGGTATGCAACAAAGTCTAGAAGGTTTAACTTTTTGCTTGGAAGTGTTAACATAAGTATTTTTATAGTCTGAATAGACTTCAAAGAATTTTTTTCTCTGGTAGGTAGCAAATGCTGCAGGTGTCATGGGAAAGCAAGAGGTAACTGGGGACATGTTTTTTGGAAATGTGACGAGTTGGTAGATTTTAAAAATACACTACAGAGTACTTAGAAGTATCAGGGAAGCAAATTGCTGTCATTTAATTTATTCTTTTGAGCTGTAGAGGTGGATCTGAACTGCATAGACATTGTAAGACCTTATTAGGTTTAATGCTATTGACTGCCAAAAAAGCAGTTACTTCTTCTTTTGGCTTTTGCCCGGTTAGGGGTCGCCACAGCAGTTACTGTAAAATGGAAATCAGAATCTAAACTAACTGTTATTGAAGTTTAGAGTATTGTAAAGAGGTAAAATAACTGGAAGTGAGATCTTTAGATAAGGGAAGGAGCAAATTAAGTAGAAATAAATGGAAGGTGTGGGAGCAATTAATGCAGAATTGTTTTTAATTTTATTTTTAAACAAGAAACATCTTTATTAAATTATCACGTATGACATAGGCAGTCTTACATTTATATAAATGAAAATAAACCATCCTGACACAATTTCAGTTGCAAACATTATACATTATAAACCATGCTGACAACTGTAGCTGCAAACATTATACATCACTTATAATATATCCAGTCATTGTCAGTCAAACATTACATAGTTCATTCAAATCCTGCCTTCATTTTAAACCTCATTCCTCCTCTGCATGCATTTTCTTTTACAAGAAACATCTTTATTATATTATCATGTGTTTCACAGACAATCTTGCATCTATATAAATGAAAATAAATCATAGCGGCACAATCTCAGTTGCAAGCAATTATACCTTACAAACTATGCCAACACAACTGTAGCTGCAAACGTTATACCTCACTTTTAATACATCCAATCATTGTCAGTCAACCATTAAGTAGCTCGTTCAGATCCTGCTTCATGCAGAATAATGTTGAGGAGGAGTGTGCTTTAAGAAAAGCCACAAAGTGCGCAATATATTTAATGTTGGATTGTATAACAGTCGTTATAAAGAATTAAAATGCATATGCAATGTGTAATGCATGGAAAAAATATTATCCTGTCTTGATGTTCTTCGTCCCCCATTGCTGCAGTCCTTACTATTGGGTATAGTCCGCGTCCAGTCGGCCCGAATACCAGAGTATAAGGCTGACGTCGGTCAGCGGCGCAGACTGACGCCAGTACGCCAGGGTACTAATGCGCGCATGACCCGGCCATATCCTCAGTCTTTTTGCCGCATGGTCCGATGCAGAAGCAGTTTTGCGAGTGCAGGTTGGCGTTCTGAAATATTTCCGAAACCGGAGTTTCAGACCGAAACAGAGTTGGCTAAGTACCCGTTAGAACATTTTGGTTTTTCTTGCCTCAGTATTTAACCGGATGTCAGAAAAAGTGAATAACTGTATTTCTTGTGGGAAACAGATACCTCATAGGGATTACCATACCTTGTGTATACCTTGTTTAGGGCCTGAGCACGACGTGGTTGGTTGCCGCTCTTGTGCTAGGTTTAACAAACGCACTATTAAGAGGAGGTTAGACTGTGCCAGGTTAGTGTTTGGGAAGCGTTGCAATTATAAAATGCCGTCGGATGCTCCGACGCCCGCCGGCAAGAAGCGCAAGGACAAAACAGCGAAGCCTAGGGTTGATGAACCGGCAGTCCTGGACGTCGGTTCTTTAGAAGGCTCAGTGGAGCCAGAGGTTTTGCCAGGAGTTTCCATGGAGTCTCAGGCAGACACTTTACTGTTACAGGATGTGCCTTCTCAGGAGGTAGGCCAGGCTGAGGGGGCTTCTCAGGTAACTGTTCTTCCCTCTCTTCCCAAGGTAGTTAGAGCCTCTCCTTCTGTTGCCAAAACTTCTTTGAGAGGTAGGCCTACTTCAGTTTCCGTGGGGGCTTCTCCTAGCATTTCGGGTTCTGTACCTAAGAAACATATGCTTAAAATGGCAGAAGATTTGATTACTTTGATTAGAGGTTCTATGCCCCCGCCTGATAAGAGGCCTAGGGTGGAACCGGAGTTTGATAGTTTTGAACAGTGTTCAGAGGCTTCAGAGTCTTC
This sequence comes from Protopterus annectens, assembly GCF_019279795.1. NCBI lineage: Eukaryota > Metazoa > Chordata > Ceratodontiformes > Protopteridae > Protopterus > Protopterus annectens. The sequence continues at coordinate 756,191,105 of NC_056741.1, forward strand.
TGCGGAAGACTTGCAGGAGTATCCTACTTATTCTGATTCTGATGTGGATGATTCCACTCCTACAGCTTCTCCTCCTGAGGATTTCTCATTTTCAGAGACTCTGCATTCCATGAGGGAGCACTTTAAATGGGAAGGCCAGGATTACTCTGATTCAGGAAAAGGCTTAGGGAATTCTTGTTTTTACCCCAGCATAGGCCCTTAGCTATTCCTCCTGTGTTGAATGTGGTGGAAGATGTTTTTGCAGAGGCTTCCCTGAACCCTGACTCTTTGCCTCCTGCTCCTGTTAAGCCTGATAGGTATTATAGGGTGCCCGAAGCTCATAAGTATTTGTTTAAGAGTCCTAGGGTGGACCCAGAAACTATTTCTCAGGGGCCTAAAGGTGTTAAGGCTTCTGTGGTTAAAAATCCTGTTCCCACTGATAAAGAGGCAAGGGCTTTGGATCGGGGGAAAGAAAGTGTATACTTCTTCCACTCTAGCCATGAGAGCGTTGAATTGTCAGTTTCACATGCTAAAATATCAGAATTATCTCCTTTCGCAATTAAAATCTAAGGTGGATGCTTTGGCGGAAGGTATTGAGTGTAAAGAGTTGCTGGATTTGGTTCATGTGTCTGAACAAGTGGGTAAGCATTCTTTGCAATGTGGTTTTGATGCTGTACAGGCCTCCTCGAGGGTGGCTGCTACTAGTTCTGTTCTTCGCAGGCATGCCTGGTTGAAGGATCAGAATTTAGCTGAGCATGTTAAGACAAGGATTTTGGATGCTCCTTTACAGTCTGATGTGTTGTTTGGATCGCCTGTGGAAGCAGTTTTAAAGAAAATGGAGGACAAAGCTAAGTCTATGCAAACGGTTAAGGATTTTTTGCAGGTGCAGCCTCCGAAGTTTAGTAGAAATTGGCCTGCTAAGGGGTGGACATATCCTGCTTATGATTCCCAGTCTAGGGTAGGGTCTAGCGTGGTAGGGGCAGGGCTCCGGTTCTAGGGGTAGGTCTAGACGCAGTAGGGCAGGGGGCACGGTTCTTTTAGGCCTAGAACAGGGAGTTCACCTGCTCAGACTTCCGGTGAGGGCAGGGGTCAGTCCTTTCGTAAGCAGACCCAATGACCTGTCTTTTCAGCTGCCAGTAGATTCTCGTCTGGCAGCTCCTTTGGGAGGAAGACTGTCTCTTTTCAAAGAAAATTGGGATTTAATTACTCAAGACAAATGGGTGTTGGATATCATTCACCACGGTTACAGATTTTATTTCCATACAATGCCCCCTTTCAAAGGCATGCCAGACGTTCCTCCTCCACAAAGAAGGGAGGCTCACAAGCAAGTTTCTCAGTTACTAAAGATGGGGGCCATTCAGCCAGTCCCTGTATCAGAAAGGGGCCTAGGATTTTATTCTCGCCTGTTCCTAGTACCAAAGAAGGGGAACACGTGGAGACCAATTTTGGATTTATCTCTCCTCAACACTTTTCTGGACATTCCCAAGTTCAAGATGTTGACGTTACAACAGCTTTTACCTCTGCTGGGCAAAGATCACTGGATGGTAACTTTAGATCTCAAGGAAGCTTACCTTCATGTGCCTATACGGCTAAGTTGCAGGAAGTATCTGCGGTTTCGAGCTGGAAATTCTCATTATCAGTTCTCTGCATTGCCCTTTGGCTTATCTACTGCCCAGAGTATTCACAAAGGTTCTGGCTCCAGTAATAGCTTACTTCAGGCTTCAAGGAATTCAAATCTATCCTTACTTGGGCGACTGCCTGATTCTGGCTCAAGAAAAGGAAGACCTTCTACAGCATCTGGAATATGTTATAGCAGTGCTAAGATGCCTAGGGTATTCTGTGAACGAAATAAAGTCCAGTCTAGTACCCTCTCAAGACATGTGCTTTCTGGGTGTGAGACTGAATACAGCAGCCCAGATGGCCTTTGTAACCCCGGACAAACAAAAGAGTCTGTCACTTTACTTCCATCAGCTATCTCATCAGTCCGTGCTGACTGCAAGGACAGTCCTTCAAGCATTAGGGTTCATGGCATCTTGTATTCTGGTGCTTCCCAATGCCAAACTGCATATGAGGAAGTTACAATGGTATCTCAAAACGTATGGACACAGCACTGCCAGGATTTGGACACTGTCATTCAAATAATACCTTGCCTTCAAAAAGAATTTTTGTGGTGGGCTCAGGAATGTCACCTAAACAAGGGACTCTCTGTGACCCGGCCAGAGGCGAGTCAGATTTTAACGACAGATGCCTCGGACATTGCTTGGGGAGCTCATCTAAATGGAAGGTGGATACAAGACAAGTGGCCTGCCAGACTACAGCATCTACATATCAACATGAAGGAGATGTTAGCAGTCCAGTTTGCATTAATGGCTTTCAAGGAGTTACTTCTTCCAGGGCAGGTGTTGATTCTAACAGACAACACAACTGTCATGTGGTACATCAACAAGCAAGGGGAACACATTCTTATCCGCTATGCAGGCAAGCAATGATTTTATGGGAGATTGCGCTAAGCTTGCAACTAGCTCTTCAGGCAAGGTTTCTGCCGAGCACAGAACTCCTTAGCAGATGTGTTAAGCAGACAAATCATGGATCCCCAATGGTGGAAACTGGATCTTCATGTATTTCAAAAATTGACAGTGTCATGGGGAACTCCAGACATAGATCTGTTCGCTCTCCACTAAACCACCAGCTGCCACAGTATTGCACAAAGGGTTTCATCACACAGCTTGGAAAGTGGATGCTCTGTCTTTCAGTTGGAAAAACCTTCATGTGTATGCCTTTCCTCCTCTGCCTCTTCTTCCAAAGGTATTATTAAAGGTCAGACAAGACAGGCCAAGGACGATTTTGATAGCTCCAGATTGGCCTCGGCAACACTGGTACCCACTACTACGAGTCTGGTAAGGAAGCCTCCATGGCCTTTACCTCTGATTCCTCATCTGTTATCTCAGAAGGATGGTCATCTGCTCAATGTCAAGCTTCACTCTCTTCATCTAACAGCCTGGCATATTCTGTGTTGAAACACAGCAGGTCTCAACTTCCTCAACAAGTTCTAAATGTGATTATGGAAGCTAGAAGACCTAGTACAAGGAAAGTGTACGCAGAAAAATGGAAGAGATTTTTATTTTGGAGTACAGCAAAGAATTTGCAGGTTTCTGAGCCTAATTTGAGTGTGGCTCTTCAATATCTTACTGAGTTATTGGACAAAGGTTTGTCCTTCTCTTCCATTAAGATTCATGCTGCAGCAATTTCCGCTCACTATGATTGTGACCCACCATTGTTTTCGCATCCTTTGTTCAAGCAGTTTCTTAGAGGGGCAAAGAATATAAGACCCCCACGTAAAGCTCCTACTCCTGCTTGGGATCTCAATTTTGTGTTGGAAAAACTTACTCTACAACCTTTTGAGCCTGCGGCTACTGCTGAATTGAAATACTTGTCATGGAAGACTGCTTTTCTGTTGGCTATTACTTCTGCAAGAAGGGTGTCTGAGTTGCAGGCCCTTATGGCAGTAGAGCCATTTTTGATTTTCCATAAGGATAGGGTATCATTACGTACTAATCCTACCTTTATGCCTAAGGTGGTTTCTAGTGTGGCTTTAAACCAAACTATTCATTTGCCTACTTTTTATGCAGACCCCCAAAATAAAGGGGAAAAGATTTTGCACACTTTAGATGTACACAGGCAATTGCGTTATTATTTAAGCAGGACTAAGGATTTCAGGCAGTCTCAGCAGTTGTTTGTTTCTTTTGCTTGGAGTTCACAGGGTAAGCCTGTGTCAAAACAAACTATTTCTAGGTGGATTGGCTTTTGCATTGCATTTTGTTATTCCCATCATGGCAAGGAGATTCCAGCTGGGATTAGGCCTCATTCCACTAGGGCTACTGCCACTTCAACAGCATTTCTAAGGGGGGTGGCAACTAAGGATATTTTGGAAGCAGCTACTTGGAGTTCAGTGCATACTTTCTCTAAGCATTATCACCTTCCTATCTACTCTAAGTCTAGGGCTGGTTTTGCCACAGCTGTCTTGCAAGGCATGTTGTCAGCTCCTGCTTCTTTATGATTTGCCAGCCTCCCTTACCTCTGCTTTGGGATTCTACCCAATAGTAAGGACTGCAGCAATGGGGGCGAAGAACATAGTACAGTTTTGTACCTACCATAAATGTAGATGTTCGAGGATCCCATGCTGCAGTCAAAAATTCTCCCTCCTTCCCTCTGTGTTTAGGGGTGGTTGTGTAGGTGAGGTTACATGCTTATATTTTTGTATATATTCTTGTATATATTGTACATATTTTTGGTACAGGTATTTTGGGCCTTGTCTTTTTAGGGTCTTCTGACCTCTGTGGCAAGAAAAGACTGAGGATATGACGCGGTCATGCGCATTAGTACCCTGGCGTACTGGCGCAGTCTAATCACGCCCTGACCTTATACTCTGGTATTCCAATAGTAAGGACTGCAGCAATGGGGATCCTCGAACATCTACATTTATGGTAGGTACAAAACTGTACTTTTTGTTTTCAGTTGACGTATGTGTGCCTGTATCTGAAGTGATAATTTAGTAAAGGTATTAAAATGTATTTAAATTAAACATGTTATATACTAAGATGGTTATATAATTTGCATCAAGGCTGGAATCATGAGAAAGTTTGAGTAGTGTTATACCAGAAGACACAATATTTAGCCATTTTTTATTTTGTTGTTAATTGTCATAGTCCAGTAGTTAGTTAACAAGTATGTGTGCCTCTGCATGGGTCAAAGAAACATGTAGAAAAGTATTTTTTTTATATTGAGATATTGACCAGAATAAATCTTTTAAAGTAATTCATATAAAAAGAGAGGTTAGCTTTGGATATAAGGATGGAAGTGAAAAGAATGTCAGTTTGTGAACCTGCAGGTGCAGAGGCAGTATATCTATCGGTATGTTGCCTGCAGTTTGGATTCAGGAACTAGCCGAATACACTGAAATGATCATTTGAGCAGGATAGGTTAATGCAGCCACTTGCATGTTGTCTTAACTTGGAGTAGGGTGTGAGAGTGCACACTGTCTGGGTAACCTCTGTTGGGGACCAGGGGCCACACTTTCAGGGATTTCAAGGAAAGGGATGTGATAATTTCACCTGCAGGGCATGTTGGAGTACATTCCCTGAATGCGTGACATCAGAATGTTACTTCCTCTTAAAAGGTATCAACACTGCTGCAATGGAGTAATGGCATCCACTTCTGCTCTCCTTTTTTCATGGAGGTTTTACACCCTAGTTTTAAGAATAGCCACTAGGCAGTACTCTCTTCAGTCTTAATAAGGCTGCTTGTTAGTGGGTCATATCTGGAAGAATTGGAAGGGAGCATTTGAAATATTAAGGCAGCAGCTGTCCTGACTCTAGAGCAAAATATCCAGAGATCTTTCCTACATACTCCTGTATGGTTCATGATCACCACAGAGGCAAAGACAAGGGAGATAGTCTAAAACCATTAACTCATTTTTTTTGTTTCCTTCCCACATCTGCTGCATGGATAGAGTCGTCCATTAGAATTCCCCCCTCTGCCTCTGGGAAACTATCTCCAGCTGGATCTTGGAAGGCACCCTGGGACTTCTTAAACCACATTTTTGGACCACCTCTTTGATTTCTGGAAAGGGTCTTTTGACGGGTCGAAAAATGTGGGCCCACGGCAGGCAGGGTTTTCCCTTTCTTTTCACGCCTGGATAATGTGTCCTTAATCTTGAGGCCAAACAAAACTTCTGTCCAAGGGGGCACTGATGAAAGAAGATTTGAAGGGGTTCGCAAAATCACAGGTGAATCCAGGCATGTCTCCTAATAGAAGTGCCTGAACCCGCCATCATTGAGGTACCTTCAGCAGCATGTGAGATGAGCTTTGTGGATGAATTTGAAATGGACTAGCGTAGCCAACTGGAGGTGATCAAATTCTCCAACTCTGAAGTAATGGCCTCAGAGGAATTTGCTCAGTTCTTTAATCAAGTCCCTCTGTAGTCTGATGAAGTGTTCAAAATAGTCACCGAAGCATACATACACACCTCCCAAATGTATCCATCAACCTAGGTTCTCTGTTAGAGGGATGAACATAGGAACTCTTCTCTGCCAGTACTTTTTGTGGCCACTGCTATCACCATGGCATCAACTTGTACTCCTTTGCTCCAAAACTCCCTACCCTTTGGTGGTGCCAGAATCCTGTCCAGTCTTTTGGGGATCAGCTCAACAGAATCTGGTTCCATCCATGCCAGATAAACCAAATCAATAAGCTCATCAGCGGGCAGAGTCACCCAGGAGGTAGATGGGCTAGCAGCAAAGGTTTCTAGGAATACGGATTCTTCTTGGGAAGGGTTATCAGTAGACCAACCACACCTCTGTTTAATGATCTCTAGAATGTCTCCAAAGGAGACTTCATTAGATGGTGATCTTGGGGACCTTTTCCCTTCATCAAAATCAGTATCTTCCATGACAGTCTCTTGGGGAGAATCCAAGTGCCTCCTTTTGCACTTTCTCTTTCTTGGGACATCTTCACTGGGATGTTCTTGAAAAGTGTTGGAAGATATCAATATACCCTGCTGGGTGTACTGGAGACTTTGGGCTGGCTGTCCTTGTGGAAGAGAATGAGGAGACCCAGGATGCAAAGACAAACAGTTTTGGGAAGCTGGATCTGAGGATGTTAGAAGCATGCTTTCCCTTGGAGTAGAGAAAGCTCTCTCTACTACCTCGAAGGCAGAATGCCTTGGAGAGACCTCCTGAATGACTACTTCTGAGGAGTTTTCATCACTTTATTTGCCTTTTTTCCCCACATATACATCCAGCAATGCTCCTGAAGAAATGAGGGAGGGAAACCAATTGCCTATGCTTGAAGAGTATCAAGAAATTCAAGCACTATCTTATAAGCCTCCTTATATGATTATTCATAAGGACAGGGCATCCCTATGAACCAGTTCGCCCTTCCTAAGGTGGTGTCAAAATCCTTTATTAAACAATCAAATCTCCCAGTCTTTTTCCCAAATTTTTCAAATAAAGGAGAGTATTTGCTGCATCTACTTGATGTTCGCAGACTGTTACTTTTTTTATCTACATAGGACAAAAGTTTTCAGAAAATCAGATCAATTATTTCTTTCTCAGAAACAAAATTGGGCAAACCAGTTACTAAAGTGACTTTATCTAATTGGTTGACTGAATGTATCTCATTTGTATACAAGAAATTAGGTTTGTCCTTGCAAAAACCAGCAATAGCTCATTCCACAAGATCAACGGCGACTTCCTCAGTTTTTTATCCAGATCATCCTTGGATAATATCTGTGCAGCTGCAACTTGGGCCAGTCCTCACACCTTTATTGCTCATTACAAATTAGATCTGGTCTCTAGGGGAAGAGCAGTATTTGGCTCAGCAGTGTTCAGGAATGTCCTTTCTTAGGGTCCTTCTGGGATTTAGGTAGTTGGGGACTCTGTCCCAATGGTTAAAATAAGAAGTTGTGTACTCACCATAACTTTCCATCTGTGTTGTCCATTTTCATTCTTCCTCAACTTCCCTCCAACCACCTACCAGCCTGACTTCTGGAAGGATTACATGATGCTGTAGGAACCAGTGTTCCTTTATCTTCCTTTTTCTGTAATTGATTAGCTTGAAGGAAGGCAAACAAGATCTGATATGGGGGGGGGGGTTAATACATTGTGGGTAAGAGAGGAGCTCAAAAGCTTTCAGTGTTTCACGAGCTAGAAGAAGCAGTAGATTTCGATCCGAGGGTTTGATCCAAATCTAGTGGTTGAGGAAGAATGAAAATGGACAACACATATGGAATGTTATGATGACTACATAACTTTTTTATATAACAGTTCTTGTATTTTTTTCTTGATTTTTCGTATAATTATTTTTCTTTGTAAGAGTACTTTCTTGTCATGTTCTAAAATCTTCCAGTGCATAGTTGTATATTTTTATATCTTTTCTTTTTCTACTTTTTTTACATCATATTGCCACTGTAAAAATATATATATATATATATATATATATAGAGAGAGAGAGAGAGAGTTCTCCTTTAATATTCATTCAGAACAATTTTTATAAAATCCTGTCATAGTATGATCTTTCCTAACTGTATTACTAATTTCTTTCCTTTTTTATTCCTTGCTTTCTCATTTATCCTTTTGAATGCTTTGCCTGTTTTTATATATTCCTTTTTTTCCTTTATGTCCAGCCTTATTGCAAGATGATCAGAAAATCATGTTTCAAGTACCTTCCCTTCTGCTATAAACAAATCTTGTGTTAATGTAAAACAAATTCAGTTCTATGCACATCCCTTTTGTAAGTCCATGAATTTTTGTACCAAAGTTTTAACTTGCCACATTTTATAAGTTCTAACTTTTCTTGTGTAATTTCCTTTCTTTTTCACTTGCCTTATAAATTGCAATTTCTTGTTATTATAATATTCATATTTACCGCTACATAGTCTAAAATATGGTGCAATAAGCTTTCATTTTCTGTACAGTTAGTGTAAGCATATAATGTTATAGCTCTATATACTGGTTCTTTCCATTTTAAATCTACAATGGTTAATCTTCCCATTTTTCCTAGAGTTACATCGGATATCTTTACTGTATTTCTGCAGAATATAGCTATTCCGGAACATATCTCATTTCTCACGTTCCACATTCTTTCCTCCCCTTAGTTTTTCTGTTTGTAATCTTTCATTTGTTAGAAATCTCATGTCTTCTAATAGAACTGTATCTACATCACATGTATTATACCAACCCAAAATCCCTATTCTTTAAAATTTTCATTTTGCCTTGTCCTTAGATTCATGGTTTTATAAGTGCATAGCTAATTACTAGGCTAGCTTTCTTAGCAGGCCATTCTAAGCATAACCAGTTTCCCTCCCAAAGGTGAGGATGGCCCGGTACATCTTTGTCATCCATTTCCTTTTTTTTTTCTTTTGTACTTATCCCTTTAAATTGTCTTTTCCTGTCTTTTATCCTTTTACCAATATAATTATTTTTTCTTTTACTACCTTCCAATTTGTCTTCATCGCTTATTTCAGAAAATTGTTTTTAAGTCCTCTCTATTATTTTTCTCATCTAATTTTTCTTCTATTTCTACTACTAAAATTTCATTTCTTTGTTCATTTTTTTCTTTTTCTTTTTCCTTGCTCTTATTTTCATTTTTGCAATCCATCTGTAACTGTCCAATTTTGTTACATTTATAAGATTTTAGTTCAAATGTTTTGTATCACATTCCATATAACATTTTCTTTTGTCACATTCACTTATTAAATGTCCTTCTTTTCCACAAAAAATGTTTTGGGTTGTCCCCAGTATTTTAAAACACTCGCATTCCTTAACACATTTGTCATACTTGGTATATAAAATATTCTTTCTTTTTCTATTTTTAACATCTTATTGCAGTCTTATCCACCAGTCTGTAAATCCCCCTTTGTCATAAACCTTTCCAAAGTCCAGTACTACTTTACACAAAGTTTTAAAATGTCTTTTTAAAGTCTCTTTCCACCTCTGTTCAAAACTGTACTTGAATTTTGTTGTGTTTCCTTGTGAAATGCTTTTATCTTGCAAAGATTCCATGGGTTATAGTCTTTATGTTTTCATGTTGTCCAAGAAAATTGTCCATTGAAAAGAAGTCTCAAATATAATGTCACAAAATGTCTTTAAAGAATAAATGCTCTTACTGCATGCACTTTTACTCCCAAAGGAACTGATATATTGTCCCACACTTCATACTTTTCCATTTCTTTGTCTTCTTTACTTTGAATCCTTTTCATGTACTTCCATTTTCATTTTCTTCCTTCATTTATGCTACTCTCCTTTTACCTTCTTTTACTTTTCTTTTCTATCTCATCAGTATTCTTCATTATTGTTTCTGCATTCTCCTTTTGTATTTTCTCCTTAATGACCCCAGAAAATATCTCCTTCATTGTCTGGTTCGCTCTGCATCATCATTTCTTTAAGAAAGTCATCCCACAACCCTCCTGAATGGAGGGTTGTAGTTATACATCTATCGTCTGGCGACTCATCTCAAGCAAATTTCTTTTAAACGTCCTCAGAATCCTGCACACATTCTCCATTATTTCCTTTTCTCTCCATGTGCCTCCCTGTTTCCCCAGGCCACCTCTGTGCCTGGAATGGAAACAGAAAGTGCTCCTGCAAAATAGGTCCCACTCCCAACAATGACGAGTAGGGGAAGTCCCTGATGTCCTGGCCAGATTTGCCCTAATATTAAAAATATCTCCTTGGGTTTCCCCTGAAAAGATGCCCCTAGCCTAGTGGGACCAAACTAGTCAGTGAAGGATGAATAAAGGGTATAGTGTATTTATTCTGTTATGGACTGAGGCATAAACTGGTGAACTGGACAGAAAAATAAAGAAACTGCTGCGTTACAAATTAGTGACTATGAGGATGCCACAGGGCTCACAGTTGAGACTAGTCTTTTTCAGAATGTTATGCCATGCATCACACCGAGGCTACATAGTAATGTCAAGCTATTTATTCATTGGTAACACCATCATAGGAAGCTAATGGCAAATAAACCATTTTCAAATTTGACTTTGCAGGACTGGCAGAGGCAGGTGGAGTTCTGCATAAAAATGAGCAAACTTATGCTTTGATAGAAGGGCTAAACTTTGCCTTTTGGGAAGTACCCCAAGGATGACTTGACAAGAGACAAAGGTCTGAGTTCTTTAATCATATCCAGACTGAGTCATGCTGGACAGTATAACACTCTTTGAGTAACGATTAGTAGAATACTATGGCACACAACCAGAGGTGTGCATTTTAGAAACCTAGATGTCACACTCCAGCTTGTAAGAACAAGTGTGCCCCAGTCTAGAAGTCATCTAGAATAGTGTATTTAATTCTGGAGACCAGGGCTAATAGTACACAATGCGTCATGTCCAAGATGATAAGAAAAATAGTAAACTCTAGCAAGGTAGATGTCTCAATATATCAGGAATGTATGCATAGGAAGAATGAAGGGAAAAGTAAGACGTTATACTAATATGCTACATAGGTTCATAGTTAGGTACTAGGCTATTGGCCCTAGGGCCTATATAAGCCTAGCCAAACAGTACCCTGGCTTTTGCCACCCAAGAAAATTATTTTCTGTGCCCCTGTCAAGCAGAGCCACAGAAGTGATCCCCGGGGTGAATTTCCTATCTCCCATCCAATCATCAAGATTTTTCTTGAAGAGTGCTAATGAGGTGCTTTGTTTGATACAGATAGGTAGTTTGTTCCAGAGTATGGGAAGTCTCTGGGACAGAAAACTGTCCCTCCAGCATGTTTTGTTTATTGTGGTGACCAGGTTTAGGTCCCCTAGAGTGTGTAGCTCAGAGGGATTGGGATTTCTTTAAGTGGAGCTTGTCCAACAGCTCTGGGTTTGACATAGCTTTGTATGTTTGTCGCATATCGCCTACTCAGAGCCGATCTCTGCCTGAGTAAAGCTGAAGTTTTTTGAGATGGTCTGCGTTAGGGCATCTGTTTGAGGCAGGTAATCCTCTTTGTGAGGTATTTCTGCGGCCTTTCCAGTTGTTGTAGATGTCTTGTGAGGTACATACCAAAAAGGGCGTTGTACTCTATAATGGGTCTAATGAGTGATGAGTAGAGGGGAACAATGACCTCTTTTTTCCTGGATGAGAAACCTTTTGTGATGAGGTGTGCCACATAGAAGGATTTCCTGACTACTGTGGCAATGTGATTATCAAAGGAGAGACTACTGTCCACCTGTGTCCCAAGGTCTCTTATCACACTTTCTGTGTTAAGTAGACTACAGCCTATGTGGTAGTTCATGGGTACAGAGTTTTTACCAAAAGGGATGACAGTACACTTTTTAGCATTGAGCTTGAGGCCATGGCTTTGACACCAGGCATCTGTCTCCGTGAGGCCCTTTTGTAGGATGTCCACATCATTAGGAGTTTTGATTATGGCTCCTAGTTTGCAGTCATCTGCGAACTTTGTTAGCCAAAGACCTTCTGTATTAGCCTGTACTTCAGAGAAGTAGATACCAAACAGGAGAGGACCTAGGACTGAACCCTGTGGTACTCCACTTGTTACTGGTCTGAAGTTTGATTTAGACTCTGGTACTTTCACAGTGTGGGTTCTGTCAGTGAGCTGTTTGGCAACCCATCTTGTGACATAAGGATTTATACCTAGTTTAGTGAGTTTATCTATAATTCCAGAGTGGGGGATGGTGTTGAAAGCCTTGGCGCGATCTAGATAGGCTGTCAACCACCTTACTCTCATCTATGGCTTTGGTGACCACTTCAAAGAAGTCTATCAGGTTTAGGAGACATGATCTGCTTTTACAAACCTGAACTGGGTAGGGTCCATAGTTTGGAGATTACCAATGTCATTGTTTATAAGTTCCATGATGATACATTCCATAGGCTTGCAAACCAGGCTCATCAGGCTAATGAGGCGGTAGTTCCCGGGGTCCTTGGTGGGCTCACCCCTTTCTGGAATGGGATAACCGTTGCGGTGTGCCATTCAGTGGGCACAAAGCCTGAGGTGAGGCTATGCTTGAATGTGGTACTTAGGTGGGGTGCCAGTTCATTGTGTAGTTCATGTAGAACGCAGCCTGGGATGTTGTCAGGTCCCACGGATGCTGTGTTCTTGGCTTTGGAGAGTGTGTTTACCTGTGCAGGTGTGATTACAGGAACTTTGAGGAGTAGAACTGAGGAGAAATGGTAATCCAGATAGCAGTGTGCAGGGGAGGATTTAATGTATAAGTCAGGAACAGTTAACTTTACAGTAGTGGAATACACTACTGGAAGACTGGGTGTGTAGAGTACATTTACAAAGTAGTTTTAAGGTGCTTGTGACAGGTGAAAGAGACAGACCACTGTAGATTTAAGGGACTGAAGGTTTATCTTCACCTACATGTGTTTATGCATTCAGTACCAGACGTGGTTACTGTCTCTAAATATTTCAGTATTAGTTTGCATCCCACACTCAAGTTCCATGGAGAGCCATGTGAAACACTACTCATTTATGTTACCACATGGCTGACTTGTGTCTCGCCTTTATTCTCATTGACTGTGGTATTGTAGTTCATGAAACAATGGGCAGCACATTTTTTTCATAAATGTTGCTTATTTCACAGAAAGCCCTGTAGACTTCTGTTTAGTTGTGAATGGACTGCCTCTACTCTACTCCCTTTTTAGCAGGAGTCATCTTGGCTTAGTTGTGTGAGCAGGCTTAACCGTTTGATACATCACATTAAAATAAACCTCATCAGCTCCCCCATCTCCTGTCAATCATTTCTTTAAACATCAGCACCTACTGAGAGCGTTTCACTTTCTGTTTTTCTCCACTAGACACCTTTTGAGTTGCAGTACCTTAAACAAGACATGCATTTATTCTTATGCTGAAAAAACAATCTACTGCTACTATTGTTTGTAGTGGGTCTAGGCTAGCTGTTTATACAGTTTGTGTTTGTGTTCACATTCTGTTTTACTGAAACCAAAGCTTTTGAACTGTAATTTGTATAAATTTGTGTGATAGACATAGTCCCTAATACTTCTGAAGCAGTGGATTTTCACCCCTTTTCTTAGTATTAAAACTCAAGCTGATGCTTTTATTCCAATGACCTTGTCTGATGAGATGCGTTAATGCACACAGACCCTTGCACAAAACATTGCCTGCCATTTGTGACTTCTCATAAGCCGTCTTCCTTCAGTATTAAGTAGCATCTTGTATTTAAGTCCAAATTTTTGCCAATTGGCAGTTCTTGTTTTTAACTTTTGCTTCAAATCATATGTGTGTGTGTGTGTGTGTGTGTGTGTGTGTGTGTGTGTGTGTGTGTGTGTGTGTGTGTGTGTGTACCCTACATGAATTCTCTGTTATAGTATGTCAATGCAGGCCATATTAAAACAAGTATTTGACTTTTATCTGCAGTATCAGAATGTTTAATCAATCAAAGAATACCTTCATAAACCCTTTAAAGTACAATATTAATGCTCTGTGGTTTTATTAAAATGTGCTTAAATTAAGGCATGCTATATTTAATCACCTCCTCCATCCTTTTATCTTTTAGCATTTAGCTTTTGTTCGCATTAAGTGACATGTGATTTAATAGTGCGAAAATGAATATTTATGAAATTAAATATTCTACCAGCTGGGAAGTAGGTTACACTGTTTAAATGAAAGCAGGAATCTTGCATCATTTCACGTGTATAAATCAAAACATTTTTCTTTTTTCAGCATGACATATTTCAGATAACCTAATGCAATATATAGGTCACAAACAACATTCTGGAGATTTAACTAGAATGTTCCCTGCACAACAGGTGCATGAGTATTTATTTTATTGTGGATCTTAAAATAGGTTATCCAACAGCAGCACTTTGTTTAAACACTTGATTACCTGGGAAAGTCTGACTGGGTAGGAGCCCATTTTCCGTAGAGGCCCGGGAAAAAAAGCTCCAAGGTATTACAAAACATTTTAAAACAATAATTTTACAATCTTTAAAAATAACACAAAAAACAAATGCAGGTTAAATAATCATACCAAATTAAACATAATATGAAAACCTTGGTTAAGAATATATACAGTTATGACAATGATTTAATGGTTAGAGAGATTTTAGGTAGTTTATAGAGAAATTAAAGCTATGTTAGCATAATACAAACAGGAAATGCAATACTAGGTGAGAAAAAAGCAGGCTTATGATATATTTAGTGAGAAAGCCAGCGGAGAGAAAGGAGAAAAATAGATGGGAGTAAGGAAGTGAGTGAAGAAGGGAGAATAAAGAGATGTAAGTTATGAAGATGTTCACATTTAAGGACATAGTTTATCCTGGTGTTGAGCAAGAACAGAGCCATCTTTTGGCTAGGAAGTCTTTCGGAATGGTTTTGAAGGATGGGAGTGAGGATACTGACCTGATGGATAGAGAGTAAGACTTCCAGGCCTTAGTAATATCTAGCAAGATTAGATTTTCCACTGTGTGATTCTTTAAACCTCTTGTGTTACAGGCAACATGAGATATATGCAAATGACCCTTTAAGGGCATCAGGTGTTTCAGCTCTGTGGCAGTTCTCAATGTCTGTGACTTTTTTCTTTTAAGTCTATTTATGGACAAATTCAGGCCAATAAAGCCAAACCCCACTAGCTGTGGACATGCACATTTCAGCCTTCTTATGGCATCATCAGCACAGCGTAAGTGGAATGTTTGGCTGACCTTTAGAAACACAGGATTGTAGTACCCAGCTGATATCCATAACCATTAGGGTGTCTGCAAAATATCCCTTTGCAGTCATTGTTTTAGTTTGTTGGTTGAGATATTTTGCCGACACCCTAATGGTTATGGATATCAGCTGTGTGCGACAATCCTATGTTTCTAAAGATTAGCCAAACATTCCACTTATTTCTTTTTAATTTTAAGTCTACTAGCTGTGGACATGCATGTTTCAGCCTTCTTAAAGCATCATCAGCACAGCATAAGTGGAATGATTGGCTGACTTTTAGAAACACAAGGTTGTCGTACTCAGCTGATATCCATAACCATTAGGGGGTCTGCAGAATATCCCAACCAACAAACTAAAACAATGAGTTCAAAGAGATATTTTGCAGATACCCAAATGGTTATGGATATCAGCTGGGTATGACAACCCTGTGTTTCTAAAGGTCAGCCAAACATTCCACTTATACTGTGCTGATGATGCCATAAGAAGACTGAAACATGCATGTCCACAGCTAGTGGGGTTTAGCTTTATTGGCCTGAATTTGTCCATAAATAGACTTAAAATTAAAAAGAAAAAAGTCATGGACATTCAGAATTCCCATATAACTGAAACACCTAATGTTCTTAAAGGGTCATTTGTATATACCCCATGTTGCCTCTAATACAAGAGATTTAAGGAATCACACAGTGTAAAGTCTAGCCTTGCTAGATTTTTCTTTTGGTTTTTAGTGATTTTTTTTCCCTCTGTGACCTTTTCTCTCATTGTCTTAGGCCTTAGTAATGTGGTACGAGTACAGATAATGCCCAACATGTTTGATAGGTTTGTGGACTGACAGGAGTTTTTGGTCATTGGATCATAATGATCTACTAGGAATATAGTTGTGTAGACTGTTATTTAGTGCTGGACAAGCAGATGGATTCTAGATAATTTTATAGGGGGTAAGAAGCTTTGTATATGTTAGCTGATTGGGTATATGTCCTTCGATATCACTGTTGCAGTATTCTTTACCTAAGGGATCTCCTGCCAAGAATAGCCCAAAGTCCAGCCAGTATACCAAAACCTTCATCTCTTATAGGTGCTATACATCACACGTATGCTCCCCGCTTAAGATGTAGAGCATAAAGGTGACATATGGATGCAAACACTCAGAACGTCTTTGCTGCAAGTCTGAACGCCCTTCTGCTGTACTGGTTACCAAGCAGATTTTTTTCAGATAAATGCCCCATTGGGGTTTATTCTCTTTCTTTTTTATTCTTGTTTGGCATTGTGTTCACGTCATCCAGAAAGGGCGAAGGGAGACTGTCATTGTGGGAGGCAGATTTCCCATAAAGATCATCATGACCAGTGCCTTTTTTGTTTGACTACTTTCTACAGTCATATGCAGTGTTCTGTATGCCTAAGACCCTATGTAGTCACCTCTCCTCTTTGTCCTTGTACCTCGAGAACCAAAGGCTTAAACTGTTTGCTCAGGGTGCTATGGTAGAATCCTCCCATATCAAGAAAAAGGCCAAAAAAGTCAAACCTGATCCATGTGCTGTACAGACTCCCCTGGATATCTCTCTAGAGGCTAGTGAAAGTCCTGAAGACCATCCAGTGCTTGTATTGGATACCTCTGCCACACCCCCATTAGAGGCCAGCATAGATCTGATTTTTTGCATGTCTTCAGAGACTTTTCCAACATCTATTCTTGATGTTGAGGGGGTACCTCAGCTGATAATATGCGAGGGACTGAGGTGATTTATTGGATTTTAATGAGGGAGGAAATTCCTACCACCTTTATATTCATGTCAGGGGTCTGACCATCTGAGATTTAGTTGAGCAGATATCCAGTAGAAAAGGAAATGGAAGACAAAGCATGTTTTGCCTATTGTTAAAGATCCCCAGCATGAATGGCAGGATTTCACTCTGGATTTATTTAATGCTGTAATGGCCTTAAAGCTTCCTCAAGCAGTCTCATTCTTGCTTCCCCTGGTCTTCCAGTCCTGTTAAGAGCCCTAGGGAATTGGACTCCTCAGATGAAGATTTGGACTCTGGTGAAGAATCCCTGGCCTATTTTTCCCAGATTCCTTCCCCCTTTGGACTATGGTTCAGAGGAACGGGATTCCTTAAGTCTACATTCCCTCCTTTGAATAATTGGCCTTTGGGGATACTATTGCCCACATGATGGACTATTTTAAGTGGGATTGTTCCCAGGTCTCTGATATTCAGGAAAGGTACTATGAGCTCTTACAGATGGAGTCTCCCAAGCCATCAGCTGTTCCTCCTGTTTTCGCTGTCCTTTTGGATGCCTTTTCTGCAGCCTCTGTAGCCCCTGGCTCTCGGCGTTCTGCACTAAAGAAGCCTGATAGGTTCTACAAGGTACACAAGGATTGAAAATTTCTATATAACTGTCCCCATGCTGTGACCCTTCACTAGTGTCAGTTTCTTCTGACAAGCCCTTCAAGTTATTGCACTCTAACAAACTGTTTCCTTTGGATAAGGAATGTAGGGCCATGGAAAGGTTGGGCAGGAGGATTTACACTGCTGTCACCTTGTATTTCAGAGGCATTAACTACCAGACCTTTATGACCAAACATGTTTTGGCCCACCTTTCCCAGGTTTCTAAGGTGGGTTCTGACCTCCATGATTCTGATGGGAAGGTTTCTGCCCTTTCCCATTAGACTCCACTTCTCAAGTTACCCACCACTCGGTCAGATGCAGCTATGATGCGGCAGATACCTCTTCCATGGTTGCTGCCTTTAGTTCAGTCATGAGGTGTTATTCTTTGCTATGTCTTCAGTTTTTGCCCGATGACGTTAAGGCCAAACTTTTGGATGCTCTTCTAAATAAAAATGTATTTTTGTGACAGCCACTGCTGACTTATTTAAGTCCCTCCCAGATAAGGGTAAGGCCTTGCAGGAGCTGAAACTTATTTTTGTTTCCCCTATTCCCAAGTTTCAGAGGAACTATCCTTCCAAGTCTGCTTTTGTTTGTAGGCATACATGCCCCCCACCTAAGGGTAAGAAGGTTTGTAAGTGTGTTCCTCCTGCTAATTCTACTCAAACTCCTTGCTTCCAGAAACCTTCTTTTCAGGATAAGCCTGGATGGTCTTTGTGTTTCCCTGTTGTAGTCATCGCACTTGGATTATCCTGCCAGAAGTAGCCCTCAGTCGGCCCGAATACCAGAGGCTTAGTATTTCTGCGTCGGTTGCTGTCACTTCAAGACTGACGTCAGGTCGTCAGAGGTATAAAAACAGGCAGACAACATTACATCAGACTTTCTTGCCAAGGAGCCCGAAGCAGAAGCAGTTCGCACGAGAGCAGGTCGGCCGCTACCTGAGTTTTCGTTCCAGTACTGAGTCATCCTGAAGTCTTCAAAAGCTAAGTACCCCGTTGGGGATCCTTTTTTCTTGCTCTAACCAATGTCAGAAAAAGTTAACAATTGTCTCACCTGTGGAAAGCAAATGCCACAGCGAGATTTCCATTCTTACTGCATCACCTGTTTAGGCCCAAACCATGACGTACCTCGCTGTTAGTTTTGTGCCTTGTTCAACACCCGAACTATTCGTCGTCAGGCCCTTATTGTAGCTAAATACTTTCGTTCTCGATCTCCGTATTCCGAAATGGCTTCGGTAAGCCATTTGGCTACTGATCTTCCGAAAAAACGTTAGGATAAAGACAGACAGACCGCACAGGCCCAAAACTGCCGATGACGCTTCTGTTAAGCTAGTCACCAGTTTGCCGTTACTCAGGCGCTTCTGCAGCCCCTGATTCCCACTTCGATGGATTCGCAGGCTGCTACCGAGACCCATTCTGAGTCTGGTATGCCGCGAGACTCTTATTTGACTATGGAACCTGCGGATGTCTCTACCTTGGATGGGTCCGGAGCCGCTGTGCAGGCACCGGCTTCTGAGGAAGTTCTTTGCACAACCGATATTTAGCTTAAACCGACAACTTCTTTTGCGTCTTTAGTTCTTTTTAAAACTACCGAGTTTCTAAGGCCAAGAGTACGAGCTACGCCAAAAAAAAAAAAAAAAACCGACTCAAACGACCGCTTCCTTGCCACAATCTCAGATGCTTAAAATGGTAGAAGACCTGATCATGCTGATTAGGGGAAGCCAGCCTTCCCCTCCTAAAAGAAAGAGACTTGTCCCCAGCAGCTTTATCTGACCAGGAGTCCGATGACTCAGGTTTCTGAATATGAAGACATGCCTTTATCTGCCTATGAGGATTCAGATGCAGAGGAATCCATTCCTTCTGCCTCCCCTCCAGAGGGTTTTTCTTTTGGTGAAACCTTACATACTTTGAGAGAGCATTTCCATTGGGAATGCCAGGATTATCCTCAGTTCAAAAAGAGACTCTGGGAATTTTTAGATGCACTACAGCACAGACCCTTAGCTATCCTTCCTGTTCTGGATGTTGTGAATGATGTCTTTATGGAATCCATGCTAACTCCTAATACTTTACTCCCTGCTCCAAAGAAACCGGATAGGTACTACAGAGTCACCGACTCTCACAAATTTCTGTTCAAAAATCCTACTGCTGACCCAGTGGCCATCTTCCAAGGACCTAAAGGAATAAAAGCAACTACAGCTAAGAATCCCACCCCCCTTGGACAGGGATTCCCGAGCTTTGGACAGATGGGGTAAAAAAGTATACACCTCTGAAACACTCGCCATTAGAGCATTGAATTGTCAGTTCCACATGCTGAAATACCAGCAACATACTATGGAACTTATTAAGCAAAAATTGTCTACCTTTCCTGACTGTGCAGAAAATAAAGAATTACAGGAACTTATGCATTCTGCAAGCCAAGTCAGCAAGCATACCCTGCAATGTGGGTTTGACGCCCTAGAAGCATCTTGTAGGGCAGCAATCACAGGTTCTCTACTTAGAAGGCATGCCTGGCTTAAGGAGCAGACCTTGCCAGACTATGTCAAATCAAAATTATTGGATGCTCCTTTGCACAAGGACAATCTGTTTGGCACCAAAGCAAAAGAGGTTTTAAAAAAGATGGAAGAAAAGGCTGTCTGTGCAGAGAGTCAGAGTTTTTTGCAAGTACAGCCTCCAAGATTCAGTAGGCATTGCCCCTCAAAAGATTGGTCCTTTCCAGCCCCCCTCAAGGTCAACTCAAACTAGACCCAGGGGAAACAGGCTCCCCAGATTATAGTCTCAGGGTATGCAGAGATCTAAGCAATGGAGTACCTCCACTTCCAAAGCAGGGAGTGCTAAGCCACCCCCTTATGAAAATAATTCACAATGACTTATCACCTCCACTACTCACCTTTGCCCAATTGCTCGTGCCCCTAGGAGGAAAACTTGCCCACCATGCAAAAAACTGGGCTTCCATCACCAACGATTGATGGGTTCTCAACATAGTATCCCAGGGGTACAAATTTTATTTCTGCATGCTGCCAACCCCAAAATGGTTCCCAGACCTTCCTCCAAACCAGAGGGCAGAGGCAGAAAACCATGTTCAGTACCTGCTCTCCATAAGGGCAATTCAGCTTGTTACTGCAGAACAGATAGGCCAAGGTTTTTATTCCAGATTTTTTCTGGTACCCAGAAAAGGGCGCACATAGTGCCCAATCTTAGATCTATCCATTTTAAACACCTTCCTGGTGGTGCCAAAATTCAAAATGCTCACCCTACAGCAGCTTCTCCCTATGCTGTCCAGAGATGCCTGGTTAGCCACCCTAGACCTAAAGGAGGCCTATCCGCACATCTCAGTCAGGGACTCCTGCAGGAAATATCTACATTTCAGGGCAGACTCTATGCATTATCAGTTTTCTGCACTTCCCTTTTGGCTTATGCACTGCTCCCAGAGTTTTCACAAAATGTCTGGCTCCAGCCATTGACTACTGCACACAGAGAAATATTCAAATTTACCCGTATTTGGATGATTGCATGATTCAGGCCGACAGTCAGGGAAAGCTGTTGCAACACCTGACATTTGTAAAGGACCTTCTAACCTCCCTGGAGTTACACTATCAACGAAAAGAAATCCAAACTAGTCTCCAGTCAAAAAATTGTATTCCTCGGGGCAAGCTTGGACACAGCAACCCAGATGGCATTTCTTTCTCGAGAAAAACAAGCCTATCTGACAGGCTTCTTCGCTCAAATGGCCACCAGAACCCAGCTTATCCACAAGGAAAATTCTACAGGTTCTAGGGTTTATGGCCTCATGCAGTCTAACATATGGAATTAGTAGAATGCAGATGAGGAAACTTCGATGGTACTTAAAAAGTCTTTGGTGCCAACATTCTCAGGACCTGAAAACCATCATTCCTATAATACGTTGTCTAAGGAAAGAGTTCCTTTGGTGGGCAGCAGCATGCAAGCACAAGAGGCTTCCCTTTACACAACCCCATGCCGTGCAGACCCTAACCACAGACGCATGAGACTATACCTGAGGTGCACATCTGGATGGCAGGTGCATTCAGGGCCACTGGAGCCCAAATCAAATTCATCTGCACATCAATCAAAAAGAGATGCTAGCTGTTCAGCACGCTCTGACAGCTTTCAGATCCCTACTCTCACCGGGGCCCCTACAGTGATGTGGTACATCAGCAAGCATGGGGGAACCTACTCTTACCCACTATGCGGGCTAGCCATGACCCTGTGGAACATGGCCTCAGTTATGCATATTCACTTGCAAGCTCAATTCCTGCCAGGCAACCAAAACTCTCTGGCAGACAACTTAAGCAGAAATCTCCTAGACCCACACGAGTGGCAATTAAACCACAACACCTTCAGTCTTGTGACCCAGAAATGGAGTACCCCAGAGGTGGACCTATTTGCCTCACCCTACAACCACCAACTCAGCAAATTATGCACCAGGGTACCTCACAGCGAGGCCTGGAAAGTGGATGCCCTATCCTTCTAGTAGACAAACTTTTCAATCTATGCATTTCCTCCTCTGCCTCTCCTTACAAGAGTATTACTCAAGATAAGGGAGGAAAGACCAACAGCAGTCCTGATCACCCCAGACTGGCCACGCCAGCACTGGTACCCACTGCTGCGCAGTCTGTCACCAGTGCCCCCATGGCACCTACCCCAGATCCCAACTCTCCTGACTCAGCAGGAGGGACATTTCTTGCATCCACAATTGCAAACCCTGAACCTTGCAGCCTGGCTTATTCCTTGAATTCTCCTCCAGTAGCCAGCCTAAGCAAGCAAGTGCTGGATGTCATACGTGAAGCCAGACAACCCAGTACAAGGAAATGCTATGCTGACAAGTGGAAAAAGTATTGTTCCTGGATTCACACTAAAGGAGCAGATACAGCACAGCCCTCCTTACCTCTTATCCTGGATTGACTAGCAGACCTACTCCACAGAGGCGTGTCCTTCTCTTCCAGTAAGATCCATGCCTCTGCCATCCCTGCTCATTACAGCACAGAGCCACCTCTCTTCTTTCACCCTCTCATCAAGCAGTTCCTGCGAGGGGCTAACAACTTAAGGCTACCAAGAATAGCCCCCACACCTGCTTGGGACCTTAACTTTGTGTTGGAAAAGCTCATGCTACCCCCCTCTGAGCCTGCAGCATTAGCAGAGTTAAAATTTTTCTCTTGGAAAACAGCCTTGTTTCTGGCCATCACTTCAGCTAGAAGAGTGTCTGAACTACAAGCACTTATGGCTGTGGAACCCTTCATTATTTTTCATGCAGACAGGGTCTCCCTCAGGACCAACCCAACTTTAATTCCTAAAGTGGTGTCCAGTGTTGCTCTCAACCAATCTATCCATTTGCCCACCTTTTTCCCTAATCCTCAAATTAAGGAGGAAAGAATCCTGCACTTTTTAGATGTGCACAGACAGCTCAGATTCTACCTTGATAGGACTAAGCCCTTTAGGAAATCTGACCAGTTACTAGTCAGCTTTGCACCAGGGGCAGAGGGCAAGGCCATATCAAAACAAACCATTTCCAAATGGATAGCACACTGCATCCATTTCTGTTACAAACACCATGGGAAACCACCACCTCAGGGGGTTAGAATGCATTCCACTAGGGCAACTTCAACATCTACAGCCTTTCTCAGGGGAGTCCCTACCAGGGACATTCTGGAAGCTGCTACTTGGAGTTCTGTTCATACCTTCACCAAGCATTACCACCTGTCTAACTTTTCCAAATCCAGGGCGGGCTTTGCAACAGCAGTCCTGCAGGGCATACTAGCCAGCCCCAACTCTTCTTGACTGCCTCCACCCATTCTTCAGCTTTGGGAATCAACCCAAGTGTGATGACTGCAACAGTGAAACCGAAGAACATAGTACAGTTGTGTACACTTACCATAAATGTAGATGTTCGAGTGTATTCACTGTTGCAGTCCTGGTTTCACACTCTCCAGCCCCCTTCTCTCTCTCTCTCTCTCTTCCTCACTCCTTACTGGGCTATTGGTATTTACTTTTTACTGGTGGTGTTTTTCCACCATAACTTAGCTCCCTATTTGGGTGCTCCTGACATTTGGGGCAAGAAAAGCTGATGTAAAGGTATTGGCTGCCTGTTTTTATACCTCTGATGACCTGATGTCAGTCTTGAAGCAACAGCAACCGACGCAGAAATACTAAGCCTCTGGTATTCGGGCTGACAGAGGGCTACCCCTTAGCAGGATAACCCGTGTGTGATGACTGCAACAGTGAATACACTCAAACATCTGCATTTTATGGTAAGTGTACACAACTGTACTTTCTAGTTGATGTTTGGTCTTCTCTTCCCCCTTGTTTATTTCCCCTCATCTCTCTGCCTTTCCCTGTCTCTTCAAAATTGGCTCAGAATCACCTCAAATTCTTGGATTGTCCCAGTTATCCATCAGGGATATTTCATGGTTTGGAAGTCCATTCCTCCCTTTTCAGGCATTCCTCAACCTCCTTCAGACCAGCGTCCTCATTTCCCTGAGGTTCTGCAGTTTCTTTTGGATCAGGGCACCATTCAACCCAGGTGGTGAATGGGGTTTTACTCCAGCATGTTTATGGTTACTTGGAAGGAGAGTACATGGAGACCAGTTCTGGCTCTTTCCCTGCTCAACACCTTTCTCAAGATCCTTTATTTTTGGGTGTTGTGCCTTTAAACATTGTTTCCTGTTCTACTTCTCCAGGCCTTTCTGGTGTCTCTGAATCTGAAGAATGGTTACCTTCACATCCCCACTCATCCTGTTTTAAGGAAATTTTGCATTCCGCTGCTCTTTACATTTTCAGTTCTCTGCTTTGCCCTTTGGCTTTTCTACTGCCACAAGGGTTTTCACCAAGTGCCTCTTGCCTGTCATTGCTTTTTGCATACTTTGAGGTACACATATATTTCCCTATCTTGATCTGCTTATTCAAGCTCCCTCTCCCAGCAGTCTGTTGCAGGATCTCCAGTTCACCACTTATTTTTTTTTACATAGTTTGGGGTTCACTTTCAACCTCCAGAAGTCATTTCTGATACTTTCCCATGATCATATTTTCATTGGATGCAGGCTTCAGACCATTCCCATGCTGCTATCTCTTCCTGCCCCCAAGGCTCCGTCTATGACAACCTTTTTACAGTCTCCTTTTCCCTCTGACCAATGTCACAGCCAAAGGAATTTCTCAGGGTCTTGGGAGTAATAGCTTCCACCATTCCAATGCTGCCTCTCACCAGGGTCCATATGTGGAAACTTTTGTGGTACCTCAAATCAGTATGTCTTTAACGTTTGCCACCCCCTGGACTTCACTATTCTTTTTCTTGTCTCAAGCTTCAGTGGTGGATTCATCAGCTCTCTCTCAATCCAGAGTTTTTCTTTGAAGCTCCAGTACTTTTCATGGATGCCTCAGACAGGGGGTGAGCTGCCTCTTGTGATCCCATAAAGGTCCAGGGTCTAGCCTCCTCATCAGTGGTCAGATCATATTAGTGTATGATATGAGAGCTCCATAGATGGCTTTATAAGCTTTTCATTTTTGGCCCCTAAAAGTCTTTACCAACAATACCACAGTGATGTGGTATGTCAACAAGCAAGGGGCATAAGGTCTTGTCTCCTTTGCAGACTGGTTCTTCATGTCTGAAGTCTAGCAATCCAGTATCAAGTGACTCTTCAGGTAGTTTACATTCCTTCAGAGCACAGCCTAGTGGCAGACTCTTTGAGCAGGTCCAGAACTCAAGTTCATGAATGGATGCCTTACAGAGATGTGTTCCTGAACATTTTCCATTGGTGGGGTATTCCTCGGATAGAACTCATCTCCCCACTGAACAGACAACTTCCTCTATTCTGTTCCAGAGTCCCAAGTCCTCTGACTTGGCAAGTGAACACTTTATTCTCTTGTAAGGAAATGATTCTTTATGCTTTCCCACTCCCTCATCTGTTAAGCATTTTGCACAAGATCAGGCCGGACTCACCCATCATCTTGCTAGTGACTTACTTTAGGCCCAGACAGTTTTGTTACACTTTCTCTCTCACTTGGCCAGACGCAGTTACCACAAGTTAACTCACCGGGTGAATCTTCTCACACAAGACAAGGGATGTTTTGTCCATCCTTACCTGCCCACTCTTCAACTGACACTGTGGATGATAAGGTTTTGATTCCTTTTAGGCACCTCTTTTCTGAGCACATGCTTCAGGTTCTGCAGTTGGCCAGGAAACCCACTACCAGAAAATCCTATATGTCCATTTGTAAACTATGTTCTTTGTGGTGCCAGGATCCCTTGTCTGTGGAGATTTCTGTGGATGCTCTTCACGTTTCACTGTTGCAGTCATCACACTTGGGATATCTGCCTGCAGGTAGCCCTCAGCTGGCCTGAATACCAGAGACCTAGTATTTCTGCGTCGGTTGCTGTCGCTCCAGGACTGACGTCAGGTCGTCAGGGGTATAAAAACAGGCAGCTGACGCCATTACATCAGTCTTTCTTGCCGAGGAGCCCGAAGAAGAAGCAGTTCGCATTATTGCTGGTTGGCCGCTACCTGAGTTTTTCATTTACAAATTGAATCATCCTGTCTTCTAAAGCAAGTACCCCATTGGGGATCCTTTTTTCTTGCTCTAACCGGAATGTTTAGGCCCAGACCACGACGTACCTCGCTGTCAGTTTTGTGCCTTGTTCAACTCCCGAACCATTTATCGTCGTGCCCTTATTGTCGCTAAATACTTTCGTTCTCCATCTCCGTATTCCGAAATGGCTTCAGTAAGCCATCCGACTACTGATATTCTGAAAAAATGTAAGGATAAAGACAGAGACAGACTGCACATGGCCAAAACTGCCAACAACGCTTCCGTTAAGCTAGTCGCCAGTTCGCCAGTACTCAGTGACGCACATTTGCAGCCACTGATGCCCACTTCTGTGGATTCGCAGGCCTCTACTGAGACCCATTCAGAGTCTGGTATGCCGCAAGATTTTTCTTTGACTATGGAACCTGCGGATGTCTCTACCTTGGATGGATCCAGAGCCGCTGAGCAGGCACCGGCTTCTGAGGAAGCTCTTCGCACTACCGATGTTCAACACAAACCAACAACCTCTTTTGTGTCTTCAGTTCTGTTTAACACTACCAAGTTTCTAAGGCCAAGAGTACGCTCTATGCCTAGAAAACCGACGACCAAAGCTTATGCACCTGCTTCCTTACCACAACATCAAATGCTTAAAATGGCAGAAGACCTTATTATGCTGATTAGAGGAAGCCATCCTCCCCCTGCTAGGAGAAAAAGAGATCAGTCCCCTGCAGCTTCAACAGACCAAGAGTCTGAAGACTCTGAGGGATCTGATCATGAAGACATGCCCTTATCTGCTTATGAGGATTCTAATGCAGAGGAATCCATTCCCTCTGCCTCTCCTTCAGAGGATTTTTTTTTTTTTTTTTGGTGAATCCTTACATACCTTAAGGGAGCATTTCCATTGGGAATGCCAAGACTATCCTCAGCCCAAAAAGAGACTCAGAGAATTTCTAGATTTGCCACAACATAGGCCTTTAGCAATGCCCCTAGTCCTGGAAGTTGTTGATGATGTCTTTATGGAATCCAGCCTTACCCCTGATACTTTACCCCCTGCTCCTAGGAAACCAAACCAGTACTACAGAGTACCTGATTCTCACAAATTCCTTTTCAGAAATCCTACTGCTGATCCAGAGATCATTTTCCAGAGGCCTAAAGGTATCAAAGCTACTACAGCTAAGAATGCCACCCCTTCGGACAGGGATTCCAGAACTTTGGACAGATGGGGTAAGAAAGTGTATGCCTCTGCAACTCTCACCATAAGGGCTCTGAATTGTCAGTTTCACATGCTGAAGTACCAACAATATATTATGGAACTTATTAAGCAAAAAATAGCAACTTTTACAGACTGTGCAGAAAACAAAGAATTGCAAGAGCTTATGCATTCTGCAAGCCAAGTCAGCAAGCATACATTGCACTGTGGTTTTGATGCCCTAGAAGCATCTTGCAGGGCAGCAGTGACTGGTTCTGTACTGAGAAGGCATGCTTTACTTAAGGAACAGTCCCTGCCAGACCATGTCAAATCAAAGTTATTAGACGCTCCTTTGCACAAGGACAGTCTGTTTGGAACCAGAGCAGAAGAGGTTCTTAAAAAGATGGAAGAAAAAGCTAAATTTATGCAGACAGTTAAAGAATTCTTGCAAGTACAGCCTCCTAGATTCAGTACGCATTTCCCCTCGAAACATTGGTCCTTTCCAGCCCCCTCAAGGCCATCTCAAACCAGACACAGGGGTAACGGACCACCCAGACTACAGTCTCAGGGTATGCAGAGATGTAAGCAATGGAGTGCCTCCACCACCAAAGCAGGGAGTGCTAAGCCACCCCCTTACAGAAAAAATTCCCAATTACTTCTCAACTCCACTCCTCACCTCTGCCCAACTAATTGTGCCCCTAGGAGGAAAACTTGCCCTTCATGCAAAAAACTGGATTTCCATCACCAAAGACCAATGGGTTTTTAACATTGTATCTCAGGGATACAAATGTTACTTCCACTCACTGCCAACCCCAAACGGGTTCCCAGACCTTCCTCCAAACCAGTGGGCAGAGGCACAAAATCAAGTTCAATCCCTGCTCTCTATAAAGGCATTTCAACCTGTTCCTGCAGAACAGACATGCCAGGGATTCTATTCCAGAGTCTTCCTGGTACCCAGAAAAGAGGACACTTGGCATCCAATCCTAGATCTGTCAATTCTCAACACCTTCCTGGTGGTACCAAAATTCAAAATGCTCACCCTGCAGCAGCTTCTACCTATGCTAGCCAAAGATGTCTGGTTAGTCACCCTCGACTTAAGCCTATTTGCACATCCCTATAAGGGACTCCTGCAGGAAATATCTACTCTTCAGTGCAGGATCTACGCATTATCAGTTCTCTGCACTTCCCTTTGGCTTATTCACTGCTCCCAGAATATTCACAAAATGCCTGGCTCCAGCCATTACTTACTGCAGACAGAGAAATATCCAAATATATCTGTACTTGGACGACTGCCTGATTCAGGCAGACAGTCAGGAAATGCTGTTGCAGCACCTGACATTTGTAAAAAAACCTTCTAACCTCCCTGGGGTACACCATTAACGAAAATAAATCAAAACTTTTCCCCAGTTAAAAGATTGTACTCCTGGGAGCAAGCTTGGACACAGCATCCCAGATGGGATTCCTCGCTCCAGAAAAACAAGCCTATCTGACAGAATATTTTACTCAAATGGCCACCAGAACCCAGCTATCCGCAAGGAAAATCCTGCAGGCCCTAGGATTCATGGCCTCATGCATCCTACTAATTCCGTATGCCAGACTGCATATGAGTAAACTTCAATGGCACTTAAAACGTCTTTGTTGCCAATATTCTCAGGATCTGGAAACAGTCATTCCTATCATACTCTGTCTAAGAACAGAGTTTCTTTGGTGAGCTCAGCATGCAACCACAACAAAGGACTGCCCTTTATACGACCCCATGCCACCCAGAGCCTAACCACAGACACATCAGACTATGCCTGGGAGACACACATGGATGACAAGTGCATTCAGGGCCGCTGGAGCCAAAGTAAAATTCATCTGCACATCAACCAAAAAGAGATGCTAGCTGTGCAGCACGGTCTGACAGCTTTCAGATCCCTACTCTCACCTGGACACCTGCTAATAAAAACAGACAACACCAGTTTATGTGGTACATCAACAAGCAGGGGGGAACACACTCTTACTCACTCTGCACACTCGCCATGGCCCTGTGGAACACAGCTTTGGACATGCTGGTCCATCTGCAAGCTCAATTCCTGTCAAGCAAACAAAACTCACTGGCACACGACTTAAGCAGAAATCTCCTAGACCAACACAAGTGGCAATTAGAGCCCAGCACCTTCAACCTTCTGATTCAGAAATGGGGACCCCAGAGGTGGATGTATTTGCCTTCCCCTGCAATCATCAGCTCAGCAAATTCTGCACTTGGACTCCTCACAGCAGGGCCTGGAAAGTGGATGCCCTATCCTTCCAGTGGGTAATTCTCTCAATCTATGCATTTCCCCCCTCTTCCCCATCTCTCAAGGGTATTGCTCAAGATAAGACGGGACAGACCAAGGACAATTAAGATTGCCCCAGACTGGTCACGCCAGCACTGCTACCCGCTCCTGCACAGCCTGTCACCGGTGACACCTTGGTACCTACACCAGAACCCAACCCTGCTCTCTCAGCAGGGGGGACAGATCTTGCTTCTGCAATTGCAAACCCTAAATCTTGCAGCCTGGCTTATTCCAGGAATTCTCCCCCAGTAACCAGCCTAAGCAAGCAGGTGCTGGACGTCATTCTTGAAGCCAGAAGACCCAGTACAAGGAAATCCTATGCTGATAAGTGGAAAAGGTACTGTCCCTGGATTCAATCTAAAGGAGAGGACACAAACCTGCCCTCCCTGCCTCTAATCCTGACTTACTTAGCAGATCTACTCCACAGAGGCCTATCCTTCTCCTCCATTAAGATCCATGCCTCTGCCATTTCAGCTCATTACAACACTGAGCCACCTGTCTTCTCTCACCCTCTTATCAAACAGTTCCTGAGAGGGGCAAACAATTTAAGGCCGCCTTGCTTGGGACCTTAACTTTTTACTGGAAAATCTCACACTTCCCCCCCTTTGAGTCTGCAGCATCAGCAGAGTTAAAATTCCTCTCTTGGAAAGCAGCCTTGCTTCTGGCCATCATTTCAGCTAGAAGAGTGTCTGAGCTACAAGCACTCATGGCTGTGGAACCCTTCATTATTTTCCATGCTGACAGGGTTTCCCTCAGGACTTGACCCTTCCTTTATTCCTAAAGTGGTATCCAGTGTGTCTCTCAACCAATCTATCCATTTGCCAACCTTCTTCCCTAATCCTCAAAATAAAGGGGAAAGGATCCTTCACTCCTTGGACGTGCACAGACAGGTCAGCTTCTACCTTGATAGGACTAAGCCCTTCAGGAAATCTTACCAGTTACTAGTCAGCTTTGCATCAGAGGCAGAGGGCAAGGCCATTTCTAAACAAACAATTTCCAAATGGCTAGCACATTGCATCCATTTCTGCTACAAGTACCATGGGGGAAACCAACCCCGCAGGGGGTCAGAACACATTCCACTAGGGCAACTTCTACCTCTACAGCATTCCTCAGGCGAGTCCCTACCAGGGACATCCTGGACTATGCTACTTGGAGTTCTGTACACAGCTTCACCAAGCATTACCACCTGCCTATCTTTTCCAAATCCAGGACTGGTTTTGATACAGCAGTCCTGCAAGGGATACTAGCCAGCCCCAACTCTTCTTGACTGCCTCCACCCTTCTTCAGCTTTGGGAATCTAGCCAAGTGTGATGACTGCAACAGTGAAACACAAAGAACATAGTACAGTTGTGTACACTTACCATAAATGTAGATATTCAAGCGTATTCACTGTTGCAGTCCTGTTTTCCCTCCCTCCTGCCCCCTTGTTTCTCTCTCTTTCTCTCCTCTCTATGCCTATTACTCGCCCCTTTCTGTTTGGTTGTTTGTCTGATAGCTTCTTTATAGCTCGGTTAGAGAGCTATTTGCCTGTTTAGGTTAGAGGGCTTTTGTTTTTGTCTTGTCTAAGAAAATAGAACCGTTTGAGTTAGATGTTCTATTTTTTCTTCCCCTGGTTGTCATTCCTTGTATTTGTCCTGTAGTAACCTTTTGGTGTAGCTTTAGCTTCATTAGTCGTAGCTAAATTTTTTCTTGTTGTTGTTGCTGTCGCCTTTGGGGTCTTACTTTAAATATGTCCAAAGACCCAAAAGAGAGAGAACATAAGCCTTTGAGCTTTAAAAAATGTCAGAAGTGCTCACAAAAAATGTCCATCACAGATGGACATTTCATATGTGTTTATTGCCTTGGTGCCATTCATGTTCAAGAAGACTGCACCTTTTGTCATTCTTTTAGTGCTAGAGTTCTTCAGGAAAGGAGAAACAAATTGACTCTGAAAGGGCTTTTAAAGCCTTCTTTTGAGGAAGACATCCATAGTTCTTCTTCCTCTTCTTTGTCTCCTTCCTCTAAAAAGGATAAGTCTCAGAAAAGACATTCACCCACAACATCAGCTCAGTCGGAGCAGCCAGCCAAACTTCCTAAAATTTCAAAAGGCACTACTTCCTCAGCTCCACAGTCCTCAGAGCCATCGGAGGTCATTTTGGTTGACAGGCCTGGTACTTCGGCTCCAAAGCCTTCAGGGCTGCAAGATACCTCCACTCAGAGCCAGTCCATGGATATTTCGCCAGTTTCTCCGACATTGAGATCTCCGATCCTTCATAAGTCTCCCTCTCCATCCCTATCTTCCAGGTCCACCAGGAGCTTATCAGTTGATGATGTGGAACGGGTGGTGCGCAGACTCCTGAAGTCACCGGCACTGACTAAATTATTCTCGGCTCCCACCCATTTGGTCTCGGAGCCTACTGTACCCACTGTTGTTCCTCCTCTGAGCCAAGCTGGTCCTTCGGAGCCAGGGTGCTTGTTAGTGCTTACTGTGGACCTGTCAGTTCCAGGACCCCCTTTGGTGTTCACGGAGCTGACATCTGCTCCAACTCTGTCGGTGCCATCCAGGGAGTCTGGAGCCAGGGTACCCTGGTCGGCCCTGGGGGGAGGGAGTTCTCGGACCTGATCTTTTTCGGTGCCGAGTCTACCCCTCGGAGAGTCTGCCTGGGTTAGCTCGGCTCCCACATCAGCCTCAGGTCCAATCTTGTTGGTTCCGGTGCCTTCATAGGTCTCCTCAGAGCCGAGGGAGTCTTCGAAGCTGGCGGGATACACATTTGAGCTGATGAGGAGTTGGTTGTCTACCCATTCAGCACAGCAAAAGGATATCAGTACTCGTCCCCCTAAGGCACCGGCTACTGTCTCAGCACCACCTATTCCGCAGGACAGCAGAAATCCTGAGCCTCAGGATCCCCCAATGGGCGAACTCCTCTCTTCCGAAGCCTCCCCAGAATATCCTTCTGAGGATCCACCTCGAAAGAGAACCTGCAGGAGGAAGCATGTTGACTCCCCAGACGAGTCCATCACTTCAGACACTGACCTCGATGAGTCGGACGGGTTCCCACGGTCGTCCTCTGATGACGTCTCATTTGCAGATGTTCTAGAGATCCTCAAGCAAAGAGGCGGCTGGCAGGCCATCATGCCTTCTGATGAGAAGTCAGTGTAACTGAAGGCTTTCGGATCTCAACCTTCAGCCTCCTGTGTGCCTCCGCCTTTCAATGAGCTAATGGACCTGGTTAGTCGAAAGGCGTGGGAGTCACCTGACACTACGGAAACGGTCCCTCAGAAGCCGAACAAATTTTTGTCAGCTCTTTCGGGCAAGGATTTTCTAACCAAGGGGGTACCCATAGATGCTGTGGTGGTGGCAGCAGCCACCTCCAAGAAGGAACTTGCAGAGACTTACTCATCTGTTCATCCTCCGAACAAAGACTCTCGAATGATGGACAGATACGGGAAGCGTATCTTTTCGTCAGCAACTTTCTCACTGTGATCGCTGAACTACTTATCCCACTTTACAAGGCTACAAAGAGATCTCCTGAAAGAGCTAGGAGATGCTCTACAAGGTTCATTAGCTGCACGGGTGAATGAGAAGGTCTCCTTCCAGCTGTCCACCTTAAATTCCATTGTCAACTCCTCCATGAGGCTCATATCCTACTCAGCAGATGAAGCTAGCAGGGCAGCTGGTTCTGGAGTTTCCCTTAGGAGACACTCCTGGATGCGCTTGTGCAGTTTTGCAGAGCCCTTTAAGTCTACCTGTACTAACGCCCCTTTTGATGGTTCCTCACTCTTTGGACCCAAAGTAAGAGACACTCTAACCCAGTGTGAGCAGGAAGGAAAAACTCTCTCTGCTGTTGGAGTATGTTTTTCAGTACCTTCAAGACCTTATCCTAAAGGCCAAAAGAGCAGAAAGATATGGTTCAAAAGATCCCAGAGATTTTTCCAGGACGCACGGGGTGATATCTTCCCCAGGGGCAGAGGGGGAGGTAATAATGGTAGACACCGCCCCAGAGGCAGAGGGGGCCTGAAAAAACAGGGTGACCGTGATTCCTTTCCCAGACGCCCTTATCAGCGCACGTGAAAGGAGCCTTGACTGCTCTACTCTGGGGGCAGTCGAGGGATGTTTATCAATGTACCCAGAAGCCTGGCAAAATATCACAAACAACAAATGGGTACTAAATTTAATATCCAGAGGATACTCCATCCACATTTCCAACCATGTTCCACAGACCAAAACAATCCCAAATGTTCCACCCCATCTAAGGGAACAAGCAACTATAGAGATTCAAAAGTTGCTCCAGATAAAAGTCATCCAAGAAGTCCCCGCAGACCAAATAGGATTCGGAGCTTACTCAAGATTCTTTTTGGTGCCAAAAAGAACAGGGGACTGGAGGCCCATATTAAATCTAAGCAAGTTAAATGAATCTGTCAGGAAGTCAAAGTTCCGAATGGTGACACTGCAGTCTATACTTCCCTTTTTAGGGAAAGACGATTGGATGTGCTCGATAGACCTTCAAGATGCATACTACCACATAAAAATGGACAGGACATCAAGAAGGTACTTACGCTTCTGGCTGAGAGTCAGCCATTACCAGCTCAGAGCTCTGCCATTTGGTCTCACTACAGCCCCCAGAGTGTTCACCAAGTGTATGGCAGTAGTCATGGCTTACCTGAGATGTCTACAATTCCATGTGTTTCCCTATCTAGACGACTGGCTCCTATCTGCCACCACCAAGCTTCTACTTCTACAAGCCAGGGACCTAACTTTGGACATCTGCAATCAGCTGAGCATTACAGTAAACTTTCAAAAATCTGCCTTGTTGCCCTGTCAACATATTACATTCATAAGCGCAGATCTAGCCACTTCCTCCATGGTAGCACGTCTTCCAAAAGAAAGAGCTATAGCACTCAGACAGCAGATACTTCACCTCCATCCCCAGACCAAAGTGTAAGCAAAGATAATTCTAAAATTACTAGGAACAATGGCCTCCTCGATTACACTGGTCCCTCTTACCAGAATGCACATGAGGATCCTTCAGTGGCTATTCTCCCAATGGTCACTTCATGAGCATCCGGTGTCTCACCTGATCAGAATAACGGAATCTTGCAAGAACGACTTAAGATGGTGGATACACTCCACTCATGTGACAGTAGGCAGACCCTTTGTTCCACATCAACCAATAGCTACAGTGATCGCGGGCGCTTCCCAGATAGAGTGGGGGGGGGCATTATCTGGGAAGAACACTCCAAGGTACATGGCAAGAACACGAAGCTCACTTGCATGTAAATATTCCAGAGATGAGAGCGCAACTGTTTGCAAGCACTTCAAGACTCCCTCCCTCTAGGGACAATTGCTGTACACTCAGACAATATGCCTGTGGTTTGGTACATAAACAAGCAGGGGGGAACCAGATATTACCCCCTTTGTCGAGAAGCCCTAAGAGTGTGGCAATGGGCAGTTTTTCCCAGTGCTTTCTAATTGCAACGCACATTCCGGGGAAGTTCAAGCGTGATAGCGAACAAGCTGAGCAGAGCAATCCTAATGCCTCACGAGTGGTCTCTCAAACACAATGAAGCAGAAATGATTTTCCGAACATGGGGACAGCCTTGCTGAGATCTGTTTGCCACTGCCATGAATGCCAAGTGCAGCAACTGCTTTACCCTAATCCCCACTCCGAGGGAGACTGAGAGACGCACTTGCTCACGATTGGCCCTTGGGACTTCTATATGCCTTTCCTCCATTTCATGTCATACCCAGAGTAATTCAGAAAGCACAATGCATGGGAAGCAGGATAATTTTCATTGCTCCTTATTGGCCTCACCAAGTTTGGTTCCCCTTCCTTTGGCCTCATCTTCAGCAGAAGCCTTGGATTCTGGACCCATTGCCAGATCTGCTGACTCATATGTCAGGGGAGCTTCATCCTTCTCTCCACACCCTAAAATTGACAGCTTGGCTACTCCACTTCCCAGTTTAGTCACGCTTCACAATTTCACTCCTACAGTTAAACATATCTTAATGTCCTCACATAAAGCTTCCATTAGAAAGCTATATTCTAATAAATGGAAGAGGTTTTCCTTTTGGGCTCAAAACAGGAACATCAATCCTTTTTCTGCACCTATTCATTCTATTTTGGAATTTTTGGCGCAACTGTTTCAACAAGGCTCAGCTGCATTAACCATCAGGGTTCAACTTGCTGCAATTTCAAGTTTTCACATTGGTGATTCTACTTCCAACTTCATGTCACATGGTTGTGTAGAGCCTTCTTAAAAGGTGCCTCCTTATTAAGACCTCCCTTTAAGGAACCCCTTTCTCCTTGGGATCTAAATTTTGTTCCGTCTCATCTCACATTACCACCTTTTGAGCCCTCTTCATCTTCAGACCTCAAGTTCCTTTCACAGAAGACCTTGTTTCTAGTGGCTATAACTTCTGTTAGAAGAGTGTCAGAGTTGCAAGCTCTTTCTATTAAACCGCCATATTTGATTTTTCATAAGGATAGGGCATCCTTACGTACAAACCCATCCTTTCTACCTAAACTCTCTTCTCCAAACAGCATAAACCAATCTATAGAACTTCTAGTGTTCTTTCCTAATCATAGCAACAAGGCAGAGTACAAATTGCATCAATTGGACGTGCATAGACAACTCAGATTCTACTTGCATAGACCAAAGACACCAGAAAATCTGACCAATTATTTGTATCCTTCTCTGATGCAAAAAAAGGAAGTTATGTCACAAAAACTACTCTTTCCAATTGGCTTTCTAATTGTATTACATTCATCTATAACTCAAATCACAAAGATTTACCTTTCAAAGTGAAGGCTCATTCCACTATAGCAATGGCTACTTCATCTGCTTTTCAAGCCAGATTTCCCATGGATAATATTTGTGCAGCAGTTACTTGGACTACTCCACATACTTTTATTACTCATTACAAAGTGCATTTGGCCTCCAGGGACAGAGCATCCTTTGATTCCAAGGTGTACTTCCGTGAGCCACCCAGGGTAAAGGTGCTAGGGACGCTGTCCCATCATTGTAAGAATGAAGGCGAGATAGGACAACATAACATAAAGAAGTTATGTACTCACCATAACGTTCCGTGTTTGTTGTCCATCTCGTCGTTCATTCTTACTAACCCTCCCTCCTTCCCCCTGCCAAAGACTCCTTGTGGACCTGGTAGATTTTTTACTACTTTCAGGAGTTCTCTGTCTCAGCTTGTTTCTCCTTACAGTATGTATAGTATGGACTTTGATATATGTATATATTTGTAGATTTGTATATAGTGTACATGACGTTCAGTAGTAGCAGCAAACAAGATCTGGGGAATTACACCACTGCATTGTGGGATACCTTCTTGCCATGAGCCAGGATTGAGACTTTCAGCTAAGTATTCAGCCGAGTGCTCCGAACCCATCATTGTAAGAATGAGCGGTGAGATGTTCAACAAACATGGAACGATGTTCATCGTGTTACACTGCTGCAGTCATCAAACTTGGGTTATCCTGCCATCAGGATGCATATTATATACCCCTGGCGTCAGGGAAGAGGCGACAGCAGCCGACGCTGGACCAAGACTTTGTAACTCTGGCCGTCTGCGGGACCGCCTGACGGCAGGATAACCCAAGTGTGATGACTGCAGCAGTGTGAACACTCGAGCATCTACATTTATGGGTACAAAACTGTACTTTATGATGAGTACATAACTTCTTTTTTCCTTTTATCCCAGGACTTTGTATTTAGCTGTTTCTAAGCAAACCATCTCCTCATGGATTTTTAAGGCTATTTCCTTTTGTTATTCTTTTCTTGGCAAATGTCTTTCCTCATTTATAAAGGTACATTCTGCTAGGGCAGTTGCTTCCTCTGCTGCCTTTTTCAAGGGTCTGGAAATCAATTCCATCCTTGTGGCTGCCATTTGGTCCTGTGTTAATACTTTTAAACCTTACAAGTTATATATTATTTCCAGGGCCAGAGTAGGCTTTGTTAGGGCTATTATTCATGGGTATGTGGAGGGTTCCTCTGTACATTCCTCCTCCCAGGCTTCCTCTTGAGCTCTTGCACTCTCCCTTAGATGATGAATACTGCAACAGTGATATGCAAGGACAAAGTGCAGTTTTGTAAAATCTTACCATAAGAGTAGATGATGATCTCTTCATTGTTGTAGTATTTGGTCCCCACCCCCCACCCCCATCCTGACTCTGGTCCTGTGTACTGGTTGTCCTCCTGACTGAGGGGCCCTTCTACCTTTATTTTTTTCTTCTGGATGCAAATGTTCCTCTTTGACCTTGAGGGTATTCTGTTCCTGCTAGGCATTTTTCAGTTCTGAGTGTTTGCGTCCGTACATCACCGTTGCACCCTACATCTTGTGCGAGCAGCATATGTGTGATATACACCACCTATAAGTGCTGAAGGCTTTGGTACACTGGCTGGATGTTGGGCTGTCCTTGGCAGGAGATCGCTTAGGTGAAGAATATTGCAGCAGTGAAGAGAAGGACATCTGTTGTTATGGTAAGATTTTACACAACTGTACTTTCTAACCAGTTTAGCCTTTTTATTGATATATAGTGGAGGGTTCTACAAGGGGTGTTTGCTGCAAATTTAGGAACTTAATCATAGAATTGTTCAGGTTTTGATTTTTGTGATACTTGAGGGTTAGTAATGATAAGGGCACCATAAAGAAGTGTGGGGAGGAGGTAAGTAGTGGCAGGTGTAGCTTTAGTTGCGTTTGTGAGAAAGTTTTTGGCTCTGTAAAGCATCCCTAGTTTTTGATGAGTTTTTATGTGATTTAGTGTATGCAGGTCAAATCATTTGATTATCATGAGAAGTGACTTCAGTAATTGAATTATCACTTAGAGTACTAGTATGAAATCTGGTTGTTCCACACGATCTTTAATAGTTCCAATTTATTTCCCTGACTGCCTTTCTAAAGTAGTCAAATAAAGCAAACGGTGAAATGCAGTAATGCATGAGTAATAGGCCGTGCAGCCTACCCAAGTACCATGTATCTTTCCTTGGCATTCATAGTGTTCAAGCTAGCTCATTGTAGATATCTGCCTACTGTGGTGTTATGCCTACCATTCACTCTGTCCTAACTATGCTTGAAATAGCAATACCCAGCACTAGTCATTTAGTCTGAGGACTGCTCTGTTTTAGTACGACCATCTCTGCGCTGTATGTTCTCATTCTGTTTGTAATTCTTTATCTTCACAATGTCTATTATTACAATCAAGTATAAAAAGTAAAGTTACTCATAATGCAGCCTGTAAATTCTAGCAGTAATTTAGGCATCTGTCATTGCTCCCTTATGGTTTATAGACGGTGTATGTTCAGTGTCTCCAGGTGCTTCTAGGAGAAACTTCATTTTAGCTCTTGATCATACTGCTGTCTGTCTTTTTCTCACCCTTATGGTGTTTATAATTACAGTGTGTACACAATATTCTAAGCATAACTGTACTACATTTGTACACGAATAACCACGCCAACCATCATAACAGCATACCATTTCCTGTGCTACACGTATTACACCACCGTGACTACAGGAGCTTGCACAGGCTTTATTCTTCTTCCCCTGAGCTTAATCTCACTTAAACCAGCCTGTACCATGGTAGGGAGTTTTAATTATGTAACTCTACTGCTTTGTCAGGCATTGTAGGCCGCAGTGGTGCAACGGTAGCGTTGTTGCCTCACAGCAAGAGGTTCTCCCGTTCAATTCTCAGCTAGTGTTCGGGGAGTGCCTTCTGTGTGGGGTCTGCATGCCCTCCCCGTGGTTCGAGTGGCGTTCCGAAAGACATGCGTGAATGGGCATGCCTTCGTTGAAGGTTGGGCGTCGAGCTGGCAACTCGACACCGTGAAAATCTACTGCCAATCATTAGCGGACCGAGTCCTGCTGTGGCGACCCCTAACTGGGAAAAGCCGAAAGACAACAACAACTGCTTTGTCAGACATAATTACAGATATGAAATGTTAGTACAACCATCCAATTTATTTATTTATTTTCTGTAAACATCAAAAGGCTTCAAATATGCCACTCCTAAGTTTAGTAACGACTTTTAAAATGTGAAAATGTCTGGCCAGTTCTTGATAGTAATTATAGTCTTCCTGGCTGGACTAGCTGCTTTGTGATTATATAAATATTGAACTGAGATTTTGTATGTAGTCTTACATTGGTGTTAAAATGTAACTACTGTTCTTCAAAGATTTTAGCTAAAGCTGACTTCTTTTGTACATACATTTTTGTTTTAACTGTGCTCTGTTTAATTACCTTATCACTCTATATTTTAAATTCTGTTTTGCTGCTAAGAGTCCACAGACTGGTCCTTTTGCTTTGCCATCAAAATAAGTGAATAAAAGCATGCATTCGTACATGCTTGTATATATGTGCATGTGTGCATATGAACATGCATGTGTATTTACATATTTACATGCATATGTGCATATGTACACATGCATGCATACGTGTTTTCATTTATATTACACATGTTCATATGTGCACACATGTATGTGTGTATGTACTTACCTAAGCTTTTTGGACAGTGATTAATGGCCATTTGGATCTTTTGTTAGGTTTGTAGAAAAGACTTGTCTTGAAAATCACAAGTTAGTTTCTGGGGGTTGGTAGATTACTTGGGGTACAGGACTGTCATACTGGAAAAAGATTATTCTGTAGTAGGGGGCACCTTCTGCCTACCTTCAGAAAAAAATGTGAAATCTCGGAAAAGATCTTTCCTGGTAAGTAACTTTCTCTACAGTTTCAGGAGTATCAGTGCTGATGTGATTCCTTTTGTGGCTACAGAAACTTTTGATCATTACTCTTTGCCATTTCCCCTCCTAGACTGTACCTCTCTCTCAAGGAAGGATAGACCAGTTAAGCCAAGGGAGAATTTATGAATACCAATCCAATTAACCAGGTCCCTTTTGAAGGGAGGTAAGTGTATCACTGCTTTATCTGGAGGGGAGTCTATTCCAGGAGTGAGTAGACACAGAATATCAAATCTATTTCCCCACCTTGTGTATTCATCTGCTGAAGCAGGTTTAGATCTCTTGTAATGGTATTTGACGGACTATTTGATTTGTGAGGGCACAAGAAGTCCTGAGCTAATGGATCCCTGATTGCTCAGAACACAAGGCGTAGGTGCTCAGGTAAATACTTCTTGATGATGATGCTTCCTCTTGACTTTCTGTCTTACATTGTGTAACAGCACAAAATATCATTTAAATCTGAAGGAATTTGTTGAGCACACTGATACCTCTCAACCTTACAGATTTTCGCAGAATGTCCAGATTTTTGCCGCATATTTTTAGTCTGTTTCTCATAAAAAAAGTGTTTTTTTTTTTTGAGAGATTACTGGGAATGATCAAAGGATTAAAGTCACTAAATAGTGACATACATTTGAGTTTCAGACTAAATATTCCTCAGAAAAAATGCATTGTAGAACAAACCCTATTTTAACAACTTTCTAAGATTATAAGAGCAATGTCTAAAATGTGTTCATGTTTTTGGGCCTTTATCCCCCCATTATGGCAGGCTTTGTCCTGATTTGTTGCACTAAGAGTTTGAGAGGTATGCGATGCCAGTATAGTGAGTATGAATTATGCTATTCTTTTCTTAACTTTTGGGAATCAGTAAAGCTTACACTTAGCTGATATCCTATTCATTTGTGTACATGCTAAAGACTCGTGAACTTGGACTTTATGTTAACTTTGTAGTATTTTCACTCAGGGTTTTCTACTGCTTCTAAATATCTTAATAAATTAAAACAAACAAAAAAAAGGCTGCACTCTGAATTGGAGATCACACATACTTTACATGATGCCTTTAATTGGTCACTTCAGTTATTTGCTCATAAAGCAAATAATCTTTTTCAGTTTCTGCTGCTCAGTAGGGTGCCTGGAGACTACGTTTTGTCATTTTCATGCACCAAGCTAATTTTCTTTGTTTGTTCATCCATTTCTTGACTCAGTGAACTGTCATGAAAAATCTGAAATGAGGGTCAACAGACCATCTTAATCGCTCCCAGGTGCCAAGTTAAACCTAAATACCACTACTCATGGTTTAGCTGTTCCAGGTGCATCCATTCTCACTGCACTTGCATGCAACTACCATAATTCTGTGGGTTTTTTTTAAAGTTTATTTTGCTACTTTGCTGTTTTATTTCCGCTGGGAATGCAACATTTTGAGTACATTGCAATGCAGTATTATATTGTCACCAGTCTTATAGAAGATCTAAAATGCCCTGAATTGCGTCTAAAAAAATAATAAACAAAAGCACACTGTTAATTTCTTTCTTTTTTAACACCATCCTTTACTACTTAGAGTTGAATAGTCTTTCTTCTCAAGAAGTTGTCCAGGTTTCCACATTTTTCTTAGGTAGACATTAGGCGAATATGCCTTTTGTAGTATCCCAGTCCTCTAGCTGGATTGATTTAGTATTTTTCTGCAACCAGGCATGTTTTTGACCTTGGAAATGTTCAATTTAATGCCTTTGTATTATTGTGTTCTCTTACCTTCAAGCTTTGATTTTGTTGTGTAGCATGAGTGCAGTTGTCCTTGTGGCAGAGTCATAGTTGCCACAGTATGAGGCAGTGGTTACCCAATCTTTTTCATTGATGTTGAGTGTCTGCAGTTGCTAGGATTTGAAGTAAAATAGCATCATTAGTAGCACACAATATGGCAATGTAGCAGGAAGATAATTAAGAACTTTGTCTCACCTCTATACCAACTGGCATACCAGAATCTGTGCATTGTAGGATTGGTCAGTTCTTAAAGACAGAGTGATATATTGTATATCCATGGTATTCACATGTAAAATGCTGTATATACTATTTATCACCACATCTTCCCCCAAGGGGGGAGAGAGAATGCTGTCAAAATTATGATACACAGTTTAGCTTTGTTCAGTAAATATTGTTAACTCTCTTGAATGCTATTAAACTGCAGAAATGCACTTCAGCATTTTTATTCCACTATTTTGAGAAACCATTACCTTCCAATAGCTGCATTTGAGATGGCCTACAATAATGTGGTTATGTTTGTATGCAGAAAGAGAAATCAGTCACTTTTTTACCCACCCAACAATCCACAACTCCTTTTTCCCATTTTTGCACATGGGGTTGGGGTGTCACTTCAGCAATGGCAATCATTTAGAGCCAAGGTTTACAGTACTGGGTGGTTAACCCTGCCATAACAGTTCCTCCACACCATGCAGTTACATGCACCCTCACACCTATGGCCAACTTAGAGTGTCCAGTCTACATATTGCATGTGTTTGGCATGTGGGAAGAAACCAGAGCACCCGTAGGAAGCCAACGTGAACCCAAGGAGGGCATGCAGACCCTGTACAGAAGG
Source organism: Protopterus annectens (assembly GCF_019279795.1). Lineage (NCBI taxonomy): Eukaryota > Metazoa > Chordata > Ceratodontiformes > Protopteridae > Protopterus > Protopterus annectens. The sequence goes on from NC_056741.1 coordinate 756,233,977, forward strand.
TACCCCAGCCAAGAATCTAACTGGGGAACCTCTTGCTGTGAAGCGACATCGCTGTCCACTGTGTCACTGTGCTGCCCAGTTATTTTTCTACCTATTCTAACTTGACAACCAGTTTGAGTAGTTTTGACTGGACTGGAACCTGTAGAGGAAAAAAGTTAGACAAATGATTAAGGCATTTTAAATTTTGTTCAGTGTTTCTCACTGGAATAGTCTGGGCACCATCAGAACAGCTGCCCTCACAACAGTGACACTCAGATTCAAGACAATTTGTCTTCAGAACATATTTTAATCTGGAACTTGCGAAGTTATCACTAACTGTGGGTTGTAATAAAGCATTTGAAGAAACTGAACAGTTCTGATTGGCTTCCTTTGTTTAGATAACTGGTTGTGGGTCTCTGGTACTCATCGTCCACACTGTGAATCTTCAGGAATGAGCTGAATATGTCTCTGGTTGCATCTTACAATGGTGCTGTATTTGTCTCTTGCACCGTATAGGTACTTGGTTCATCTTTTTTTCATACTGAAAGTAAGCTGTTTCCCACTTTCTCTCCCCTTCAAGTTTAAGACAAACTGGTGACGTTGAAGAACTGAGTTTGTTAAAACACTTCTAAAAGTCTTTTTATTCTTTGGCCATTCCTCATGACAGAGTCAAACAGAATGTTATTTATCTCAAGTTTGGATTCTAGTGGAAGTATGTTGGTCTTCATTTGCTTTCCAAGCATTACTTGTGCTGGACGTGAACCTGAACCACTCTGAAGTGTAACACAGCACAGTAAGCCACAAAAGCTCTGTGAAGAACCGGTTGTTTAAGAATTCTTTTTTTTTTTTTTTAGCACTTTGGACTACTGTCACAGCAGCTCCATTGGACTGTGGATAATGAGGACTTTATATAATATGTATGAAGCAGTAGTCCCCAGCAATTTGCCAGAACTTTGTAGATATTGAACTGCATAGTAATGTCTGTAATCATTTCAGTAGGGATACTATAGCAGACATGGTTTTTAATCTTGCAGTAATTTCATGGCTAACTGTGGTTTGTACATTGTCTTTCTGTATCTCTAGAGTTAATAGCATACTACTGTGAGGTAGCTCTTCGTTCAAAGTCGCAGATGTTAGCAGCAGTTGTCTGTCAGTGACTCTGTGGTAAAATGATTGGTAATAATGGTTCTGTTCTCTGATGTTGTGTGTATATTATGATACAGAATTGGCATTTTAAGACCAGCTTTGCAGTGTCTGTGTTGATGCTGCATCATACATATGGCTGTTTCACAAAACATTGTAAGGCCTTGGTGTCCTTCATTTAGTTACTTCACTTCAACAGATTGTGAAAAAGACAAACAAGTTTGCCTTCTATAGCAATCTACCATATTATAACAATTGTGCTATGACTGTGTATTATTTTATATCAGATGTTTTGCCTGTATCCAGCAGTTAGGCTGCCCTTCCCTTACATGTTAGTTAAGCTAAAATAGGTTACCAAAAATGGAACACCTGGTCAGAATATTTTCAGTATCACATATTAGATTTCTGATTAGCATGCCAGCCATGAGTAATTGCTTTCCAGGCCAATGAATTGTTCTTGCATTGAAATGTCTATCTCATATGCAGTCTTTGGTACCTGGCAGTATTTCATAGAAATCATATGAGTTTGTCATTAGAACCAGAGGTTTGTGATCAGTCTGGAATTGGAAATGCTGTAACTATTGATCAGTGTCTGATATACCTACTCAAAATGGACTGAAAGCACTCTTTATCTATGAATATTTCTATTCAGTGTTGCTTACCATTTTAGAGCATTATGCAGTTGTCAAAACTTGTTGATCCATCTAGAATAATTTGGCTTCTTGATCATGGTTACTAACATCAGCACTCAATAGCTGTTTTGTTTTGTAGTGGTTTAGAAGGTGAGCACTGGAGATGGTATTTGCTTTTGCTCCGATCTTGCTTGAATTTGGCGTTATTATAGTGGCACTTACTGTGACCAATGTATTGGATTTCAGACTTTCCAAAACAGTATGTAATTTTACTCCATTTCAGTCCTAAATTCTTAATGGTTTGGAGGAGTGCTTCCAGTCTTTTGTGAGATCCTTTTTCAGGACCAAACACTAGAACATCATCTGTGATAACACCTTCATGCCCTGTCAACACATTACTCATCACATGTTCACATTTTTTTCTGGTGCTGAAGTGTTGTCAAATAGCAGGATCTTTATGGAAAAACTGAAATAATGAAGGTTGTTAGCTTTTGGAGCTGGATGTCTCTAGGGGGTATCTGGCAAAACCCACTTAAAACATCTAATGTGGATAACACTCTGACATCAAGCAGCGTAGGAGCAATGGCCTCTAGAGCAGGTAGAGTAAACCTTTCTCTTTCTCCAAACTTTCCGTTTAACTGATTCGTAAACTGGCATTCTTGTTAGTGACTTGAACCATAGGTACATGTCACTCAGCCCATTCAATTATTCTTTCAGTCACACCAGGAGCTTGTGTGTATTTGAATTCTGACTGTACATTGGACAGTATAGGAAATTACACACTTCTGGGTATAGTCCCAGCACATGGGAAGTAAAGCAGACCAGCTTCACCAAACAGAGCCACATTTATTTAATTTATTCTGACCAGCAGCCCCAACTCGTATGCCATAGTTCAACTGAGCAGATTACTTATATACAGATCTTGTGGCACATAAACCTAGAATTCATACTTGTGACCCCTTCTGCTCAGACGTTGCTAGGAATCAATAGTGCATTTGAGTTTGCCTGCAGATCTACATGTTTCTATTTCTTCATGCAACTGCGAATGCGTTGAGATACTTATATAAGTAGCACATGATACCTCTAGAACATAAACCCTTGTATTATTCTTAAAGTGTACTGCGGTTCCATATATTGGGAATTTGGCTTCCAAAGTTGATTCAGTATTTGGCACAGTAGTCAGAGTCCGCAAAAAAAAAATGTTTTCTGAACTCCTTTCTTGTTTTTATTTACAATGGCTGCTACTTTCATTAGCTTAGTTTTACAAATGTCCGCAAAATATTCCATCTTGTTGCATTTTGACTATATACAGCATACTGCTGTGACCCATCCAGTAAATAGTTACATCGTGCACATTTGCCAAGCTTGCATTCAGTATGTTTCTTATTTAGATGCTTCCATTGGCCAGTGTCATGCTTTGTATGGAATTCAGTGTTTTCTTTGCAGTTTGCCTGACACGTGGCATTGACTGCACTAGCATTTTGGTTGTTTACAGGTTCTTCCTCTCAAGCAATTTGAATTGCCTTTTCCAAATTTAAATTTACTTCCAGCTGAAACTTTTGATACACTTCAATATCAGTCAGTCCAATCATATTTCTGTCTCTAATTTGTTTTTTTTTTTGTTTGGTCAAACTCATGATTTTCAGACATTTTGTACAAGCGCATGACAAAAGCTTCAACAGACTCTCATTTAGCTGGAGCACATCTTTGAAGCTTTCATGAATAACATTTCTTTTTGGCATAGAATGTTCATTGAGCTTACTTATTACAGACTCGTATGTACAATACTCTAGCCATCAGAAAACAAAATGGAATGTAAAAAGCTTCCACTTTTCCGCACATAACATATAGTCAAGTGTTTACTTGGACTTGCTCACTTTCTTTATGTAATTTAACTGTAATTTGAAAACATTCAAACATCTGTCTCCATGATGGCCGTGCAAATGGCTTTGCAAGGCTGAACATACTGGTGGGTTAAATCTCACCATTTATGTTATAAACTTGGTTTTATGTAGGGATAAAGGCTGGTGTTCAGTTAAATGGCTATTTTGCAATGAAATAAAATGTCTGTTTTCAGTAAAAACTGCTTACTCTGAGCTTGCATTTACTTGACTGTTTGGCATGGTTTTCTGGTCTGATTTGAGTTTTTCTTTCGTTTTGTACAAAAAAAGATGACCCCATTTTTGACATAATCCCATAATACACACCAGTGGTTATCCAATCATTTTTGTCAGTGATGGTAAATGCCAGCAGTCACTATCATTTGAAGTAAAATAACTTTATCAACACACAAAATAGCACCACAGCAGAAAGGCAATTAACAGCTTCTTGCCACAGTAGTCCAGTGGGCAGTCAGCATAGTGAGTTGAATGTCTTGTCTTGAAATGGAAATTAAAAATCTCCTCATTCTCCCATTTATATTGAGGATTTCTGTTTTGCTCTCCAAGTATCCAGTCTTTTTTTTTTTTGGTAACCAGAGCTTAGTTAGTCCATGGTTAATTCGTTGAACAGCCTTCAGTTATGAAAAAACAAATGTGCCACCAGATGTTGCAGTATTTATTTGGCAACAACCAAAGAGATTGCAATATTCCTGATCTATGTCCTTATGGAGGAAGATGTACGTCACTAATATGTAGACCTGTACATATTTTTTCTAAGCAGTCCGTAAATGTTTATTACTTAATTAGACTCCCTCTGTTAATCATTTTGCTGAGTATTGTGAGAAGTGTATGTAATGCAGCAAGGTTGTGTGACTTTGCACTCATCAAAATGGGATATTAATAGCCTGCAGTAGTTTCATTTGTACTATACCAGGACAGCCACCGTACCTTTACTGTAGACCTTGGATGCTTCCTGGTAGGCTTCTAATTTCAGAAACCTTGTACTGGACAGATGTTACTGATACTTCCTGTATAATCTGTAGTGGTTTAACCATTGGCACTATCTGTTTGAAAACTCCATTGTGCCGACATTGTAGATAATAGTATGTCAACATTTCTTTTTCTCCATATGTTTGCCAATATTCTCCGGTATTATAGTGTAGTAAGACGGAAACCAGTTATTCCAGAAAGAAAGTGACTGCAGCTGTGTAACATTTTCTGTTCTGCTCTTTGAAGTCCTGCAGGTATATGTTTAATTGCATTCAGTGTGTATATTTTGGAACATTATTAATTCTGAACAAAAGGTTACATGTGCTGGAGCAAAACTATAATATCCATACAGTCAAGAAAGTCAATATCAGATGTGGTCCTGCCATTAGCAATGGTTGAAAAATTATTGGTGGCTGTTGGCAATCTACTTTTGTTGGTGAAATGGTGTGGAATGTATGACATGCTGCTGAATGCCTGTAATGGTAATCAGAGGTACAGGATTTGCTTCATCAGTTTCATGCAGACACATTTTGAGCAGCACATGTAGGAATGTGTGCACTTTTATGTAATGGCCTTGCATGCAGCACTTAGGAACAGTAAGAAAAGATAAGATCAATAATTTCTTATGTGATGCACACTCTATGAACTTGAACTAACTTGAAGTCAGTCCTGAATATGCTCAGACTCCATTTCTTAATAGTAGTCCTGGCAGAGACTTCTGAATCATTGTACGTGTAGGGGACAATATTTTACACAGTGATGAGCTTTGCTGTCAGTTCTTGAAAAGGGAGGAGGCTATCGCCTGCAAAAATCAGGACTAAAGAAAAGTACAAGGTGAAAAAAATTTGAACAGAGTTGTTGATTGTTTACTATACATTCTAAAAATAAAAAAGTGGCCCATTTCTGATAAAATAAGAGAGAGTTGTACAACAGGTTATTCTTCTGCTTTGTTAATGGTGCCTTACCCAGAAGAAGTGTAATATGTGACCTTTTGCCTGGTAGCAGTACTATAAAATAGTCATAAATCCTCATATCTTTGGACTAGCAGATGGCTAGACTGAAAATGGATTACTGCGGTGGTGGTGCTGCGGTAGCGTTGTCACCTCATAGCAAGACATTGTCCCATTCGATTCTCAGCTAGTGCATCTTCTGTGTGGAAGCATACGTGAATGGGGCGTGCCTTCGTTGAAGGTTGTGCGTCAGGGCTGGCAACCCAGTACGTAAAAATCCACTACCAATCATTAGCGGACCGGAGTTCTGCTGTGGCGACCCCTAACCGGGAAAAGCCGAAAGACACAACCCTATATATCTACAGGTCTTGTAAGTTCATGGAATAGTGGTTGGGAGCTGATAGCTTGACTACATTTTTTATAGTAAACCTATGTACCCAGTATTTCTGGTTAGATGTTCACTGCAGATTATTGTGCATTTTTTTCAACTTTGCTACATTTTTTCTTATTTTTCTGTTTCTGCACATATTTTGTGATGTTACGTACCTTTAAAGCTTGTTTTGCAGGTTCCAAAACACACTGACCTTCTGCATTATTTAATGTCTTTGCCAAAAGTTCAACTTAGATCCTTTCGAAGTGATTGTTGAAGAGATTAGGCATCAGTGTAGTTTCTACCTTTTTTTTAAGTACACAAGTTTTTTTTTAAAATCACGTTTATTGAATTATCACTTGTGATATAATCAAATTTACATTTATATAAAAGAAATTAAACTGTTAAGTTCACGTTTACAAACATTATACTTCATATATATATATTATATAACCTAAACATTACATAAATCATTCAATTCCTGCCCTTTTGTTTAAACAAGGAGTGTCTTTATTAAACCATCAGTTATGACATAGGCAATCATACAGTCACATAAATGAAAACACGCCACACCAATGCAATGCAATCCTAGTTGCAAGCATTTTATATCACAAACCATGCTGACAAACTCCCAGTTGTAAACATTATGCGTCACTTATAAGCTACCCAATCATTTTCAGTCAAACATTTTATAGCTCATTTAAGTCCTGCCTTGTTTTAAACTTCATTCCTTCCCTGTATATATTGTTCCCACAATTCCCATTTTTTCTGTGTAGTTTTCTCCTACCCATTTCTAAAGATCTCAGTTCCAATTGTTTGATCTCTGATACTATATTCACTACTTCTAGTGTAGTTGGTTTAGATTTTGATTTCCATTTTCTAGTAATTGCTTTTTCGGCAGCCAACATAATTAGACACGGCCTTACCATGTCTAGGCAATTCCAATTCTGTAACATAGCTCAGAAAAATCATCTCCCTCGTCACACCAATCTGCCCACCCAGTATCTCTTAACAGTGCATTCTGCAGGGAATCCTTAAAATCCACCAACTCACTGCACTACCAGAAAATATGTTCCCAATTACCTCTGTCTTCCCAGTCACACCACCTCCATTTGCTGTCTTCCTGAGGAAAAATTCTCTGGACTCTACTTGAGGTGATTTTGCTGCATATTTGGAAGACATACATATATCCTCCCATTGTTTCTTTGTGAATTACTTATTCAAGCTTTCTTCCTAATCCTTTCTAGCATCTTCTGATTCTTAGTTGTCATGCAGCATTTTATATGCTGTACTAAATATTCCTTTTTTAATTGCAGCTTCTGTTCTAGATTCTACTAAAAACTATACTAGTGCTGCTATTTGTTTAGGACCCCCCCCTTCTTTCTCTTTGCCTATACTGTGATATCAGTTCTTCATAGGGAAGGGAATCTCTAATCTGCAGTCCAAAGAAATTCTTGACATATTTTCATTCTATCATCTTTACCTCTCTTATTTGCTCCCAATACCTTGGATCCTATGCTAGTTTTCTCTAATAAATTCCAGCCCCTTTTGCCTATTGTCTATATCCTTAATTGCAGTCATCCCTATTGGCAGAATCTCCTTTCTCCATTCCAGTGTTGGTTTAGTTCTTAAGATACCTTCTGATACGTTATAGATATAATATTCTGTATGATTATTGTTGTTCTCCTTAAAGGCCTGCATCCAAAGTCCCAGTCTCTCCTTGTTTCTTGAGCACCCCATTTTTCATAATCATCCCTTTTTACTCTGAATTACAGTTTTCTGCTTGTGCTTATCTGTAGGAGCCTTAACCATGTAGTTCTGAAATACCCCTTCAAATCGAGTAATCCCAGTCTGCCCTGTTCTGCTGGAAGTGTCAGCTTGCCCACTTTACTCTTGCCATCTTCCCCTCCCAGATAAAGTCCTTCAGCTCTTTATTAATTGCTATTCCAAACTTCTCTGGTTGATAAACATATGCCCGACCTGTGCATAAGACTAATATGACTAAAAGCATTTAACTGCTTGTATGTTATTATCCATATCCATGTAACAATGCTTCCATTTTTCAGTTTTTGTGTAATTTTATCATGTCCCCACAGATGTGGATATTGCTGAACCAATTCATATCTGGGTACGTAATTTACTGCTGTTGCGTTTGTTTTAGCTTCATTAGTTTTGTATCCTGAAAAGATTTGACACTGTCTGAAAATGTTTCACAACACTGTAATTTCTCTTTCTGGTTTTGTCAGGTAAAAATATCATCTGCAGATAGACAGCTTTTCTTGTCTACATTGCCAATTATATCCTTGATTTTCTGAGTCCCTTATTTTCTTTGCCAGTGGTTCTAAATATAATGCAAATAACAAAGGGGAAAGGGGACACTGTTAAATTGAGTTAACAACAGACACAGACTAAGATACTGTACAACTGTATATTTGTATTTACTGAAAGGTTGAGATTATAACATTTTCTTTATAACACAGATAAATGTCAGATACACTGCACTTCCTCAGATGACTCATATTACAACATTTCCACCAGACAATTCTTTTACAGTCACTTTCATCTAGTTTCAAACTTCATCCTTGATGAAACATTCTTTTCCTGTATTGAAGCATTCGTTGTCTGCATCCTTATCGCATCCAGAAAACAACAGATGTTCTTCGTGTTTCACTGTTGCAGTCATTACATTTGGGTAATCTGCTGGCAAGTTGCCCTCAGTCGGCCTGAATAACAAAGTCTTGGGTCCTGCATCGGTTGCTTTCTCCTGTTCCATGACGTCAGGAGTATAAAACATGCAACCGACGCCATTTTAATCAGTCTTTCTTGCCGCACGGTGCCTGAAGCAGAAGCAGTTCACAAGTGTCGGTCAGCCGGCTCCTGAAATTTTCGGATTCAAGTTTCAGAACCGAAGTCTTCAAACTAAAGCTAAGTACCCCATTTGGGAAACTTTTTCTTGCTCCTTACCGATGTCAGTAAAAGTTAATAATTGCATTACTTGTGGGAAGCCAGTACCTCATAAGGATTTTCATTTGTACTGTATTCCTTGCCTAGGCCCTGATCACATCGTGCCTTGCTGTCGGTTTTGTGCTTTATTTAACCAACACACTATTAAGTGTTGGTATATTTTTGCTTCTAAATATTTTGGTTCAAGATTTGACTACCCTGAAATGTCATCGGTTAGCAATCTGACTACCGGAGTTCACAAAAAATGCAAGGAAAAAGAGACAGACCGTCGAGGTCCAAAACCGACGACGAAGCTTCTCTTAAGCCAGTCGCCGGTTCGCCGGTACTCAGTGAGACGCTTCTGCAGCCCCTGATACCCGCTACGTTTGAGTAACAGGCCTCTACTGAGATCCATTTGGAGTCCGGTATGCCCCGAGATTCGCAAAGTATTGAACCCACGGATGTCTCTCCCTTGGATGGGTCCGGAGCCGCTGAGCAGGCACCGGCTTCTGAGGGTGTTTTCAGGCCTCAACATTTTTACATTAAACCGACGCCAGCAACAAAAACAAGGTCAAAAACAACTTCTATGTGTAAAAAAATGACGCATGAGCCGCATGCTCAGGCCCCTATGCCTAAAAAACAGATGATCAAAATGGCTGAGGATTTAATTACCTTGATCAGGGGGTTCCCAGCCCCCCCCTCCACTAAGAGGCCTAGGCAAGGTACTAATTACGAATCTTCAGATCAGGTTTCCATTTCTTCTGATTCCTCTTCTGATCAGGAATTTTCTATTCCACCCTATGAGGATTTCTGATGCAGAGGAATCCATCCCATCTGCATCTCCTCCAGAGGATTACTCTTTTGGAGAGACTTTGCATACTTTAAGGGAACATTTTCACTGGGAGAGTCAGGACTTCTCTGAATCAAAAAAGAGGCTTAGGGATTTCCTTCTTCTTCGTCAGCATAGGCCTTTGGCAATGCCTCCTGTATTGGACATTGTTGATGTGTTCTCGGAATCAAGCATGGCTCCTGATTCCCTGCCCTCCGGCTCCTAGTTAGCCAGTCAGATATTACAGGGTTCCTGACTCCCACAAATTTCTTTTTAACAAATCCTGCTGCTGATCCAGAGACTATTTCTCAGGGTCCCAAGGGTGTTAAGGCTTCTACAGCCAAGTATCCTACCCCTTCTGATAGAGATTCCAGGGTGCTGGATAGATGGGGTAAGAAGGTTTATATGTCTGCAACCTTGGCAATCAGGGCTTTAAACTGTCAGTTTCATATGCTTAAATATCAACAGCATGTCTTGGGTTTACTGAAACAGAAAATTATGTTGATTTCTGATTGTGTGGAAAATAGAGAGTTACAAGATTTATTGCATTCAGCAGAACAGGTTGGAAAGCATACTTTGCAATGTGGTTTTGATTCCTTGGAGGCCTCTTGTAGGGCCGGCATTACTGGATCTATGATTAGAAGGCATGCCTGGCTCAAGGAGCAAAATCTGCCTGGTCATGTTAAAGCTAAATTGTTGGATGCCCCTTTGCAGCATGATACTCTGTTTGGTAATAAGCCAGAAGAGGTTTTAAAGAAAATGGAAGACAAAGCTAAATTTATGCAAACTGTAAAAGATTTCTTGCAAGTGCAGCCACCCAGGTTCAGTAGGCACTGGCCTACTAAAAATTGGTCCTTTCCTGTGTCCAACAGAGCCAGTCAGGGCAACCCAGGTCCTCAAAAGACTCCAGATATCAATCACAGGGTTCTTACAGGTCAAAGCAATGGGGTGCCTCCACCTCCAAATCTGGAAGAAACAAAGCACAACCCTACAGTAAGCAGTCTCAATGACTTCACTCTATCATCTCCAAGCACTTATCTTTTGGCAGCTCCCTTGGGGGGAAAACTAGCACTTCATGCTCAAAATTGTCAGTTAATTACCCAGGACAAGTGGGTATTAAACATAGTATCCCAGGGGTACAGATTTCATTTCCATACTTTGCTAATTCCAAATGGATGGCCGGATCTGCCACAAAACCAGTGGGCAGAGGCCCAGAAACAAGTTATGTCCCTCATGGATATGGGGGCTATTCAACCGGTACCAGAAAAGGAAAATGGACAAGAGTTTTATTCAAGACTTTTCCTGGTACCCAGAAAAGACAATTCATGGCGTCCAATACTGGACTTATCGATTCTGAACACATTCCTGGGCATTCCAAAATTCAAAATGCTGACTTTACAACAGCTACTGCCTATGCTAGGCAATAATGCTTGGTTAGTAACTTTAGACTTAAAAGAGGCATACCTGCATATCCCAATAATGGAATCATGCAGAAGATACCTCCGCTTCAAAGCAGGTTTTTTTGCATTTCCAGTTCTCTGCACTGCCCTTTGGCATATCTACTGCACCCAGGGTCTTTACAAAGTGGCTGGCACCAGTAATTGCATTCTGCAGACAAAGAAACATTCAAATTTGTCCTTATCTAGACGATTGTCTCATTCAAGCAGAGGACAAGGACACTCTTCTTCAACATCTGGCATTTGTAAAAAGGCTTCTAGCATGTCTAGGGTACACCATAAACAAAAAGAAATCACAACTGGTACCCTCTTAAATATTACATTCCTGGGTGCAAGCTTGAATACAACTGCCCAGATGGCTTGCCTCACGGCAGACAAACAAAGACAATTGGCAGCATACTTCAAACAAATGGCAACAAAAACCCAGTTATCTGCAAGACAAATTCTGCAGGCTTTGGGGTTCATGGCATCCTGCATTCTACTAATTTCATATGCGAGACTGCATATGAGGAAACTTCAGTGGTACCTAAAAAGTTTATGGTGTCAACATTGTCACAGCCTGGAAACTGATTCCTCTCATTCCCTGCCTACAACAGGAGTTTCTTTGGTGGGCAGAGACATGTCACCAAAACAAGGGACTGTCATTCACTCTACCCCCTGCCACCCAAACCCTAACTACAGACGCATCAGACTATGCTTGGGGGGCCCACCTGGCAGGGAGATGCATTCAGGGCAAATGGAGCCCAAACCAAATGCATCTGCATATCAACCAGAAAGAAATGCTAGCTGTTCAGAATGCTCTGACAGCCTTCAAGGACTTACTTAATCTAGGACAACTACTGGTAAAGATGGACAACACCACAGTTATGTGGTACATAAGCAAGCAGGGGGGTACGCATTCCTACCCCCTTTGCAGGCTAGCCATGGCCTTGTGGAACACAGCCTTGACTTACCAAATACATCTTCAAGCTCAATTCCTGCCAGGAAAGCAAAATACTTTGGCAGATGACTTAAGCAGAAATCTTACGGACCCGCACAAATGGAAACTGGATCCACAAATCTTCAGCATGTCAACACAGAAGTGGGGGAGCCCAGACATAGATCTATTTGCCTCTCCCCAAAACTATCAGTTGGACAAATTCTGCACAGGACCTCATCACTAAAAAGCATGGAAAGTGGATGCTCTATCCTTCAGCTGGAAAAACCTATCGGTCTATGCCTTTCCCCCTCTGCCTCTACTCTCCATGGTCTTACTAAAAGTCAGACAGGAAAAACCAAAAATGATCCTAATTGCTCCAGACTGGCCTCGCCAGCACTGGTACCGCTTCTAAGGAATATGTCACATCTTCCTCCGTGGTACTTGCCTCAAACACCTCATCTACTGTCTCAGCAGAACTATCAAATTCTGCACACTCATCTCCAAACTCTGAATCTTGCAGCATGGCTAATGAACTAATTATTCAAACAACATATCTCAGTAGACCTGTGATGGATGTCATTTTGGAAGCCAGAAGGCCTAGTACTAGAAAATCTTATGCTGATAAATGGAAGAGATTCTGTGCTTGGAACCAAGCACAAGGAATAGACACAGCAAAGCCCAATATGCCTCAGATTTTGCAATACTTAACTGAGATGCTTGACAAGGGCCTATCTTTTTCTTCAATAAAAATCCATGCCTCTGCCATCTCGGCTCATTACAACACAGCCTCCCCTGTTTTCTCATCCACTGCTTAAACAGAATCTCAGAGGGGCCAAAAATTTAAGGCCTCCCAGGAGAACACCTACTCTTGCATGGGACCTGAATTTTGTGCTGGAAAAACTCACCCTGCCTCCTTTTGAACCAGCAGCTACTGCGGATATAAAATGTCTATCTTGGAAGACAGCTTTTCTTTTGGCAGTCACTTCAGCAAGAAGGGTTTCAGAACTACAGGCTCTCAAGGCAGTGGAGCCTTTCATTATAATTTACCTGGACAGGGTGGCCCTCAGGATCAATCCTTCTTTTATGCCTAAGGTGGTATCCAGTGTAGCTCTTAACCAGACCATTCACTTGCCAACCTTTTTCCCAAATCCGCAAAACAAGGGGGAGTGAATTCTGCATTCATTGGATGCACACAGACAACTATGATTGTACTTAAACAGGACAAAATCTCTAAGAAAGTCTGAACAACTACTGGTAGCATTTGCTGTAGGATCAGAGGGGAAGGCTATATCAAAGCAGACTATTTCTAAATGGATAAGCCACTGCATTCGTTTCTGCTATTTGCACCATGGTAAACCTGTGCCTAAGGGGATCAGATTCCATTCCACCAGAGCTGCCTCTACTTCAGCAGCTTTTCTCAGAGGGGTCCCAACCAAAGACATTCTAGAAGCTGCTACTTGGAGCTCTGTTCAAATGTTCACAAAACATTACCATTTACCTCTCTTCTCTAAATCCAGGGCAGGCTTTGCCACTGCAGTCCTGCAGGGCCTTATAGCTGCCCCTAATGCTGTTTAGTTCCATCCTCCCATCCATAGCTTTAGGATTCTACCCAAATGTAATGACTGCAACAGTGAAACACCAAGAACATAGTACAGTTGTGTGCACTTACCATAAATGTAGATGTTCAAGTGTATTCACTGTTGCAGTCCGGGTTACCCACCCGCCATCCCCCATTCTATACCTTTTCTTTCCTTCACTATACTCAAAAGCCTTTGTGGTGTATTTGCTTTTAGTTGAAGGTAAATTTTATGTTTCTAAGGTGCATTTATATATTTACAGTTTATTTATATATATTTTTGTTCCCCATTTGGGGGGCACCTGACATCTGGGGCAAGAAAAACTGATTAAAATGGCGTTGGCTGCATGTTTTATACCCCTGACGTCATGGAAGAGGAGACAGCAACCGACGCCGGACCCAAGACTTTGTTATTCAGGCCGACTGAGGGCAACCTGCCAGCAAATTACCCAAATGTAATGACTGCAACAGTGAATACACACGAACATACTATATGTATGGTAAGTGTACACAACTGTACTTTTCTCAGCAGGCTGAAATGTTCCTTTCTTTGATAGGAGAGTCTATAAGTTTTTTCTGCTGTGTTAACCATTTCCCTTTAGCAGGTTTATTCACTTGAATAGCTGTATACATTCAACTGTGTATGATATTTCAGCAAGCCTCTATTGTCAATGCCATTTGTTGCAAAAACATTCAGAAGTATAATACTTTTTGTTTCACACAAGCACATTCTGTTAAGCTAATCATATTTGTTTACTGCTCATTTCTTTTCTGTACTTGCCGATGCTGGTTTACATGCTATTTCTAAAAATATCACACTGTTACTATGATAGAAAGCAGTTTTACCAAACCTCTGTTAGTATGAAAGAAAAACAATTCTACCAAATTATATATATATTTCTATCAAATAATAATACAAATAATAAAAAAAAATTGTTTTGCTGTTATGTATAACTGAGCTTATCCTGTGTTGGTTTGTGGTTGACAGTGCAGTTGCCTGGTAAGAGAAGATTTATTTTGTTCATAGGTGGGTACTAGGCTTTGATTTATGTTTTATTTTTTACCACTGTTTTTCACTGTTTGTAGGAAGAAAGCAATAGCTTGTCAATAAGAAGATTTACTTTGATTTATATTTTGTTTTTCCTTTAATTTCTATGGTTTGTTGTTATAAAGAGAGAGGTTTTAGACAAGCAAATCTAGCCATCTCAAGGGACCTAGTTATCTGCACATTCATACACACTGCAGAGATGACAGTACAGAGCTTATCGGAAACCATTCTTTGGTGGTTTCTAATTCATTGATCTTTACTGTTAAAAAGAGGTGCGACTGCGAGTGATATTGAGCATAAGCAACTGTGCACATTTGGGAGCGATGTAAAAGAATTCCAGCTTTTGTGTCACTTTCACAACTAGTACGGTCAAAGCAACATTATTCTACTAAATATCAGTTGTATATTGTTTTTGTGATTTTTCTCTTAGAAGTTTATTATCTCTGAATTCTGTGGTAAATTATTTTGATTACCTCTTTCTTTTAGAATTCTTTATTGATTTGCCATTAATGATTTGCTAATACCCAAGTGTATTGTACAGTGTGCTAAATGCTATGTATATTTAAAGGTAGCACCTGGTAATACTGGTGATCTATGTTCCTCATATTAAAAGTTGGATGATTTGCTTACCATTATTAGTAGTAAAACTTGCTTACTGATGATTGCACTTGTGCAACTTGCACAACTTGGAGAAATGTTGTTACATACATTAATGACTGGACTGATGAGATAATAATGTTGGGCATAGAGTGAATCAAACACATTTATGAAAGAAAAGAAGTGTCTGTTGTCAGTAAAAATCACTCGACCTCTGTTGAAAAAAATACCACTGACAGCTTTGGAATTCTGAATATAAGTATTCAGCATTTTGAGGATAAAATAAAGAAAGTGCAAAGTTCACAAGAAATAAGGAAGAGAAAGATACTGACAAATCTCTATAAAGTAAAGAGAATGCATTCTAAGAAAGACATTGCTTTGCTATGTAACGTAGATTACAGGAAACCTCTTTTTTTAATATATACCAGAAAACCTTCGGTCTACAAAAAGGGCATATTTTATTTTCCAAAAGAGAATGTAAACAAAAGAGGCAACAGGCAGGTGAAAAGGAAAAAAATCAAAATTGAACGTTCAAGGATTGATAAACATTCCTGCAAGAAAAAAAGGAAGTGAA